>NC_061813.1:15427601-15745214 GCF_021462225.1 Girardinichthys multiradiatus | reverse complement strand
ATGTTGCTGCTTCTTGTTTCATATCCTGATTCTTTTAATATGTGCATTGTCTCACATTATATTTTGTACTTTGTTGATAGAAGCACAGAACAATACCTTCAGAAGCTGCTCTATGAAAGATCAGTATATACTCGTATTCGTCGTCTTCCGCTTTATCCGGGACAGGGTCGCGGGGGCAGCAGACTCAGCAGACACCCAGACGTCCCTCTCCCCAGACACCTCCTCCAGGTCCTCCGGGGGGAGCCCCAGGCGTTCCCAGGCCAGCCGAGAGACACAGTCCCTCCAGCGTGTCCTGGGCCGTGTCCTGGGCCTCCCTCTGGTGGGACGTGCCTGGAACACCTCCCGAGGAAGGCATCCAGGAGGCATCCGGTATAGATGCCCGATCCACCTCAACTGGCTCCTCTTGATGTGGAGGAGTAGCGGCTCTTCTCCGAGCCCCTCCCGGATGGCCGAGCTCCTCACCCTATCTCTAAGGGAGTGCCCAGCCACCCTACGGAGGAAGCTCATTCCCGCCGCTTGTGTCCGGGATCTCGTTCTTTCGGTCATGACCCAAAGTTCATGGCCATATGTGAGGGTTGGAACGTAGACAGGCTGGTAAATCGAGAGCTTCGCTTTTCGGCTTAGCTCTCTCTTCACCACAATGGACCGGCACAGCGACCCCGTTACTGTGGCAGCCGCACCGATCCATCTGTCAATCTCCCGCTCTATTCTTCCCTCACTCGTGAACAAGAGCCCGAGATACTTAAACTCCTCCACTTGAGGCAGGAACTACCCTCCAACATGAAGAGGACAAGCCACCCTTTTCCGGTCGAGAGCCATGGCCTCGGACTTGGAGGAGCTGATCTGCATCCCAGCCGCTACACCCTCGGCTGCGAACTGCCCCAGTGCATGCTGTAGGTCTTGGCTAGAGGGGGCCGGCAGGACCACGTCATCTACAAAAAGAAGAGACGAAATCCTCAGGGCCCCAAACCAGACCCCCTCCGGCCCTTGGCTGCGCCTAGAAATCCTGTCCATAAAAGTTATGA
The DNA here is from genome assembly GCF_021462225.1 of Girardinichthys multiradiatus. NCBI lineage: Eukaryota > Metazoa > Chordata > Actinopteri > Cyprinodontiformes > Goodeidae > Girardinichthys > Girardinichthys multiradiatus. The sequence goes on along the minus strand of NC_061813.1, from coordinate 15,744,189 downwards.
ACAGGACCGGGGACAAAGGGCAGCCCTGCCGGAGTCCAACATGCACCGGGAACAGGTCCGACTTAGTGCCGACAATGCGAACCAAACTCCCGCTCCGCTTGTACAGAGATCGGATGGCCCGTAGTAAAGGGCCCCTGATTCCATACTCCTGGAGCACCCCACAAGGCATCACGAGGGCCACAGTCGAATGCTTTCTCCAGTTCTACAAAACACATGTGGACCGGTTGGGCAAACTCCCATGACCAGGGAGGCTGAGGAGTTTGATCCCCCTGTAATTGGAACACACCCTCCGGTCACCCTTTTTATGTAGGGGGACCACCACCCCAGTTTGCCAATCCAAAGGTACTGTCCCCGTCCACCATGCAATGTTGAAGAGGCGTGTCAACCATGACAGCCCCACATCATCCAAAGACTTGAGGTACTCAGGGCGGATCTCATCCAACCCCGAAGCCCTGCCAACGCGGAGCTTTTTAACCACCTCGGTGACTTCAGCCTGGGTGATCAAAGAGTCCAAGCCCGAGTCCCCAGCCTCTGTTTCCACCAGGGAATGCGTGATGGCAGGCTTGAGGATATCCTCGAAGTATTCCTTCCACCGGTGGATGATATCCCCAGTCGAGGTCAGCAGCTCCCCACCCCCACTGTAAACAGTGTTGGCGAAGCACTACTTCCCCCTCCTGAGGCGCCAGACGGTTTGCCAGAATCGCTTCGGGGCCAACCGGTAGTCCTTCTCCATAGCCTCACCGAACTCCTCCCAGGTCTGAGTTTTTGCCTCTGTCACCGCCCGGGCCGCGGCACGCTTGGCCTCACGGTACCCGTCAGCCGCCTCAGGAGTCCCACAAGCCAACCACAGCCGATAGGACTCCTTCTTCAGCTTGACGGCGTCCCTTACAGGTGGTGTCCACCACCGGGTTCGGGGACTGCCGCCGCGACAGGCACCACAGACCTTACGGCCGCAGCTACGGGCAGCAGCATCGACAACAGATGCGGAGAACATGGTCCACTCGGACTCTATGTCTCCAACATCCCTCGGAATCTGGTCAAAGCTCTCCCGGAGGTGAGAGTTGAATACATCCCTGGCCAAGGGGTCCGCCAGACGTTCGCAGCATAACCTCACTATGTGCTTGGGCCTGCCAAGTCTGTCCGGCTTTCTTCTCCCCCAGCGGATCCAACTCACCACCAGGTGGTGATCTGTGGACAGTTCAGCCCCTCTCTTCGCCCGAGTGTCCAAAACATGCGGCCGAAGTTCTGATGATACGACAACAAAGTCGATCATTGACCTCCTGTCTAGAGTATCCTGGTGCCAAGTGCATTGTTGAAACACCCTTATGTTTGAACATGGTGTTCATTATGGACAATCCGTGACTAGCACAGTAGTCCAATAACAAAACACTGCTTGGATTGAGATCGGGGAGGTCATTCCTCCCGATCACGCCTCTCCAGGTGTCACTGTCCTTTCCCACGTGGGCATTGAAGTCCCCCAGCAGAATAATGGAGTCCCCAGGAGGGGCTCTATCCAGCACCCCCGACAGGGACGCCAACAACGCTGGGTACTCCGCACCACCACTCGGCCCGTAGGCTGAAATGATAGTCAGAGACCTCTCCCCAACCCGAAGGCGCAGGGATGCGACACACAGTCATCATCAGCATGACTATCTTTGGGTTTTTAAATGATGCATTAATTTAGCCTTTTTTCAAGGTCTAAAGATTTTGTAACTTACAACTTCAGTTAATTTCAAAGCTAACAATTGAGAGCAAATGCTTAAATTTATTGTAGATTTTATCTGATCCACACAGAAATAAAAGGATTTAAAAAGTTTCTGCCATAACTCTGGCTGGATATTTGACCACTGTTTTTACAAAATGGTAGACCTCATTTAAACTAGCAGAGGTTAGGACCAACCTGCTGCAGCTGATCTGGAGTTTTTGGATCATGAACCTTTTCTGTACAGATTTTGCTTCACATTATGTTCATTACTGGTCTGATTTTACAGGTGTTTTGGCCGATTGTGGTGATAAAAAACCAGCTCTGTTCATCACTACACCAAAGGAGATTGAAGCACTGAATGGATCTTGTTTGCACATCCCATGTAGCTTTAATACAAAAGAAAAATCATTTAACAGCAGGAGAACTATTTATGGTATCTGGATGAAACATAAAGCATGGTTTGGCAATCCAGCTTCTTCTATTTTCAACAGCAGTGGGTCAGTTAACACCTATTCTCTGAATATTACTGGAAACCTCAGAGAGGGAAACTGCACCACTCTGTTTCCTGATTTAAAAACCAGTTATACAGACAAATACTTCTTCAGAGTTGAGAACGGGCCGTTCAGAGCAACAGCTTGTGCTGATCCTCTTCAGATAACAGTTAAAGGTAAAAGATCTTTTATTTTATAAATCTATGAGATTATTGTTCAGGGTCCCAATAAGAGTAACTCTGGTTTTATAGAAAATAACGATCTCAATAATTTACTGTTTAATTAAATATCTACGGCATGATTATCAACAATATCATTTGAGTCCAAAGTTGAATAAAGACGTTTTTCTGCTTGAAATTATGTTTCTTTCTCTTCTTCTTCTATTTATCTTTCTGTAGCTTTAACACTGAAAAACTCTCAGTAGGCAGGATTTACTGTAGTTTGCCTCTTTTTAGAAGAATAAATATTTTCAATGATATAATTACACAAAGTTAGTGTGAAATGAGCAGTTTGTGATTTATGTCTAGAAAGGTACTATATGAATAATGTTTTACTTACTTTCTCACAGTCGATTGTTAAAGTCTTTTTCCTTGCATTCAGTTCTTTTAAAACTGCAAATACCTAAATGGTTGCACAAATATTATGATTACAAAATCAACAGATTTAATGAAACTACATTGTTAGTTAATTATATGATTGATAAACCTTTTCTAGGAATGCATGTTTTAAAGTATTCTTTATATAATAAACTGCATAATATTTATTTTTGTAAAGTGTCTCTGATGTGAATCCCCAGATTCTCCTTGGAGTCCCAGCATTAACATCTCTGGTGGTGATCTGAAGGAGCATCAGTCTGTCACTATAACCTGCTCAGCTTTGACTCCCTGTCCACACTCACCTCCTGAACTCACCTGGAATCTCCAACAAGACTCTCACAGACAAACAGAGAAAAACACAGATGGAACCTTTACAACTAAAATCCAGGAGAACATCACTCTGACAGACACACATGATGGATACATCAGATGTTCTGCCAGATATCCTGTGAATGGAGGAAACAAGACAGCAGAGACAGCAGTGACTCTCAGTGTTTCATGTAAGTGATCCTGTCAGCACGTCATGGTTCAGCTGTTTCTGATCAATAAAGTTAATGTGTCCCATTATCCTCAGATGCACCTAGAAATACTTCAGCATCCATCCGTCCATCAGGTTTGGTGTCAGCAGGTAGCTGGGTGGAGCTGAACTGCTACAGCAGAGCCAAGCCTCCTGCCAGCTTCACCTGGTTCAGGAACAGCAAACATGGAGCCATTAATGTATCTGTGGGGCAGGTTTACAGATTCAGTGTCACTGAGGGAGGAGAGTTTTACTGTGTGGCTACAAATGATCTGGGTAATGAGACGTCATCAAGGATCTTTGTTGGTGTTAAAGGTAAATGTTGCTGCTTCTTGCTTCATATCCTCATTCTTTTAATATGTGCATTGTCACACATTATATTTTGTACTTTGTTGATAGAAACACAGAACAATACCTTCAGAAGCTGCTCTATGAAAGATCAGTGTATACTCGTACTCGTCGTTTTCCGCTTTATCCGGGACCGGGTCGCGGGCGTAGCAGACTCAGCAGAGACACCCAGACGTCCCTCTCCCCAGACACATCCTCCGGTTCCTCCGGGGGGAGCCCCAGAAGTTCCCAGGCCAACCGAGAGACATAGTCCCTCCAGCGTGTCCTGGGCCGTCCCCTGGTTCTCCCTCTGGTGGGACGTGCCTGGAACACCTCCCGAGGAAGGCGTCCAGTAGGTATCCGGTATAGATGCCTGACCCACCTCAACTGGCTCCTCTTGATGTGGAGGAGTAGCGGCTCTACTCCGAGCCCCTCCCGGATGGCCGAGCTCCTCAACCTATCTCTTAGGGAGTGCCCAGCCACCCTACGGACAAAGCTCATTTCCGCCGCTTGTATTCGGGATCTCGTACTTTCGGTCATGACCCAAAGTTCAAGGCCATAGTTGAGGGTAGGAACGTAGACTGACCGGTAAATCGAGAGCTTCGCTTTTCGGCTCAGATCTCTCTTCACCACATCGAACCGGCACAGTGCCCCCGTTACTGTGGCAGCCGCACTGATCCGTCTGTCGATCTCCCGCTCTATTCTTCCCTCACTCGTGAACAAGACCCCGAGATACTTAAACTCCTCCACTTGAGCCAGGAACTCCCCTCCAACCTGAAGAGGACAAGCCACCCTTTTCCGGTAGAGAACCATGGCCTCGGACTTAGAGGAGCTGATCTTCATCCCAGCCGCTACACACTCGGCTGCGAACTGCCCCAGTGCATGCTGTAGGTCTTGGCTAGAGGGGGCCAGCAGGACCACATCTTTTGCAAAAAGAAGAGACGAAATCCTCTGGTCCCCAAACCAGACCCGCTTCGGCCCTTGGCTGCGCCTAGAAATCCTGTCCATAAAAGTTATGAACAGGACTGGTGACAAAGGGCAGCCCTGCCGGAGTCCAACATGCACCGGGAACAGGTCCAACTTTGTGCCGGCAATGCGAACCAAACTCCCGCTCCGCTTGTACAGAGATCGGATGGCCCCTAGTAAATTGCCCCTGATTCCATACTCCTGGAGCTACCCCACCAGGCATCACGAGGGACACAGTCGAAGGCTTTCTCCAGTTCCACAAAACACATGTGGACCGGTTGGGCAAACTCCCATGACCAGGGAGGCTGAGGAGTTTGATCCCCCTGTAGTTGGAACACACCCTACGGTCACCCTTTTTATGTAGGGGGACCACCACCCCAGTTTGCCAATCCAAAGGTACTGTCCCCGTCCACCACGCAATGTTGAAGAGGCGTGTCAACCATGACAGCCCCACATCATCCAAAGACTTGAGGTACTCAGGGCGGATCTCATCCAACCCCGAAGCCCTGCCAACGCGGAGCTTTTTAACCACCTCGGTGACTTCAGCCTGGGTGATCAAAGAGTCCAACCCCGAGTCCCCAGCCTCTGTTTCCACCAGGGAATGCGTGATGGCAGGATTGAGGAGATCCTCAAAGTATTCCTTCCACCAGCAGATAATGTCCCCAGTCGAGGTCAGCAGCTCCCCACCCCCACTGTAAACAGTGTTGGTGAAGCACTGCTTCCCCCTCCTGAGGCGCCAGACGGTTTGCCAGAATCGCTTCGGGACCAACCGGTAGTCCTTCTCCATGGCCTCACCGATCTCCTCCGAGGTCCGAGTTTTTGCCTCTGCCACTGCCCGGGCCGCGGCACGCTTGGCCCCACAGTACCCGTCAGCAGCCTCATATGCCAACCACAGCCGATAGGACTCCTTCTTCAGCATGACAGCATTCCTTACAGCTTGTGTCCACCACCGGGTTCGGGGATTGCTGCCGCAATAGTTACCGCAGACCTTACTGCCGCAGATACGGGCAGCAGCATCGACAATAGATGCGGAGAACATGGTCCACTCGGACTCTATGTCTCCAACATCCCTCGGAATCTGGTCAAAGCTATCTCGGAGGTGAGAGTTGAATACATCCCTGGCCAAGGGGTCCGCCAGACGTTCGCAGCATAACCTCACTATGTGCTTGGGCCTGCCAAGTCTGTCCGGCTTTCTTCTCCCCCAGCGGATCCAACTCACCACCAGGTGGTGATCTGTGGACAGCTCAGCCCCTCTCTTCACCCGAGTGTCCAAAACATGCGGCCGAAGTTCTGATGATACGACAACAAAGTCGATCATTGACCTCCTGCCTAGGGTATTCTGGTGCCAAGTGCACTGATGGACACCCTTATGTTTGAACATGGTGTTCATTATGGACAATCCGTGACTTGCACAGAAGTCCAATAACAAAACACCGCTTGGATTCAGATCGGGGAGGCCATTCCTCCCGATCACGCCTCTCCAGGTGTCACTTTCCTTTCCCACGTGGGCGTTGAAGTCCCCCAGCAGAATAATGGAGTCCCCAGGAGGGGCACTATTCAGCACCCCCGACAGGGACGCCAAGAAGGCCGGGTACTCCGCACTACCACTCGGCCTGTAGGCTGAAATGATAGTCAGAGACCACTCCCCAACCCGAAGGTGCAGGGTTGCGACCTTCTCATCCACGGGGGTAAACCCCAACACGAGACGGCTGAGCTGGGGGGCGACAAGCAAACCCACACCAGCCCGCCGCCTCTTCCCGTGGGCCACTCCAGAGTAGAAGAGAGTCCAGCCCCTCACGGGGAGATGGGTTCCAGAGCTCACGCTGTGCGTGGAGGCGAGCCTGACTATTTCTAGTCGATATCTCTCGACCTCCTGCACAAGTTCAGGCTCCTTCCCCCCCAGCGAGGTGACATTCCACGTCCCTAGAGCCAGCCTAACCATCCAGGGATCGGGCCGCCGAGGTCTCTACCTTCGTCCGCCGCCCAATCCTCTTTGCACCGGCCTCTCATGGTTCCCCCTGCAGGTGGTGGGCCCACTGGGGGATGGTCTCGTGTCTCTCGTTCGGGCTTGGCCCGGCCGGGTCCCGCGAGGAGCAACCCAGCCACTAGGCGCAGTCTGACGAGTCCCGACCCCTGGCCTGGCTCCAGGGTGGGACCCCGGTTCCGCCGTACCGGGCGACGTCACGTGCCTCAGTTTTGTAGTCGTCATGAGGGGTTCTTGAACCGCTCTGTGTCTGATCAGTATATATTTAGTTCTAATTGTAAGTTTACACACAGTCATCATCAGCAAGACTATCTTTGGGTTTTAAATGATGCATTAATTTAGCTTTTTTTCAAGGTCTAAAGATTTTGTAAGTTACAACTTCAGTTAAGTTCAAAGCTAAAAATTGAGAGCAAAAGTTTAAATTTATTGTAGATTTTATCTGATCCACACAGAAATAAAAGGATTTTACAGGTTTCTGCCATAACTCTGGCTGGATATTTGACCACTGTTTTTAAAAATGGTAGACCTCATTTAAACTAGCAGAGGTTAGGACCAACCTGCTGCAGCTGAACTGGAGTTTTTGGATCATGAACCTTTTCTGTACAGATTTTGCTTCACATTATGTTCATTACTGGTCTGATTTTACAGGTGTTTCGGCCGATTGTGGTTATAAAAAACCAGCTCTGTTCATCACTACACCAAAGGAGATTGAAGCACTGAATGGATCTTGTTTGCACATCCCATGTAGCTTTAATACAAAAGAAAAATCATTTAACAGCAGGAGAACTATTTATGGTATCTGGATGAAACATAAAGCATGGTTTGGCAATCCAGCTTCTTCTATTTTCAACAGCAGTGGGTCAGTTAACACCTATTCTCTGAATATTACTGGAAACCTCAGAGAGGGAAACTGCACCACTCTGTTTCCTGATTTAAAAACCAGTTATACAGACAGATACTTCTTCAGAGTTGAGAACGGGCCGTTCAGAGCAACAGCTTGTGCTGATCCTCTTCAGATAACAGTTAAAGGTAAAAGATCTTTTATTTTATAAATCTATGAGATTAATGTTCAGGGTCACAATAAGAGTAACTTTGGTTTTATAGAAAATAACAATCTCAATAATTTACTGTTTAATTAAAACTCTACTGTATGATTATCAACAATATAATTTGAGTCCAATGTTGAATAAAGACGTTTTTCTGCTTGAAATTATGTTTCTTTCTCATCTTCTCCTATTTATCTTTCTGTAGCTTTAACATTGAAAAACTCTCAGTAGGCCAAACAATGTTGTTTAAAAGTCTGCAGTTGGCAGGATTTACTGTAGTTAGCCTCTTTTTAGAAAAATAAATATTTTAAATGATCTAATTACACAAAGTTAATGTGAAATTAAATTAAATATCTCCTGTTTTATTACTGACAGAATCAGTCGGTATGTTTTTACTTTTCTTCTGTGCAGCAGTTTGTGATTTATGTCTAGAAAGGTTCTATATGAATAATGTTTTACTTACTTTCTCACAGTCGATTGTTAAAGTCTTTTTCCTTGCTTTTCAGTTCTTCTAAAACTGCAAATACCTAAATGGTTGCGCAAATATTATGATTACAAAATCGACAGATATAATGAAACAACATTGTTAGTTAATTATATGATTAATAAAACCTTTTCTAGGAATGCATGTTTTAAAGTATTCTTTATATAATAAACTGCATAATATTTATTTTTGTAAAGTGTCTCTGATGTGAATCCCCAGATTCTCCTTGGAGTCCCAGCATTAACATCTCTGGTGGTGATCTGAAGGAGCATCAGTCTGTCACTATAACCTGCTCAGCTTTGACTCCCTGTCCACACTCACCTCCTGAACTCACCTGGAATCTCCAACAAGACTCTCACAGACAAACAGAGAAAAACACAGATGGAACCTTTACAACTAAAATCCAGGAGAACATCACTCTGTCAGACACACATGATGGATACATCAGATGTTCTGCCAGATATCCTGTGAATGGAGGAAACAAGACAGCAGAGACAGCAGTGACTCTCAGTGTTTCATGTAAGTGATCCTGTCGCACGTCATGGTTCAGCTGTTTCTGATCAATAAATTTAATGTGTACCATTTTCCTCAGATGCACCTAGAAACACCTCAGCATCCATCCGTCCATCAGGTTTGGTGTCACCAGGTAGCTGGGTGGAGCTGAGCTGCTCCAGCAGAGCCAAGCCTCCTGCCAGCTTCACCTGGTTCAGGAACAGCAAACATGGAGCCATTAATGTATCTGTGGGGCAGGTTTACAGCTTCAGTGTTACTGAGGGAGGAGAGTTTTACTGTGTGGCTACAAATGATCTGGGTAATGAGACGTCATCAAGGATCTTTGTTGGTGTTAAAGGTAAATGTTGCTGCTTCTTGTTTCAGGTCCTGATTCTTTTAATATGTGCATTGTCTCACATTATATTTTGTACTTTGTTGATAGAAACAAAGAACAATACCTTCAGAAGCTGCTCTATGAAAGATCAGTATATACTCATACTCGTCATTTTCTGCTTTATCCGGGACCGGGTCGTGGGGGCAGCAGACTCAGCAGACACCCAGACGTCCGTCTCCCCAGACACCTCCTCCAGCTCCTCCGGGGGGAGCCCCAGGCTATCCCAGGCCAGCTGAGAGACATAGTGCCTCCAGCGTGTCCTGGGCCGTCCCCTGGGCCTCCCTCTGGTGGGACGTGCCTGGAACACCTCCCGAGGAAGGCGTCCAGGAGGCATCCGGTATAGATGCCCGATCCACCTCAACTGGCTCCTCTCGATGTGGAGGAGTAGCGGCTCTACTCCGAGCCCCTCCCGGATGGCCGAGCTTCTCACCCTATCTCTAAGGGAGTGCCCAGCCACCCTACGGAGGAAGCTCATTTCCGCCGCTTGTATCCGGGATCTCGTACTTTCGGTCATGACCCAAAGTTCAAGGCCATAGTTGAGGGTAGGAACGTAGACTGACCGGTAAATCGAGAGCTTCGCTTTTCGTCTCAGATCTCTCTTCACCACAACGGACCGGCACAGTGCCCCCGTTACTGTGGCAGCCGCACTGATACGTCTGTCAATCTCCCGTTCCATTCTTCCCTCACTCGTGAACAAGAGCCCGAGATACTTAAACTCCTCCACTTGAGGCAGAAACTCCCCTCCAACCTGAAAAGGACAAGCCACCCTTTTCCAGTCGAGAAACATGGCCTCAGACTTGGAGGAGCTGATCTTCATCCCAGCCGCTTCACACTCGGCTGCGAACTGCCCCAGTGCATGCTGTAGGTCTTGGCTAGAGGGGGCCAGCAGGACAACGTCATCTGCAAAAAGAAGAGACAAAATCCTCTGGTCCCCAAAGAAGATCCCCTCCGGCCCTTGGCTGCACCTAGAAATCCTGTCCATAAAAGTTATGAACAGGACCGGTGATAAAGGGCAGCCCTGCTGGAGTCCAACATGCACCGGGAACAGGTCCGACTTAGTGCCGGCAATGCGAAACAAACTCCCGCTCCGCTTGTACAGAGATCGGATGGCCCCTAGTAATGGGCCCCCGATTCCATACTCCTGGAGCACCCCCACCAGGCATCACGAGGGACACAGTCGAAGGCTTTCTCCAGTTCCACAAAACACATGTGGACCGGTTGGGAAAACTCCCATGAACCCTCGAGTACCCTGTAGAGGGTAAAGAGCTGGTCCAGTGTTCCACGGCCGGGACGAAAACCACATTGCTCCTCCTGAAGCCGGGGTTCGACTATCGGCCGGACTCTCCTCTCCAATACCCTGGCATAAGCCTTACCAGGGAGGCTGAGAAGTGTGATCCCCCTGTAGTTGGAACACACCCTCCGGTCACCCTTCTTATATAAGGGGACCACTACCCCAGTCTGCCAATCCAAAGGCACTGTCCCCGTCCGCCATGCAATGTTCAAGAGGCGTGTCAACCATGACATCCCCACAACATCCAAAGACTAGAGGTACTCAGGGCGGATCTCATCCAACCCCGAAGCCCTGCCACTGTGGAGCTTTTTAACCACCTCGGTGACTTCAGCCTGGGTGATGAAAGAGTCCAACCCCGAGTCCCCAGCCTCTGTTTCCACCAGGGAATGCGTGATGGCAGGATTGAGGAGATCCTCGAAGTATTCCTTCCACTGGCGGATAATGTCCCCAGTCGAGGTCAGCAGCTCCCCACCCCCACTGTAAACAGTGTTGGCGAAGCACTACTTCCCCCTTCTGAGGCGCCAGACGGTTTGCCAGAATCGCTTCGGGGCAAACCGGTAGTCCTGCTTCATGGCCTCACCGAACTCCTCCCAGGTCCGAGTTTTTGCCTCTGCCACCGCCCGGGCCGCGGCACGCTTGGCCCCACGGTACCCGTCAGCCGCCTCAGGAGTCCCACAAGCCAACCACAGCTGATAGGACTCCTTCTTCAGCTTGACAGCGTCCCTTACAGCCGGTGTCCACCACCGGGTGCGGAGATTGCCGCCGCGACAGCTACCGCAGACATTACGGCCGCATCTACGGGCAGCAGCATCGACCATAGATGCGGAGAACATGGTCCACTTGGACTCTATGTCTCCAACATCCCTCGGAATCTGGTCAAAGCTCTCCCGGAGGTGAGAGTTGAATACATCCCTGGCCAAGGTGTCCGCCAGATGTTCCCAGCAGACCCTCAGTATGTGCTTTGGCCTGCCAAGTCTGCTCGGCTTTCTCCTCCCCCAGCGGATCCAACTCACCACCAGGTGGTGATCATTAGACAGCTCAGCCCCCCTGTTCACCCGAGTGTCCAAAACATGCGGCCGAAGTTCTGATGATACGACAACAAAGTCGATCATTGACCTCCTGCCTAGGGTATCCTGATGCCGAGTGCACTGATGGACAGCCTTATGTTTGAACATGGTGTTCATTATGGACAATTCGTGACTAGCACAGAAGTCCAATAACAAATTACGGCTTGGATTCAGATCGGGGAGGCCATTCCTCCCAATCACGCTTCTCCAGGTGTCACTGTCGTTTCCCACGTGGGCGTTGAAGTCCCCGAGCAGAATAATGGAGTCCCCAGGAGGGGCACTATCCAGCACTCCTGACAAGCACGCCAAGAAGCCCGGGTACTCCGCACTACCACTCGGCCCGGCCCGTAGGCTGAAATGATAGTCAGTCCCAACCCAAAGGTTTAGGGATGCGACCCTCTCATCCACTGGGGTAAACCCCAACACGAGATGATTGAGCTGGGGGGCGACAAGCAAATCCACTCCAGCCTGCAGCCTCTCCCCGCAGGCCACTCCAGAGTAGAAGAGAGTCCAGCCCCTCTCGAGGAGACAGGTTCCAGAGCCCACGCTATGCGTGGAGTCGATCCCGACTATTTCTAGTCGATATCTCTCGACCTACTGCACAAGCTCAGGCTCCTTCCCCCCCAGCGAGGTGACATTCCACGTCCCCAAAGCCAGCCTAAGCATCCGGGGATCGGGCCGCCGAGGTCTCCACCTTCGTCCGCCGCCCAATCCTCTTTGTACCGGTCCCTCACGGTTCCCCCTACAGGTGGTGGGCCCACTGGGGTATGGTCTCGCGTCTCTCATTCAGGCTTGGCCTGGCCGGGTCCCGCAAGGAGCAACCCAGCCACCAGGAGCTCTCCGACGAGTCCCGACCCCAGGCGTGGCTCCAGGCTGGGACCCCGGCTCCACCGTACCGGGCGCAGTAACGAGCCTCGATTTTGTAGTCGTCATGAGGGGTTCTTGAACCGCTCTTTGTCTGATCAGTATATATTTAGTGCTAATTATAAGTTTACACACAGTCATAATCAGCATGACTATCTTTGGGTTTTTAAATGATGCATTAATTTAGCTTTTTTTAAAGGTCTAAAGATTTTGTAACTTACAACTTCAGTTAATTTCAAAGCTAAGAATTGAGAGCAAAAGTTGAAATTTATTGTAGATTTTGTCTGATCCACACAGAAATAAAAGGATTTTACAGGTTTCTGCCATGACTCTGGCTGGATATTTGACCACTGTTTTTAAAAAAATGGTAGACCTCATTTAAAGTAGCAGAGGTTAGGACCAACCTGCTGCAGCTGATCTGGAGTTTGTGGATCATGAACCTTTTCTGTACAGATTTTGCTTCACATTATGTTCATTACTGGTCTGATTTTACAGGTGTTTTGGCTGATTGTGGTGATAAAAAACCAGCTCTGTTCATCACTACACCAAAGGAGATTGAAGCACTGAATGGATCTTGTTTGCACATCCCATGTAGCTTTAATACAAAAGAAAAATCATTTAACAGCAGAACTATTTATGGTATCTGGATGAAACATAAAGCATGGTTTGGCAATCCAGCTTCTTCTATTTTCAACAGCAGTGGGTCAGTTAACACCTATTCTCTGAATATTACTGGAAACCTCAGAGAGGGAAACTGCACCACTCTGTTTCCTGATTTAAAAACCAGTTATACAGACAGATACTTCTTCAGAGTTGAGAACGGGCCGTTCAGAGCAACAGCTTGTGCTGATCCTCTTCAGATAACAGTTAAAGGTAAAAGATATTTTATTTTATAACTCTATGAGATTATTGTTCAGGGTCACAATAAGAGTAACTTTGGTTTTATAGAAAATAATCTCAATAATTTACTGTTTAATTAAAAATCTACTGCATGATTATCAACAATATCATTTGAGTCCAAAGTTGAATAAAGATGTTTTTTTGCTTGAAATTATGTTTCTTTCTCATCTTCTGCTATTTATCTTTCTGTAGCTTTAACACTGAAAAACTCTCAGTAGGCAGGATTTACTGTAGTTCGCCTCTTTTTTAGAAAAATAAATATTTTTAATGATCTAATTACACAAAGTTAGTGTGAAATTAAATTAAATATCTCTTGTTTTATTACTGACAGAATCAGTCAATATGTTTTTACTTTTCTTCTGTGCAGCAGTTTGTGATTTATGTCTAGAAAGGTACTATATGAATAATATTTTACTTACTTTCTCACAGTCAATTGTTAAAGTCTTTTTCCTTGCATTTCAGTTCTTTTAAAACTGCAAATACCTAAATGGTTGCGCAAATATTATGATTACAAAATCAACAGATATAATGAAACAACATTGTTAGTTAATTATATGATTAATAAAACCTTTTATAGGAATACATGTATTAATGTATTCTTTATATAATAAACTGCATAATATTTATTTTTGTAAACTGTCTCTGATTTGAATCCCTAGATTCTCCTTGGAGTCCCAGCATTAGCATCTCTGGTGGTGATCTGAAGGAGCATCAGTCTGTCACTATAACCTGCTCAGCTTTGACTCCCTGTCCACACTCACCTCCTGAACTCACCTGGAATCTCCAACAAGACTCTCACAGACAAACAGAGAAAAACACAGATGGAACCTTTACAACTAAAATCCAGGAGAACATCACTCTGTCAGACACACATGATGGATACAACATCAGATGTTCTGCCAGATATCCTGTAAATGGAGGAAACAAGACAGCAGAGACAGCAGTGACTCTCAGTGTTTCATGTAAGTGATCCTGTCAGCACGTCATGGTTCAGCTGTTTCTGATCAATAAATTTAATGTTTCCCATTTTCCTCAGATGCTCCTAGAAACACCTCAGCATCCATCAGTCCATCAGGTTTGGTGTCAGCAGGTAGCTGGGTGGAGCTGAACTGCTCCAGCAGAGCCAAGCCTCCTGCCAGCTTCACCTGGTTCAGGAACAGCAAACATGGAGCCATTAATGTATCTGTGGGGCAGGTTTACAGCTTCAGTGTTACTGAGGGAGGAGAGTTTTACTGTGTGGCTACAAATGATCTGGGTCATCAGACGTCATCAAGGATCTGTGTTGGTGTTAAAGGTAAATGTTGCTGCTTTTTGCTTTATATCCTGATTCTTTTAATATGTGCATTGTCTCACATTATATTTCGTACTTTGTTGATAGAAACACAGAACAATACCTTCAGAAGCTGCTCTATGAAAGATCAGTATATATATAGTGCTAATTATAAGTTTACACACAGTCATCATCAGCATGACTATCTTTGGGTTTTTAAATGATGCATTAAATTGGCTTTTTTTCAAGGTCTAAAGATTTTGTAACTTACAACTTCACTTAATTTCAAAGCTAAAAATTGAGACCAAAGGTTTCAATTTATTGCAGATTTTCTCTATTCCTCACACAAATAAAATTATTTTACAGGTTTCTGCCATGACTCTGGCTGGATATTTGACCACTGCTTTTAAAAAATGGTAGACCTCATTTAATATAGCAGAGGTTAGGAAAAAATCCTGAATCATAGTCTCAGCCCTCTTTATCCATTCAAAAACGATTTCTATGTGTTTAGGATCAATGCTCTCTGGAACACGCAACTGTGGCAAAGTTTTAATCATCAGACTGAAACTGTTACCTCTGATGAAATGAATGTTTTAGGACCAAACCTGGAACCATCCAATTTTAGGCCTGTTATAAACATGAAGAAACTGGACCACCAGTGTCATTGTTCACAGTGAAGCAAATTTCATATCAACATAGACTGATATGGTGCTGAGGAAAAGAAAATAGTCTTCTCTGAACTCCTCACCTTCAAACTCTACTGAAACCTGTAGCTGTATACAAAGACACGCCAAATGCTTTCTGGAAAAATGTTTAATGTTCAGAGGAGACAAAGACTGAGCTGTTTAGGCATAATGTCAAGAATAATGTTTGCAGGAATTAATGGGGGATTTAAAATCAAAGAGTGTACTGATTGTCAACCATGGTGGTGGCAGCATCATGCTGAGGCTGCATTTGGTCACAAGTGATACTGGTGCATTACAGAGAGGATGTAATTAAATGGTAAATGAACTGAACTTATATAGCACCTTTACAGTCATACAGACCACTCAAAGCACTTTACACTAGAGCCACATTCACCCAATCGCTCTCACTATCGCTCACACATTCATACACCAATACGTAGATCGGTAGGCAATTTGAGGTTAAGTTCCTTGCCCAGGGGCACATCGACATATGGCAGGAGGAAGCTGGAATCAAACCCACAACCTTCTGATTGCAAGACGATTATTCTTCCTACTGAGATCTACCCACCTACCTATCTAATTATAACATGATCACACTAAAATTGTGTATCTTATGTGAATCCCCAGATTCTCCTTGGAGTCCCAGCATTAACATCTCTGGTGGTGATCTGAAGGAGCATCAGTCTGTCACTATAACCTGCTCAGCTTTGACTCCCTGTCCACACTCACCTCCTGAACTCACCTGGAATCTCCAACAAGACTCTCACAGACAAACAGAGAAAAACACAGATGGAACCTTTACAACTAAAATCCAGGAGAACATCACTCTGTTAGACACACATGATGGATACAACATCAGATGTTCTGCCAGATATCCTGTGAATGGAGGAAACAAGACAGCAGAGACAGCAGTGACTCTCAGTGTTTCATGTAAGTGATCCTGTCAGCACGTCATGGTTCAGCTGTTTCTGATCAATAAAGTTAATGTGTCCCATTTTCCTCAGATGCTCCTAGAAAAACCTCAGCATCCATCCGTCCATCAGGTTTGGTGTCAGCAGGTAGCTGGGTGAAGCTGAGCTGCTCCAGCAGAGCCAAGCCTCCTGCCAGCTTCACCTGGTTCAGGAAAAGCAAACATGGAGCCATTAATGTATCTGTGGGGCGGGTTTACAGATTCAGTGTCACTGAGGGAGGAGAGTTTTACTGTGTGGCTACAAATGATCTGGGTCATCAGACGTCATCAAGGATCTTTGTTAGAGTTAAAGGTAAATGTTGCTGCTTCTTGTTTCATATCCTGATTCTTTTAATATGTGCATTGTCCCACATTATATTTTGTACTTTGTTGATAGAAACACAGAACATTACCTTCAGAAGCTGCTCTATGAAAGATCAGTATATATATAGTGCGAATTATAAGTTTACACACAGTCATCATCAGCATGACTATCTTTGGGTTTTTAAATGATGCATTAAATTAGCTTTTTTTCAAGGTCTAAATATTTTGTAACTTACAACTTCAGTTATTTTCAAAGCTAAAAATTGAGAGCAAAAGTTAAAATTTAATGCAGATTTTCTCTAATCCACACAGAAATAAAATGATTTTACAGGTTTCTGCCATGACTCTGGCTGGATATTTGACCACTGTTTTTAAAAAATGGTAGACCTAATTTAAAATAGCAGAGGTCAGAACCAACCTGCTGCAGCTGAACTGGAGTTTGTGGATCATGAACCTTTTCTGTACAGATTTTGCTTCACATTATTTTCATTACTGGTCTGATTTTACAGGTGTTTTGGCTGATTGTGGTTATAGAAAACCAGCTCTGTCCATCACTACACCAAAGGAGATTGAAGCACTGAATGGATCTTGTTTGCACATCCCATGTAGTTTTAATACAAAGAAATCAACATTTAACCGTAGGAGAACTATTTATGGCATCTGGATGAAACATAAAGCAAGTTTTGGCAGACCAGCTTCTTCTATTTTCAACAGCAGTGGGTCAGTTAACACCTATTCTCTGAATATTACTGGAAATCTCAGAGAGGGAAACTGCACCACTCTGTTTCCTGATTTAAAAACCAGTTATACAGACAAATACTTCTTCAGAGTTGAGAACGGGCCGTTCAGAGCAACAGCTTGTGCTGATCCTCTTCAGATAACAGTTAAAGGTAAAAGATCTTTTATTTTATAAATCTATG
The DNA here is from genome assembly GCF_021462225.1 of Girardinichthys multiradiatus. Classification (NCBI taxonomy): domain Eukaryota; kingdom Metazoa; phylum Chordata; class Actinopteri; order Cyprinodontiformes; family Goodeidae; genus Girardinichthys; species Girardinichthys multiradiatus. The sequence continues at coordinate 15,726,916 of NC_061813.1, read as the reverse complement.
AGATTAATGTTCAGGGTCACACTAAGAGTAACTCTGGTTTTATAGAAAATAACAATCTCAATAATTTACTGTTTAATTAAAAATCTACTGCATGATTATCAACAATATCATTTTAGTCCAAAGTTGAATAAAGACGTTTTTCTGCTTGAAATTATGTTTCTTTCTCATCTTCTGCTATTTATCTTTCTGTAGCTTTAACACTGAAAAACTCTCAGTAGGCCAAACAATGTTGTTTTAAAGTCTGCAGTTGGCAGGATTTACTGTAGTTTGCCTCTTTTTAGAAACATTGATATTTTTAATGATCTAATTACACAAAGTTAGTGTGAAATTAAATTAAATATCTCCTGTTTTATTACTGACAGAATCAGTCAATATGTTTTTACTTTTCTTCTGTGCAGCAGTTTGTGATTTATGTCTAGAAAGGTACTATATGAATAATGTTTTACTTACTTTCTCACAGTCGATTGTTAAAGAAAGTCTTTTTCCTTGCATTTCAGTTCTTTTAAAACTGCAAATACCTAAATGGTTGCGCAAATATGATTACAAAATCAACAGATTTAATGAAACAACATTGTTAGTTAATTATTATTAATAAAACCTTTTCTAGGAATACATGTTTTAATGTATTCTTTATATAATAAACTGCATAATATTTATTTTTGTAAACTGTCTCTGATGTGAATCCCCAGATTCTCCTTGGAGTCCCAGCATTAACATCTCTGGTGGTGATCTGAAGGAGCATCAGTCTGTCACTATAACCTGCTCAGCTTTGACTCCCTGTCCACACTCACCTCCTGAACTCACCTGGAATCTCCAACAAGACTCTCACAGACAAACAGAGAAAAACACAGATGGAACCTTTACAACTAAAATCCAGGAGAACATCACTCTGTCAGACACACATGATGGATACATCAGATGTTCTGCCAGATATCCTGTGAATGGAGGAAACAAGACAGCAGAGACAGCAGTGGCTCTCAGTGTTTCATGTAAGTGATCCTGTCAGCATGTCATGGTTCAGCTGTTTCCGATCAATAAACTCAATCTGTCCCATTTTCCTCAGATGCTCCTAGAAACACCTCAGCATCCATCAGTCCATCAGGTTTGGTGTCAGCAGGTAGCTGGGTGGAGCTGAACTGCTCCAGCAGAGCCAAGCCTCATGCCAGCTTCACCTGGTTCAGGAACAGCAAACATGGAGACATTAATGTATCTGTGGGTCAGATTTACAGCTTCAGTGTTACTGAGGGAGGAGAGTTTTACTGTGTGGCTACAAATGATCTGGGTAATGAGACGTCATCAAGGATCTGTGTTGGTGTTAAAGGTAAATGTTGCTGCTTCTTGCTTCATATCCTGATTCTTTTAATATGTGTATTGTCTCACATTATATTTTGTACTTTGTTGATAGAAACACAGAACAATACCTTCAGAAGCTGCTCTATGAAAGATCAGTATATATATAGTGCTAACTATAAGTTTACACACAGTCATCATCAGCATGACTATCTTTGGGTTTTTAAATGATGCATTAAAATTGCTTTTTGTCAAGGTCTTAAGATTTTGTAACTTACAACTTCACTTAATTTCAAAGCTAAAAATTGAGACCAAAGGTTTCAATTTATTGCAGATTTTCTCTAATCCATACCCAAATAAAATTATTTTACAGGTTTCTGCCATGACTCTGGTTGGATATTTGACCACTGTTTTAAAAATTTGGTAGACCTCAGTTAATCTAGCAGAGGTTAGGACCAATCCAGAATCATAGTCTCAGCCCTCTTTATCCATTCAAAAACTATTTCTATGTGTTTAGGATCAATGCTCTCTGGAACACTCAACTGTGGCAAAGTTTTAATCATCAGACTGAAACTGTTACCTCTGATGAAATGAATGTTTTAGGACCAATCCTGGAACCATCCAAGCTTAGGCCTGTTATAAACTGGAAGAAACTGGACCACCAGTGGCATTGTTCACAGTGAAGCAAATTTCATATCAACATAGACTGATATGATGCTGAGGAAAAGAAAATAGTCTTCTCTGAACTCCTCACCTTCAAACTCTACTGAAACCTGTAGCTGTATACAAAGACAAGCCAAATGCTTTCTGGAAACATGTTTAATGTTCAGAGGAGACAAAGACTGAGCTGTTTAGGCATAATGACAAGAATAATGTTTGTAGGAATTAATTGGGGTATTTAAAATCAAAGAGTGTACTGATTGTCAACCATGGTGGTGTCAGCATCATGCTGAGGCTGCATTTGGTCACAAGTGATACTGGTGCATTATAGAGAGGATGTAATTAAATGGTAAATGAACTGAACTTATATAGCGCCTTTACAGTCATACAGACAACTGAAAGCACTTTACACTAGAGCCACATTCACCCAATTGCTCTCACTAACACTCACACATTCATACACCGATATGTGGATCAGTAGGCAATTTGAGGTTAAGTGCCTTGCCCAGGGGCACATTGACATATGGAAGGAGGAAACTGGAATCGAACCCACAACCTTCTGATTGCAAGACAACTACTCTTCCTACTGAGATCTACCCACCTACCTATCTAACTATAACTTGTTCACACTAAAATTGGGTATCTTATGTGAATCCCCAGATTCTCCTTGGAGTCCCAGCATTAACATCTCTGGCGGTGATCTGAAGGAGCATCAGTCTGTCACTATAACCTGCTCAGCTTTGACTCCCTGTCCACACTCACCTCCTGAACTCACCTGGAATCTCCAACAAGACTCTCACAGACAAACAGAGAAAAACACAGATGGAACCTTTACAACTAAAATCCAGGAGAACATCACTCTGTCAGACACACATGATGGATACAACATCAGATGTTCTGCCAGATATTCTTTGAATGGAGGAAACAAGACAGCAGAGACAGCAGTGACTCTCAGTGTTTCATGTAAGTGATCCTGTCAGCACGTCATGGTTCAGCTGTTTCTGATCAATAAACTTAATGTGTCCCATTTTCCTCAGATGCTCCTAAAGACACCTCAGCATCCATCAGTCCATCAGGTTTGGTGTCAGCAGGTAGCTGGGAGGAGCTGAACTGCTCCAGCAGAGCCAAGCCTCCTGCCAGCTTCACCTGGTTGAGGAACAGCAAACATGGAGGCATTAATATATCTGTGGGGCAGGTTTACAGCTTCAATGTTACTGAGGGAGGAGAGTTTTACTGTGTGGCTACAAATGATCTGGGTAATCAGACGTCATCAGTGATCTTTGTTGGTGTTAAAGGTAAATGTTGCTGCTTCTTGCTTCATATCCTGATTCTTTTAATATGTGCATTGTCTCACATTATATTTTGTACTTTGTTGATAGAAACACAGAACAATACCTTCAGAAGCTGCTCTATTAAAGATCAGTATATCGTTCGTTCGTTCGTCGTCTTCCGCTTATCCAGGACCGGGTCGCGGGGGCAGCAGACTCAGCAGAGACGCCCAGACGTCCCTCTCTCCAGACACCTCCTCCAGCTCCTCCAGGGGGAGCCCAAGGCGTTCCCAGGCCAGCCGAGAGACATAGTCCCTCCAGCGTGTCCTGGGCCGTCCCCTGGGCCTCCTCCCGGTGGGACGTGCCTGGAACACCTCCCGAGGAAGGCGTCCAGGAGGCATCCGGTATAGATGCCCGAGCCACCTCAACTGGCTCCACTCAATGTGGAGGAGCAGCGGCTCTACTCCGAGCCCCTCCCGGATGGCCGAGCTCCTCACCCTATCTCTAAGGGAGTGCCCGGCCACCCTACGGAGGAAGCTCATTTCAGCCGCTTGTATCCGTGATCTCGTTCTTTCGGTCATGACCCAAAGTTCATGGCCATAGGTGAGGGTAGGAACGTAGACCGACCAGTAAATTGAGAGCTTTGCTTTTCGGCTCAGCTCTCTCTTCACCACAATGGACCGGCACAGCGCCCCCATTACTGTGGCAGCTGCACCGATCCGTCTGTCGATCTCCCGCTCCATTCTTCCCTCACTCGTGAACAAGACCCCGAGATACTTAAACTCCTCCACTTGAGGCAGGAACTCCCCTCCAACCTGAAGAGGACAAGCCACCCTTTTCCGGTCAAGTACCATGGCCTCGGACTTGGAGGAGCTGATCCTCATCCCAGCAGCTTCACACTCGGCTACGAACCGCCACAGCGCATGCTGTAGGTCTTGGCTAGAGGGGGCCAGCAGGACCACGTCATCCGCAAAAAGAAGAGACGAAATCCACTGGTCCACAAACCAGACCCCCTCCGGCCCTTGGCTGCGTCTAGAAATCCTGTCCATAAAAGTTATGAACAGGACCGGCGACAAAGGGCAGCCCTGCCGGAGTCCAACATGCACTGGGAACAGGTCCGACTTAGTGCCGGCAATGCGGACCAAACTCCTGCTCCGCTCGTACAGGGACCGGATGGCCCCTAATAAAGGGCCCCCAATTCCATACTCCTGGAGCACCCCCCACAGGGCATCACGAGGGACACAGTCGAATGCCTTCTCCAGGTCCACAAAACACATGTGAACCGGTTGGGCAAACTCCCATGAACCCTCGAGCACCCTGTAGAGGGTATAGAGCTGGTCCAGTGTTCCACACCTGGGACGAAAACCACACTGTTCCTCCTGAAGCCGAGGTTCGACTATTGGTCGGACTCTCCTCTCCAATACCCTGGCGAACGCCTTACCAGGGAGGCTGAGGAGTGTGATCCCCCTGTAGTTGGAACACACCCTCCGGTCCCCCTTCTTATAAAGGGGGACCACCACCCCCGTCTGCCAGTCCAGAGGCACTGTCCCTGACCGCCACGCAATGTTGAAGAGGCGTGTCAACCATGACAGCCCTACAACATCCAGAGACTTGAGGTACTCAGGGCGGATCTCATCCACCCCCGAAGCCTTGCCACCGCGGAGCTTTTTAACCACCTCGGTGACTTCAGCCTGGGTGATGAAAGAGTCCAACCCCGAGTCCCCAGCCTCTGTTTACACCACGGAATGCGTGATGGCAGGATTGAGGAGATCCTCGAAGTACTCCTTCCACCGCCCGATAATGTCTTCAGTCGAGGTCAGCAGTCTCCCGCCCCCACTATAAACAGTGTTGGCGAAGCACTGCTTCCCCCTCCTGAGGCGCCGGACGGTTTGCCAGAATCGCTTCGAGGCAAACCGGTAGTCCTTCTCCATGGCCTCACCGAACTCTTCCCAGGCCCGAGTTTTTGCCTCTGCCAAAGCCCGGGCCGCAGCACGCTTGGCCTCACAGTACCCGTCAGCCGCCTCAGGAGTCCCACAAGCCAACCACAGCCAATAGGACTCCTTCTTCAGCTTAACAGCATCCCTTACTGCCGGTGTCCACCACCGGGTTCTGGGATTGCCGCCACGACAGGCACCGCAGACCTTACGGCCACAACTATGGGCAGCAGCATCGACAATAGATGCAGAGAACATGGTCCACTCGGACTCTATGTCTCCAACATCCCCCGGGATCTGGTCGAAGCTCTCCCGGAGGTGGGAGTTGAATACATCCCTGGCCAAGGGCTCCGCCAGGCGTTCCCAGCAGACCCTCACTATGCGCTTGGGCCTGCCGAGTCTGTCCGACTTTCTCCTCCTCCAGCGGATCCAACTCACCACCAGGTGATGATCAGTGGACAGCTCAGCCCCTCTCTTCACCCGAGTGTCCAAAACATGCGGCCGAAGGTCTGATGATACGACAACAAAGTCGATCATCGACCTCCTGCCTAGGGTGTCCTGGTGCCAAGTGCACTGATGGACACCCTTATGTTTGAACATGGTGTTCGTTATGGACAATCCGTGACTAGCACAGAAGTCCAATAACAAAACACCACTCGGATTCAGATCGGGGAGGCCATTCCTCCCGATCACGCCTCTCCAGGTGTCACTGTCGTTCCCCACGTGGGCGTTGAAGTCCCCCAGCAGAATAATGGAGTCCCCGGGAGGGGCACTATCCAGCACCCCCGACAGGGACGCCAAGAAGGCAGGGTACTCTGCACTACCACTCGGCCCGTAGGCTGAAATGATAGTCAGAGACCTCTCCCCAACCCGAAGGCGCAGGGATACAACCCTCTCATCCACTGGTGTAAACCCCAACACGAGACGGCTGAGCTGGGGGGCAACAAGCAAACCCACACCAGCCCGCCGCCTCTCCCCGTGGGCCACTCCAGAGTAGAAGAGAGTCCAACCCCTCTCAAGGAGATGGGTTCCAGAGCCCACGCTGTGCGTGGAGGCGAGCCCGACTATTTCTAGTCGATATCTCTCGACCTCCCGCACAAGCTCAGACTCCTTCCCCCCCAGCGAGGTGACATTCCACGTCCCTAGAGCAGGCCTAAGCATCCGGGGATCGGGCTGTTGAGGTCTCCACCTTCGTCCGCCACCCAATCCTCTTTGCAACGGTCCCTCACGGTTTTTAAATGATGCATTAAAATTGCTTTTTTTCAAGGTCTTAAGATTTTGTAACTTACAACTTCAGTTAATTTGAAAGCTAAAAATTGAGAGCAAAAGTTTAAACTTAATGCAGATTTTCTTTAATCCACACAGAAATAAAATTATTTTACAGGTTTCTGCCATGACTCTGGCTGGATATTTGACCACTGTTTTAAAAAATTGGTAGACCTCAGTTAATCTAGCTGAGGTTAGGACCAATCCAGAATCATAGTCTCAGCCCTCTTTATCCATTCAAAAACTATTTATATGTGTTTAGGATCAATGCTCTCTGGAACACTCAACTGTGGCAAAGTTTTAATCATCAGACGGAAACTGTTACCTCTGATGAAATGAATGTTTTAGGACCAATCCTGGAACCATCCAATTTTATGCCTGTTATAAACTGGAAGAAACTGGACCACCAGTGTCATTGTTCACAATGAAGCAAATTTCATATCAACATAGACTGATATGTTGCTAAGAAAAAGAAAATAGTCTTCTCTGAACTCCTCACCTTCAAACTCTACTGAAACCTGTAGCTGTATACAAAGACAAGCCAAATGCCTTCTGGAAAAATGTTTTATGTTCAGAGGAGACAAAGACTGAGCTGTTTAGGCATAATGTCAAGAATAATGTTTGCAGGAATTAATGGGGGGATTTAAAATCAAAGAGTGTACTGATTGTCAACCATGGTGGTGTCAGCATCATGCTGAGGCTGTATTTGGCCACAAGTGATACTGGTGCATTACAGAGAAGATGTAATTAAATGGTAAATGAACTGAACTTATATAGGGCCTTTACAGTCATACAGACCACTCAAAGCACTTTACACTAGAGCCACATTCACCCAATCGCACTCACTAACACTCACACATTCATACACCAATACGTAGATCGGTAGGCAATTTGAGGTTAAGTGCCTTGCCCAGGGGCACATCGACATATGGCAGGAGGAAGCTGGAATCAAACCCACAACCTTCTGATTGCAAAACGACTACTCTTCCTACTGAGATCTACCCACCTACCTATCTAACTATAACCTGTTCACACTAAAATTGTGTATCTGATGTGAATCCCCAGATTCTCCTTCGAGTCCCAGCATTAAGATCTCTGGTGGTGATCTGAAGGAGCATCAGTCTGTCACTATAACCTGCTCAGCTTTGACTCTCTGTCCACACTCACCTCCTGAACTCACCTGGAATCTCCAACAAGACTCTCACAGACAAACAGAGAAAAACACAGATGGAACCTTTACAACTAAAATCCAGGAGAACATCACTCTGTCAGACACACATGATGGATACAACATCAGATGTTCAGCCCTATATCCTGTGAATGGAGGAAACAAGACAGCAGAGACAGCAGTGACTCTCAGTGTTTCATGTAAGTGATCCTGTCGCACGTCATGGTTCAGCTGTTTCTGATCAATAAAGTTAATGTGTCCCATTTTCCTCAGATGCTCCTAGAAACACCTCAGCATCCATCAGTCCATCAGGTTTGGTGTCAGCAGGTAGCTGGGTGGAGCTGAACTGCTCCAGCAGAGCCAAGCCTCCTGCCAACTTCACCTGGTTCAGGAACAGCAAACATGGAGCCATTAATGTATCTGTGGGGCAGATTTACAGCTTCAGTGTCACTGAGGGAGGAGAGTTTTACTGTGTGGCTACAAATGATCTGGGTAATCAGACGTCATCAGTGATCCTACTTAATACACAGGGTAACTTGAGTCAACTTAATGACATTTTTAGAAGTAGACGCTCATGTTTTCACATTTGTTGTAATTGTTACTCTTTGTTTCTTTTTGATTTTACAAAAGGATTTCCTGCCTTTGTTGCAATCGTAGTTGGAGTCATTTTGTTCACCTTCCTGATTTTGTTCTGTTTCGTGAGTATCATTATATATTTAAAACAATAAACTTCATTTAAGGAATAAAAATGAGGTTTTATTTAAACCTTCTGTCAAAATAAGGTGAGATCTTTCCATTTAATCCATGCGACATTTAGTAACTGCTCACAGTTAACTCCATAAATGTTACAATAAATGTCCTTATATCCTTATATGTAATCCATGCAATAATTATTAAAATACACAGTTGAAGCAGTGGAGAGTGAAGCATATTCTCATATTCTGGAGCTAAGAGACTAGAGAGGCCTGTGTGGAGCCACGTATTATATGCCACATGTTATCTGTCTTATCTTTTGCAAAAAATATAAACAAGTATATCCAAAGAAATGATGTATGATGATTATACATTCTTTCACATGTATTAAATGAAATTATATTAACAAGTTAAAAGATGAATGATTGAAATGTGGTTAAGAACTGAGAATTAGAGGAAAAACATTAAGGTTTGACAGTTTCAATCAGCTGTATATGAAAGAAATACAACAATCATTTGGTAAGCATGAATAAAAAGAATGAAGTGATGGTTTTGTAACTGTGTTTTAAAGTAAATGCAGAAAGCTGAAGGATGGAATGTGTAATACTGTGTAAAGTTTAAACCTGAGCAGATTAGGGAAAGAACTGTAGGATGACTAGGAGTGACGAGAGCCAGCTGCATGCTGACAGCGAACCCTTTGAAGGCTAACGGGAGGAAGGGAGGATGCGACTACAGCTAGAGCTATTACCGGCATCTCCAAGGCCGAAAAAACATCATGACCATGACCATGACTAAAGTATTGAGCAATAACCAAGAAGCTGAGCTGAATAGGTTGCGCAATAACTGAGAAGCCAAGTAAGGGGCTGACTGGTGAAAGCATCAAGCACCATAAAAGCAATGCTGAAGGAGGGAACTGCAGTTGTTTCCTCGCAGAAGACCAGCGAACAAGATCGGACGGAGAAAAGAAGCTTAGATGGAAAAGGAACAGAGACACAGACCAGCTGATCGACTGCATTAACAAAGAGGATCAACCCATGGGTCCAGAAAGGACTGTGCCTCAAAATTAAGAATCTGATTTCATCTAAAGCCTTTTTATCCAGACAACAGAAGTGAACTTGATCGGTGAACAGCTGATTGCTCTAAGTGTCAGGGTTCTGGAAGTCCTGAATCAACTTCATTTATGTCTCCGGGTTTCCTTCAACTCTTCAGCCTCTGGAAACTACTGTCTTCGGTGACATATGACAACAAAGATCCTGTTTAACCATCGAAGCCTGGAGCATCAGTGCCTGCCACTTAAAGGAAGAAAACTGAAGATTAAGTCGTATTCCCTTCAAGAAACCACTCATTGTTACCAGAAGAAACGTCTCCATCAGGTGCATGGATGAGCCTCCGTCTTCAAAGCCTCTCCAAACTCACTAGTTTCAGCATCAGGGAAAGACAGGTTGAGTTGATTGATTCATTTCTATTTTTGAAATTATTTTGTGTTGCCGAATTTAAGCTGTTACTGACCCCTGCATAAGCGTTACTAATTAAAGAAAGCATATAAAATTCTAGTTAAATCGTGGACATTCAATTATTTGAGTCACCGTATTTTTTGGTTTTTCATTGGTGGTAAAAAGTCTTGTTCCCTGGTTCTAAGGGATTTTAGGAGGGTTTTATAGGTTGCCTTAGCCAAGTTTGTTAAAACAGCGCCCTTGGGGCTCGTGCCGAGCCACTAAAATCAACCTAGCCCATATACCAAGAGCCAGTTGTAAAAATAGGGAATGAGCAGCCGTGAACAAAAGTGACTGTTGAAAGTGTGGATGACTGCGGTAGGCTACTCAGTCGTCCAGAGCTACAGTTGAAGAAGGACGAGACTTTTGTATGAAGGCTGTCATAGGCTAGGCGAGTCATTTCCTTACACCAGCTTAAACAGAACTTTCATTAAACCTGCTTAGTAAGATCTTTCAGGTTTAAAGAAGTCCGGACCCATTGGATGGAGAGCTGGATTGAGCAATCCCTTTAGACATAGGGAAGTAGGAGGGTTAGCTCATCGGACAATGAAAGGTGGTGCCAGAACAGGGACCCTGACAGAGATAAAGGGGCCCCAGAAGAAGGATGCTCAGCAGAAGGACGTCTCTGTCTGAGCACCCCGGACTGACAGCCTGAAAGGGAGTAAGGTTGTCTGTGTCTGATAAGGCCATCAGTCACAACCCTCGCAGTAACTGCATAGCGTGCAGGTGAGGATAGGGCTTTATTGAGGGCAGAGTGACCAGACCCAGATAGTAAAGCTAGTAGCCAAATAGTCTTAATCCATCCCTACTCGAAGGATCCTCAAGAGGCTTTGGAGACGGACAACTCGAGACGACAAAGACATAGCGATGGACGAAGAGATTGAAGCGCAGGAATGGATGGAGCGGGGAGCTGAAGGACCACTCCCACCAACAGATCAACCGACATCAACACAGTTAGAGCTACACCGTGTAGTGGAATTTTCTTATCAAAGTGGTAGAAAAGTTCACTCACAACAAGAGAAAATCCAGACTTTGTCTTTATAAGTTTTATTCAAAGGCATTCAGCGTTTGAAGACCCTGTCACTGAGGTTGGTCAGTAAAGCAGAGCCCCGATCAACATTTACACACAGTATTTAAAGAGTATGTGGGTGTTACCTCAACTTAAAAGAGTTTGTGCTTTATGGCCCTAGACCCTCCTCAGGTCAGAGGTAACAAAGTTATCCATGAGCAGACCATCTGCTCTTCCAGAGACACAACCCTCCAGGATGTGTTTTAACCATTAAACCTCTGATAATGGTTTTACAGACCAACTCCTCTAGGGTAACAAAACACAGAGGTCAGAGGGGAGAGAGGTAAGGGAAGTTCAGAGCATTAAAAAGAATTTTCCACAACACTCCTTTCTTCTGATTACAAGATAATCACAACTAAAAGGAAAATTCTTCAAAACCATCACCCCTATCAGCTAACAGGTAACCCAAAGCCATTCTACTTTGCAAACTCATCGTTCTAAGAGCTTGCTGCTCCTTGGTCAGAACAGTGAAACCTTCTTCTGTGAAAGCAGTAAGATTTTCTAACTCAACTGACAACTCATTAATCCTATGGGCGCCATTAGCAGCACCATAACTAGGAATAAGTGTACCCAAAATCCCTTTCCAATTTGGAATCCTAGCTCTCTTTTACCGTTTGAGCATTGTCTTCCTCTCTAATAATGGGGTGATTGAATTGTGACTGTAGGTAGTAAGTGAGCTAGATAACATACTCCAAACCAATTAGCAGGCAGATACAGATATAATCTATTTCCACACATCCAAACCATGTTCTTAGGACAGGAGCACCCATCTCTACTAGGAAAAGTAACAAGAACCCTGGTTAATTTACCTGCCTGGCCATACAATTTACTTCCATTCGGTAAGGCTGTAAGATTAAGAGTTAACACATATGCTCCAGGATCGAAGATCCTGAAATAGCATAAGGATCAGTTCTGATAGGACATGACTCAAATTTATGTGTGTTGATTAAAGCACATGAAACAGATATACTAGTTTTGCAACCTTCTGTCTTTCCAAGGAAATAAGGTGTGTTTTCCTCATGTGCGATACAAATATTTGTACCTATATCTGGATATCTTATTGATTCCTATTACTCCAAAATCTATAAAGAATTCCTGTAGTAGCACATATTAAATTAGGCTCCCTAGAAAATCTACTAACATTTCTGCTTTGCCTTACAATATAATTCCTCACCCAAGGAAAAATAACTTCCACCAGCTGGTTATGTTGCCTATCTGGAGAGAAAGTAGTTAGAATAGAAGCAGTTTCAATAGGAACAGGTACCAAAAATGGTTGATCATTAATAGCACATGGAATCAAACAACAAACATAGCAACTGTCATTTCTTATCTTCCTCACAGTTTGATGCATCAGTTGCCACCAGACATTATCAGCATGATCATGGTAGTCAGAAAAGGGATGAATTTCTCTTTGAATCCACTGATGAATATTATTAGCATAATTACTCAGATTAGCCACACATTGTCTTTGCTGTACCTTTTCCCAAATGAACACAGGAGTAATAAAAATACTTGCAATACCAATCATTAGCATCAGAACAGACCATCTTCCATATAGCTGCATCGTGATCTTGAAGTGCAATGTCCTTTCTTCTGCTACTGAAAGCAAACAGTTTTTTTCAAAGAAAACAAATTATAAACACAACTCAAAAATCCTGCTGCCTCTCCTGTGTTGGGACCCAGCCATGGATTTCAACACCAAACTCTGGTATGAACTCTTCTGGAACTTTTCAAAATAAAGTGCATTAACCTTCTTCGAGCACAGCCAGGAAACGGGATAACTGCGGACTTCCTGTGATGCCACTACCCAAATAAAGGCACAGCTGTTGCTACATCCGCCCTCTTTCCACACGGCCTCTAGCCAGGTTCAAAATGATCGAATTACACTCAAACTTAACATAAGATGAAATGAACCTTAACAGAATTACTGGATTGGACTGAAATAGAGAAAACTTGAGTTAGTTGAAACAAACTTTAGTTACTTGAACTAAATACAAAGCTGACTGAAACTGTATGTTGTATCTATAAAACTGGGTAAGACAAACTAAGATTATAAGATATAATATGCCCTTCATTTTTTGTGTTCATCAGTGAGTGAGTTTTATTTTTAATTTTTAATAAGAACTAAACCAAGCACTATTTAAATTAATAGCAACTACCTAAAATAGTGATCTCATTTTTAAATGTAATAAGGACAGCGGCTACAGTGACACATTGGGAAGACCCATGTGTCAAGGGAGGAATATATTACATCTGGTAAAGCATTAATCCTACACTATAAATGTTTCTGACTATGCAAAGAATTTTTGCAGATCATGCATTATTTGTTGCAAACACAGGGGAAGAAATATTCCTTGTGGTAATAGATTAACCTAGTTACACATTTCTTCCCCACATATGGTATCCCACAGATTATAAGGTCAGATAATGGAACTCATTTTGTAAATAAACTAATAGAACTAAGTTCTAAAGCATTAGGGGTTCAGTTAAAGATTAAGGAAAACAATAGAAGAAACAGGGAGGCCATGACCCGAATGCTTATCCCTGGTTAATTATGGATGTGAATAACTCCAAATCAAACTGGTCTTACTCCATTTGCCACCTGCTGTGCATTATTGTATAACTCCACCCACTACAGGTCCTTCTCAAAATATTAGCATATTGTGATAAAGTTCATTATTTTCCATAATGTCATGATGAAAATTTAACATTCATATATTTTAGATTCATTGCACACTAACTGAAATATTTCAGGTCTTTTATTGTCTTAATACGGATGATTTTGGCATACAGCTCATGAAAACCCAAAATTCAAGTACACACATACACACGCACCAATATACACATTTACACAGCAAATAGTCATATTAAACGACATCATTGCCGGTAAAATGCTACAATCCGTCCCCTTACACAAGAAATCATACCTGAACTCGTGTCGCTGCTGTCAATCCTTCTAAGGATCCGGCGTCTCTTCTCCAGTGGTCTGCCGTAGTACCGCTTTTCACGAGAACACCGACTTTTAGTATTAAGCGCATGTTCAACGCACTGTTGTTGAAGCCACAAATTAAGCTTGGTCTGGTTATTACTACAGCCACGAACAGCGCAACACGTACCAGAGCTCCGCAAAGACATTTTAGAAAACAAAACTTTGGCTTGATATCGGTAGAAAAACTAATACTATTCATCGCTTATGTCATCAATTGCACTGACCAGGCCAAACATAAAACTGAAAAAATTAAAATAACTGTCAGGGGAGCAGAAAAATTTCTGGGTTTCAAAGAGGGATCATGGGAGAAAATCAATAAGAGGTTGGAATCAGAGGGGAGACCAGGAACCCCAGCTGATAATCTATGATAATACTACACTGGAATGCAAGAAGTCTGATAGATAACGGACAGGAACTGAAAGGATATATTGATGGACTTGAAGAGAAACCAGAGGTGATTTCAATACAGAGGCATGGTTAAAACCAACATTAGATTATGTTATTAAAGGATATGATAGTTTAAGAAGGAATCGAGCTGAAGGAAATGGAGGAGGATGTGGGATATTTATAAAGGAAGTAGTTCAATATCAAATATTAGGAAAAGGTCAAATTTGGAGTATATAGTTGTTGAAATTTGGGAAAAATAAGGAAAATGTAAGATAATTGATTTTTATAACCCATGTAAAACATTATCAATGGAGTTGATGGAGGAGATGTTGGAATATCTGGAGGAGAAAGTAATGTGGTGTGGGGACTTTAATGCTAATAGCTCAATATGGGGAAAGTGTAATAATAATCAGAATCAGCTTTATTGCCAAGTACGTACATACAACAAACAAGGAGTTTGACTCCGGTACACTTTGCTCTCTGGGTTTCTTTTTTTTGTTTTTTTGTGTTATAAGATATATTCTGCATATATCCTTATGTTCATAAATACATATATACAATATACACGTATACAAAGGTGGATTTGCAACTTCAGTATGAGGTTGTTTGGTACTCTATTAAATGTTCATCAGAGAAACAGCCTGGGGGAAGAAACTGTCTCTGTGGAGGCTGGTTTTAGTAAACAGTGCTCTGTAGCGACGGCCTGAGGGTAGTACTCTAAACACTTTATGTGCAGGGTGTGTTGGGTCTGCAGAGATTTTTCCGGCTCTTTTCCTGACCCTTGACCTGTATAAGTCCTGGATGGAGGGAAGGTCAGCCCTGATTATTCTCTCTGCATTCCTGATTATTCGTTGCAGTCTGGACCTGTCCTATTTTGTGGATGAGCCAAACCACACTGAGATGGATGAAGACAGGACATACTGAATGATGGCAGTGTAGAAGATGACCAGCAGCTCCTGTGGAAGGTTGTACTTATTGAGTTGCCTCAGGAAGTACAGTCTCTGCTGGGCCTTCTTTCGAACAGTGTCTATGTGTGAGGACCATCTTAGGTCCTCAGAGATGGTGGTTCCTAAAAACCTGAAGTGGTCCACAGCTGCTACGGTGTTGTTGAGGATGGTGAGGGGGGTGTATGGGGGTGGTGTTCTCCGAAAGTCCACCACCATTTCCACAGTCTTGAGTGGGTTGAGTTCCAGGTAGTTATGACTACACCAGTGTATCAGCCGATCCAGTTGCTGTCTGTATGCAGACTCATCACCGTCCTGGATCAGACCAATGACAGTGGTGTCGTCTGCAAACTTCAGGAGTTTCACGGACGAGTCCGCTGAGGTGCAGTCATTTGAGTACAGGGAGAAGCTGTTGATCCACTGACAAGTGGAGGCCGGCGTGAGGCCGACTTCAGCGTGAAGTCTGCGAGCAAGGAAAACAGCAGTTTGAGGGAGGACAGGGGAGATGAGATGAGCGGCTGAGATCTCGCGAGAGTTGTGCGTAAGTAATATGGCGGTATACTGGTAAACAAACACAACAGAACTCAGGTAAAACAAGCCAATAAATTCAAGCTGAACATAGAAACGTTTAAAATACTAACCACTGTCTCATATTTTCCCAATAAAACAAACTGGATGAGGAAACCTTGGATAGCCTGGAGAACTACGTGGACGAATGTTTTGATAACATTGTAATGGGCAAGCCACAAAAATATCCACCCATGGCCACCTCAACATCAAAACGCACCCGTTCAGAGTGCTCGGCCAGCACCTCCACTATTTTAGGAGTGGGCGGTCTGAGCTAAATAGTTATCACAGTACTCAGGAATATCTCTTTTAACCCACAGTCCTCACGGGGGGAACTTTATTCAAAGCGCACAAACAGCATCTTCACAACAATTCCAGAAGTCTCCCCCGTTCAGTCTTTACGGGGTGGTTTTTGTACAGATACAAAGCATTGGTGTGTATTTGGATTCTCTTGACCAATTGAAATACATCATATTCATTTACGTAATACACCCTTAATTAGGTTTTTAAGCTAATTAACAGCTGAGAGAGATCTTATATTCATATTGCAAATATCCTGTGAATATATGTGATGTAGTTAAGTGATTAAACGACTAAAAATGTGAACGATTATGGAAGGTAGTGAAGATACTTTATGCACAAAATTAATAAACAACCCTAAATGATTGTTCTTGTTTAGGTCTGAAATTTTGGGTTCAACTAATTAATTAAGGTCCTATTTAGAGTTCCTATGCGCACATTATTTTATCTGTGTTAGACTATGATAGACTAAACCTATTCACTAAGTAGACCATCTGTAGCTCTTCCCAAAAGTCTCCTTCAGGAACACATCTCATCAACTCACCCATGGACAAACATCCATGTCAGTCAAACTCACAAACTATGTGTTGATGAAGGGAACCTTCAGGTCGGCTTAGGGCACACCAGTTGAAAAACCCACCCGTCCTAAAAGGCGGGGGAAAACGTCTGGAGGCCTCAGAGAAATCTCATTCTCGGCCAATCTGAACAAGAGATCTCTTTTGAATCTAATACGTATCATTATCATCTATTTTAAGGACCTTTCATGCCAATCAGGTCCTGGTTCATTATTCCTATTCACCACAATATTTGTAACAGAAGACATTGACCATGTTGAACCTCTGGAGCTGAATATCACAAGAATGGATGCTCCCATTCTATCAGAGTGCATGAACAGCTTGAATCAATTCAGAACATTAAAACGACATAACGACCAGCTTGAAGTTATAACGGAAAATAGAAAAACATCAGTGAAATTCTCAGCAGAAAAACAGTGTAGTTCAGTCTCTGTCCTTGGTCTTCCTGGAACCTTCTTTAGTCTCTTAGATTGGTCTTTTCAACTTTATTGTTCTGCCATTGCATTTATCCCGGTTCAGGGTCCCACAAAGTCTTCATGTGTCCATAGGTCTCTGAGTCCAACGCCCAAAAAGGTTACTTGTACGGCAAGTCTCTGGATTGGTGTCATTCTGAGAAGACAGAGAATACTGACCAGTATCGTGCTAACCCATGACATTAAAGTACCACATATCTAATTAAACATCCTTTCTTGATGTCTCCACAGTCCGATTACTGTTTGTGTCCATTTAACTGCTCTACATATTCCCCTCTAAACCATACAAAGCTCTAAAAAATTAAAGAATATGAAACCAACTAATGTACTTAGTATCAAAACTTAAGATGTGCAAAAAGGAGATTGTTGTAACTTCAGGGTCAAGCCAGGCCAAAATAACAACCAAAACAGATCTGCCTTTTATGGATAAAACTTACCTGATAAAAGAAATTGAAACCAAATACATTCATCTTACCTTCCTAAATTAACAGAAACAGGAGAAAACGTTCAACAAAAATGGCAGTTAATCCCTTAGTAATCCCCTCTTAGTCACTACATCATACATGTTATCCAAGCATTAGACATCAGGGGCCTTGTTCAGATCATAGTTGTAACAGTGGTGTCATATGTGTCAGGTTTAACCAACCTAACAATATTTATTAACATCACAAAAAGAAAAGAGAGACAAAGTATTAGGTATTTTACTCGCTTTGCGAGGAGAAACGGTCAAGATGTGCTCAGTTACAGATCTTGCACCGCTCTGAACAGCATCTGTCCGAATCCTCTCTTTTATTATCTTTGGGGGTCCCTATTTACAAAAACATTGTTCTCTAAAGGATGGGAAACAACAGCTGCATCGTAAACAAGTCATAAAACAGTTTTATCCATTAACAACACATTTCCAACAGTCCTCTTTCATCTTGCAGGGTCAGCTCTGCCCTTTTGTTCAGTGTAATCAGCCCCTCTTTATGACCTCCTCAACTGGACTGCTTCCTTCTCTGCAAGCTCGGCTCCATTTATTATCCTGCAGACAAACTCATCACATCCTTTCTCACACATATATCATGAAAAGTTATAAGATCAAATAGTCAAGTTAAAGAATAGGAGAAAATATAAGATAAATCTATATTCAATTATTCCAACATTTCCCCCCTGTTTGTCTTATATCTGCTCATATTCTCATATCACTTAACAGCCACTTCTGTCAGATTTTTTTTAACTGTAAGATTATTTTCATGAGTACAAAGACAATTATACTCAGAGGTACTTACTGACATTTAAATCACAGAATCATATAGAAATGGATCTGGATACAGGTCAGAAAAGTGGTCAGTCCCATCCTCGTCATCTTCATCATCCTGATGTTTAAATAACAGATAGAGTTGTGTAACTGTTTTCCAAAGGAGAAATAGCTGTAGTGATAAGACGGTTAACAGTACAAAAGCAGGGAATTCAACAATATCCACACAATGTCAAAATTGCAGCAAACACTGCAAAGGAAATTATTACTGATGATACTAAAATTTTATACTTCCCAAACATATCCAGCCAGGAGTCCCACATCGAGGCGTCTACTCCAGAATGCTCTTTAATTTTGCCATTTAGAGATCTCAAACCTTCTATGGCTTTCATTTGGCTGCCATCAGCCAGCAGCAGTGTTGTTAGGTGTAAATGTGCAACATTTTTCTCCGAAAATAGCACAAACTTCTCCTTTTTCTGCTAACAACATGTCCAAAGCAATTCTATTCTGGAATGCTATCAGGGAAGTTGAAGCCAATCGGTCATGGACAGTTCAAACCCGCGTTGTGTCCAATTTCCTAGTTTTTGAACATTGTAATGGATATAATTGATCCTGTCTACGTTTCTGTTCAACGTACACCACCAACAGATACTTGATTCAAATCCTGCAGCTACTTGATCAGTTAATCTATCTTCATCTATAGCATCTATGTACAGGTCCTTCTCAAAATATTAGCATATTGTGATAAAGTTCATTATTTTCCATAATGTCATGATGAAAATTTAACATTCATATATTTTAGATTCATTGCACACTAACTGAAATATTTCAGGTCTTTTATTGTCTTAATACGGATGATTTTGGCATACAGCTCATGAAAACCCAAAATTCCTATCTCACAAAATTAGCATATCATTAAAAGGGTCTCTAAACGAGCTATGAACCTAATCATCTGAATCAACGAGTTAACTCTAAACACCTGCAAAAGATTCCTGAGGCCTTTAAAACTCCCAGCCTGGTTCATCACTCAAAACCCCAATCATGGGTAAGACTGCCGACCTGACTGCTGTCCAGAAGGCCACTATTGACACCCTCAAGCAAGAGGGTAAGACACAGAAAGAAATTTCTGAATGAATAGGCTGTTCACAGAGTGCTGTATCAAGGCACCTCAGTGGGAAGTCTGTGGGAAGGAAAAAGTGTGGCAGAAAACGCTGCACAACGAGAAGAGGTGACCGGACCCTGAGGAAGATTGTGGAGAAGGGCCAATTCCAGACATTGGGGGACCTGCGGAAGCAGTGGACTGAGTCTGGAGTAGAAACATCCAGAGCCACCGTGCACAGGCGTGTGCAGGAAATGGGCTACAGGTGCCGCATTCCCCAGACCTGGGCTACAGAGAAGCAGCACTGGACTGTTGCTCAGTGGTCCAAAGTACTTTTTTCGGATGAAAGCAAATTCTGCATGTCATTCGGAAATCAAGGTGCCAGAGTCTGGAGGAAGACTGGGGAGAAGGAAATGCCAAAATGCCAGAAGTCCAGTGTCAAGTACCCACAGTCAGTGATGGTCTGGGTTGCCGTGTCAGCTGCTGGTGTTGGTCCACTGTGTTTTATCAAGGGCAGGGTCAATGCAGCTAGCTGTCAGGAGATTTTGGAGCACTTCATGCTTCCATCTGCTGAAAAGCTTTATGGAGATGAAGATTTAATTTTTCAGCACGACCTGGCACCTGCTCACAGTGCCAAAACCACTGGTAAATGGTTTACTGACCATGGTATCACTGTGATCAATTGGCCTGCCAACTCTCCTGACCTGAACCCCATAGAGAATCTGTGAGATATTGTGAAGAGAACGTTGAGAGACTCAAGACCCAACACTCTGGATGAGCTAAAGGCCGCTATCGAAGCATCCTGGGCCTCCATAAGACCTCAGCAGTGCCACAGGCTGATTGCCTCCATGCCACGCCGCATTGAAGCAGTCATTTCTGCAAAAGGATTCCCGACCAAGTATTGAGTGCATAACTGTACATGATTATTTGAAGGTTGACGTTTTTTGTATTAAAAACACTTTTCTTTTATTGGTCGGATGAAATATGCTAATTTTGTGAGATAGGAATTTTGGGTTTTCATGAGCTGTATGCCACAATCATCCGTATTAAGACAATAAAAGACCTGAAATATTTCAGTTAGTGTGCAATTAATCTAAAATATATGAATGTTAAATTTTCATCATGACATTATAGAAAATAATGAACTTTATCACAATATGCTAATATTTTGAGAAGGACCTGTATGTAGAGTCTCCCTCAGTCTGCCAAGCTACTTCTCTGCACTTCCTATCACACCAATCATGTGGATTTAACACTAAATAGTCCATCTGTTACTTCATCTACTAACATAGGATATACTGAAACTGGTAACAATAAAGCAATTAGAGCACAGAGTCCCGTTACTTTTTGAAGGTAATCGATCAAACAACCTGTTGTCATCACACCACCACCAAATGTCTCCTCTAGAGACCGGTTTAAAATACTTATTTACTTTTACAATTGCAGTACACCATACTGCAATGAGATTTCCCAATTTATTACCTCTCTCTGTCATATTTATACATGTATAGTTTCCAGTGGTGACCCGCTTATGGAAAACTGATTTATCCTTATCTGCTCTAATTACAGGAAAAACAGAATCCTTGTGCTGACACATTTCATTAGGATTAGTTTGATTCATTACTTCCATCACACAGAGTTGTGGTATCACAGCTGGAATTACTTGTAACAAAAGCCTGGGACCCAAACACACAACACAATCTCTTTTAGTCATGTTAGCCGCTTGTTCTACCATCAATAACCAGTTATTATTTGTTCCTGATACTCCAGTAATAACCTGGAACTTAGACATCTGTGATTAAGTTTCCTAACATAATTTTTACTCTCTTCGCTCTGTTACCTGGATTGCATTATCAGCTTTATGGAACTTAAACAACTTATTTTGATGACTAGCATAAGCAGTGGTGCCCCACTCTGGTGTCCAATTATTTCCTTCATCAGCTACCATCATGGACCATGAGGTGTCTCTTCTATCATTAGTTAAATACCATTTATAACTTCAATAATCCTGTCCTTTCCTTCCTCATTTGGTCAAGCTAATGAGTGGGATCAGCACCACAGCTATGGTATTAGATTTCACGCACACTTGAATACCATAAGTATAAGAAGTTTGTTTAGTGCACATAGTTAGGTTATCTTACCTACCTTGATTTATAGCAGGTGCTGTTTCATATAACTCATAACAGATGTTGTTACATTCTAAGTCATCTTGACTGGTTCCCAGAAATACCATAAAAATAAAAATCAATATAAGACAAAAAATAAACACACCCAGCATCGGAAAGCATTGTTCATCCATCTAGAAATCATTTTGGCTGACATTTTGACTCCTCTAAGTGGTTCCAGTGTCTTAATTTTCTTCACTGACTTTCGGGTCTCTCCAGCCTCTAAATGTCTGGGTCCACCCTATTATCAGTCTATAAATCACTTCCCCTGGCGGAGCTTTCAACCAAAATGATCTTTTTACAATGTGTAAGGTGAATCCAGGTTGATCTCTCAGTTATTTTACTGCCCTTGCAGTGGTTAATAATACCTGATATGGATCCTCCCACTTAGGTGAAATACCAATGTTTCTTTTCTACACTCCTTATTAACACACAGTCTCCTGGTTTCACTAGTTAGTTTTCCTGCTGGGAAATAGAACATTCCTCATTAGTTTAAATTTATTTTTGTTGCTTTTCTAACATACTCCTCAGATAATCAGCTAGGTTAGCTTCTTCATCTAACTCCCATTTATTTTTTAACTGTGGTAATCTGTATGGTCTTCCAAATAACATTTCATAGGGTGTTAGCCCTGAGGTGCTTATAATGTTTAGTTGGAAATAGTTCTATCCATTTAGAAAATGCATCTATAATAACTAAACAGAACTTTTTCCCTTCACTGTAGTTTAACTCAATAAAATCCATATGAATTGTTTGAAAAGGGTATCTTAGTTTTGAAAATTGTCCCCTTCGTGGTCTTAACTTCCCTTGTGGATTATGTTTTACACATGCTAAACATGTTTTACAAAAAATATTTTTTAATAAGACTTTTAGAATTTAATCAATATGTTATATAATATTAATATATCTGTCCTACTATTCCCCCATGTTGAGACATTATGAAACACGATCGCTCAAATATTGCTTCCATTTATAGGTTCTTTGGTAGGACAGGTTTATTATCTGGTCAAATATAGTTTTAATCTTTTAATGCAGCTCCATGTTTTTTCCACATTGCTATCTCCTGTAGTGAGCTTTGTTGTTGCATCTTTTCTAACACTATATCCATTGTCACCAATGCATATCCTGTTTGTGTCTTCTCCCTCTCATCTTTTTAGAGAAATCATTCACATAAACTATTTCGTGATCCTGCAAATCACTTCTAATTTATTCTTTCTTCTTTTTTTTTTCTAATTCTGCAGTAATAATGCTGAAACTGCATGGGAAACTCTTAAGGTTAAAAGGTGAAACAACACTATAACACTACTTCAGCAACTGACGTACTTTTCCCATCTGTATGAACATAAGTTACCATGATTTTTGTAGGGGTTACTTTATTTAATACTATCTAGGGAGAGAAGGTTCTGGAAACCTAAGAGAATATCCTGCCCCTGTGTTTTTGATTTTTTGTTTTCATTGGTATCTGAGGTACTAGGAACAATTTCACTTGTTTTCTGTCCTAGTCATGCTAAATCATTATTTTTTCTTATCAGGACAGTCTCTTGCCAGATGTCCTTCTGTCCCACAACACCAACACCCTGAGGAGCATTGTCTGTAATTTCCTCTGCTCACTCCTCCTCTCTGACACCTGTGGTTTTGTCCTCTGCCTCTAAATGTTTTCTCTTCCTCTGTTGTTTTAATAATAAATCTGCTCTTCTTCTTCTTGCTGAAAAAAGGTGTTGCCTATTTAATTATTTATTTATTTATTTCCCTTTTTTTTTATCCTTCATAACTTTTTCTGCATGGAGGGCATGATTTACATATTCTTCTAGATTTGCTGTGGGGAACCCTATAAAATTTCTCCTCACCCAGGTATTAATTGCATCCCTGGAACCAGCATGTAGTGCATTTTTTAACTGCTGTTAATAAGCTCCTTGCTTGTCTTCATCTTCTTGTAGACCACTATGTATTTTAAACACTTTTGTCAGTATAATCCTATATTCTTCAAAAGGTTATTCCTCTTTTTGTTTCACTCTGGCTATTAAAAAGAGTAAAATATTTTCTAAGGTTACACAGAAAAAAAACCATGTCATGCCATGAACCTCCGTGACACACTGTATCAACAGCCTTCAGTGTCTCAAAACAATAATAATAAAAAATAAACACAAATAAAACATACATGAGGTACAGCCATGGTGAGGATGGATTTATTCACCAAAGGGACTCATTTTAGCCCATCTTATCCTGTCAAACCTCATCAGATCTTTGGTACAAAACAAAAACTTTCCACCTACTCTTTTACTCCCCTTCTTCTGTCCTGCTATTTCACTTTGCAAGTCCATCAAAAATTATTTCTTAGCCCTTTGACCTTTTCTGCTTTCCACAAAAACGTCCATTCTTTTCTCCTGCATCACATCTCTCTCTTTTTAGTTACTTTTAAGCAATAATCTGCATCCTCATAACCTTCTTTGTCCATTTTTCTTAAATCACGTTTACTTTTAATGTACTTTTAATTATTGCATCCTATAGATCACCTAATGTTTTAGAGTTTAAACAACCATCATAATGATATGTGGGTGTCCATTTATCTAAATATTTAATTTTAATATTTTAATTTGATCCTGTGCTTCCATAAATTTCCAATCTTTACATTATTATTTATTTTTAGTTTATTTTACTCACCCCTTTTCCCATGTTTTTTTTTTTATTTAAATTTGGTCCAGCATATAAATACCTAGGGTATTCTAAATACTGGATTATTCTGCTCAGTAGGGTGACAGATAAATTTCCTTTTGTGGTAATTCTCACTTCAACTCTTTCGAGTGGAGAATTCTTGCCTTTGCATCCACAAAAGTTAGTCACTAACAATCCCACTGCTTTTGGTATGAGGCAAAACCTAGTGGTTTAAATCCTCCATTTATTTCTCACATACACACATTTAAAACGCGGATTTTTCTTAGTATTTTCTGTTGTTTTTTTTTAAATACTTCTTAACACTCAAAGGACTCCGCCGTCCTGGATCACGGAATTTTCAGTATTTTCTATTAATACTTTAAGCAGAACTCCGGCGCACTGCTGTTACCTGTTAGTGCCTAGGATTCACAGGGTTTGTTTACTTCACGCAATGACCCTCAGTCATTTGTCACACTTTTTTAAATCTAGATTCAACTCACCACTTTGTCTTCTCCTCTCTCTCAGAGTTCCGTCAGCCGTCAGACCCCAGCGGGCGGGCCGAAATCCAGTCCCTCAAAGGGTCTGTGTGTCTTCCTGATGAAAACAGCCGTGCGCACGGTCTTTTCCTGGAGTCCACCGACCCGCTGGAATCATCAGGCGTAGTTGGAATCCGGCTCTCGAAGGACCAAATTAATATCAGGATTAACCAACCTAACAATATTTATTAACATCACAAAAAGAAAAGAGAGACAAAGTATTAGGTATTTTACTCGCTATGCGAGGAGAAATGGTCAAGATGTGCTCAGTTACAGATCTTGCACCGCTCTGAACAGCATCTGTCCGAATCCTCTCTTTTATTATCTTTGGGGGTCCCTATTTACAAAAACATTGTTCTCTAAAGGATGGGAAACAACAGCTGCATCGTAAACAAGTCATAAAACAGTTTTATCCATTAACAACACATTTCCAACAGTCCTCTTTCATCTTGCAGGGTCAGCTCTGCCCTTTTGTTCAGTGTAATCAGCCCCTCTTTATGACCTCCTCAACTGGACTGCTTCCTTCTCTGCAAGCTCGGCTCCATTTATTATCCTGCAGACAAACTCATCACATCCTTTCTCACACATATATCATGAAAAGTTATAAGATCAAATAGTCAAGTTAAAGAATAGGAGAAAATATAAGATAAATCTATATTCAATTATTCCAACAATATGTAAATTGGTGTCGTTGCACCGTTAGCATCACCTTTTCTGTATTTCCTTTGTGTCCTTTTTCCTGTATTTCCTCAACGTCCTCCTTTATCATAGTCCAATGCGATGATGATATGAAAAGGGATGTGATGACTTTCACAGCAGTGCTCAACTCCAGCCCCGAGTACATAGGAATCTCAGAAAACAAAATAATTATGAACAGAAATGAAACTTTGAAACCAAATTTAACAGTGAAAATCTTCTAGAGTAAAATTGTGCTGCAGCAAATATAAAATACATACGGTTCTTAAGAAATAAAATAAATATTCAAACCATTTTCCATTCAGAAAGAACAGTCTTCTAAAAGCTCTCTTAACGAGAACCCAGGTCCAGCCTCCACATCAACGAAGGGTAACGTTCTGTAGGTCAATTTGGTTCCCTCTCATCACCTGTAAAAGGCTATTGATAGAGAGATCTGAACTGCTCCTTTTAGCAGTGATAATCAATGAGAACCCCTCTGGGTTCTCATGCAAAAAAAAAGAAACAGACATTAACAAGGATAGTTTAAGCAATCACCTTTTCCCCTGGCAGCATGCTTAGTATCATTCTACCTCACCCTGTCAGCACAGATATTGTCCTAAACTATGTATTTCTCAGACATTATCCTGAAAAGAGATAGATTGACATTGCTAACTACTGTGTTTTTGTACAGTAAGTCAAAATAAGTTAAAAAGTCCAATGCCTGACAATAGTATGTCTAGTGCACATTTTATTAACATTCAGAAATTAATCATCTCACAAAACCGTGTGTGATCTCACCTCATGTGTTATTCTATTCTTAAATTGATCTCATAAACTTCCGACTTAACCCCCCTTTGATCCGAAAGATGCATAAGAACATTTAGATGTTTTATTCAGGCTTCACAGATAAGCTCAGGTTTCCCTCTTATTCGACTTAAAGACATGAACCTTGTCACTTATGTACTTCAAATGGTCCTCTCACTCACAGTTAAATAATGTTTCTTTCTTGATATTAGATGCTGTTTTTGTAAATAAGAGATGCATGTTTGAGATGATGCATCCCAGTTTCTGCTATTTTGTTAAGTTTTCAGATTTCAGCTGATAGTCTATAATCAACTTCATCTTGTTTCTGCAAGCTTTCAGAATGAGAAGTCAGCTTTCAACACTCAAACTTTTCTTGTTTATTTACACTCTTTGTCATTGGCTGTGTAAATAATGTTGTCTCTTCATGATACTAACTTAACTTAACCACTGCTTCTTTACTAACAATCAAATTATATTATACTTTGTCTCTCCTGCCAGTATTCTCAAATTTCCTTCAGTTAACAGCTGGCATCCAGTACCAGAGATCACAGCTCTGTTAGGGTTGGTTCCTTCACATTCTTATCTAAAAGATAAGTTTTAACTTCTATGCCAAGTGTTTAGCCCTTATTTCTCTGTATTCAGGGTGCAAATACCTAATAGAGTCTGCAATTTTGTGCTTTGTCCAAAGAATGTGATGTTTGGCATTGTAGAGACAACGCCTGGAAGTTCTCAAAACAGAAGATAACCAATTCCAAAGGAGGCAGTTCATTCCTCCCTCCTATGATATAAACCTCTTAGTTTGCTAACATTCTGAGACTTTGTTTATAGCCACGTCAAACACCGCTGCTGTTTTCCACTAACAAAGATTATGTTAATTTATAATTGTCTGTACACACAATCAAAAACAAAAAGTTCCCCATATAATTATTGAAAGACTTCCAGATCACATGGTATTTTCTCTGTTTGCGAAAGAGATGCCAAAGCTATATTTTGCCTTAAAGGGAACAATGCTTTTTCCTAATATTTTCCCTACAGTAACAAACATTTAATAAAATTCATTGTTTAAAGAAAACAAGAAACCTATTTTATTTTGTACATATAAACCCATTGTGCATCTCAAACATTCATTTATCTATGAAAGACTTACTTGCGAAGACTTAGAATCCAGTATCCTTTACTGTAAAAACCTTTCAGTTGTGCAGGATTGTAAATTTATTCAAGTTCCTGTTTTAAATTCTCTAAGCAACTTTCCTAAGTCAAACTTTCTGAACGAATAGGCTGTTCCCAGAGTGCTGTATCAAGGCACCTCAGTGGGAAGTCTGTGGGAAGGAAAAAGTGTGGCAGAAAACGCTGCACAATGAGAAGAGGTGACCGGACCCTGAGGAAGATTGCGGAGAAGGGCCGATTCCAGACCTTGGGGGACCTGCGGAAGCAGTGGACTGAGTCTGGAGTAGAAACATCCAGAGCCACCGTGCACAGGCGTGTGCAGGAAATGGGCTACAGGTGCCGCATTCCCCAGGTCAAGCCACTTTTGAACCAGAAACAGTGGCAGAAGCGCCTGACCTGGGCTACAGAGAAGCAGCACTGGACTGTTGCTCCGTGGTCCAAAGTATTTTTTTTGGATGAAAGCAAATTCTGCATGTCATTCGGAAATCGAGGGGCCAGAGTCTGGAGGAAGACTGGGGAGA
The DNA here is from genome assembly GCF_021462225.1 of Girardinichthys multiradiatus. Classification (NCBI taxonomy): domain Eukaryota; kingdom Metazoa; phylum Chordata; class Actinopteri; order Cyprinodontiformes; family Goodeidae; genus Girardinichthys; species Girardinichthys multiradiatus. Next base: position 15,698,983 of record NC_061813.1, on the reverse strand, counting down.
AGGAAATGCCAAAATGCCAGAAGTCCAGTGTCAAGTACCCACAGTCAGTGATGGTCTGGGGTGCCGTGTCAGCTGCTGGTGTTGGTCCACTGTGTTTTATCAAGGGCAGGGTCAATGCAGCTAGCTATCAGGAGATTTTGGAGCACTTCATGCTTCCATCTGCTGAAAAGCTTTATGGAGATGAAGATTTCATTTTTCAGCACGACCTGGCACCTGCTCACACTGCCAAAACCACTGGTAAATGGTTTACTGACCATGGTATCACTGTGCTCAATTGGCCTGCCAACTCTTCTGACCTGAACCCCATAGAGAATCTGTGGGATATTGTGAAGAGAACGTTGAGAGACTCAAGACCCAACACTCTGGATGAGCTAAAGGCCGCTATCGAAGCATCCTGGGCCTCCATAAGACCTCAGCAGTGCCACAGGCTGATTGCCTCCATGCCACGCCGCATTGAAGCAGTCATTTCTGCAAAAGGATTCCCGACCAAGTATTGAGTGCATAACTGTACATGATTATTTGAAGGTTGACGTTTTTTGTATTAAAAACACTTTTCTTTTATTGGTCGGATTAAATATGCTAATTTTGTGAGATAGGAATTTTGGGTTTTCATGAGCTGTATGCCAAAATCATCCGTATTAAGACAATAAAAGACCTGAAATATTTCAGTTAGTGTGCAATGAATCTAAAATATATGAATGTTAAATTTTCATCATGACATTATGGAAAATAAACAACTTTATCACAATATGCTAATATTTTGAGAAGGACCTGTATACTACAATTAAACTAACATAAAACATAATGGGGAAGAAACAAAGTAAACTAATTGACTTAGAACGGGAGGTAAAGTTTATGGAGAACTATGTAAAAGGAGCAGGTATGATCTGTCATAAATGGAATAAAAAATAAAAAACATGGGATTTTGGGCAAATTAGATACAAAGGATGTCTTAAAATTAAAGGGGATCTAAAATTAGAAATAATGAAAACTAAAAAGAGAAAAATAACAAAGAACAATGGGGAAGGGAGAGAGAAAAAGCTCTGATTTAACAGAAATATGTACACGATGGCATAAAAATACGGATTTTCAGGTAACAGAATTATCACTGAAATCCTAAAACTACACGGGGATCTTAAACTGGAGATTATGCATTCAAAGGATTCAAGAGACAATAAAAAACCTTGCCAGATTATAATTTCAAAGGGGACTTTTCAGTCCCTGAGTGCACACAGTTGATAAACAGATTAAAATAAAAACATTAATTAAAAAACAACAATAAGAGCAGCTTTTAACTGACATAGCCATAATACTGAGGCCTTAAGAAAAGCACAGAAAAAAACTTTCAGCTTAACTGAAAACAAATAAAGGGGGGCGGACCGCCACCCATCCCAGGTTAGAATACCAAGGTAGCCCCAAATTATAAAGACTAAGAGATGGTTTTAGAGGACGTGGTAAAGGAAGTTAAAAGAGGAGGTGACGATGTGGACAACATGGAAACTGTCCAACTGGACAACCCAGTGAACAATGACTAGAGAAGAGAGAACAGAATGTTGTTAAAGAAGTAATCTGAGAGTAAAACATTTTGTAGGCAAGCATTAGTGAGAAACAGGTGCTTTAAAAATCATTCTATGGTGTTATACTACCAACAATATCATGATAAAATGCAAAAGATTCATTTTACAGGAAAATAATTCCATATTTGGCTCAGATTGTTTGCATTCTTGATTTTTCCTCTTTTAGAGAAGTTAAATTTCAGCTCTGTGAAACGACCTTGACAAAGAGATGCAGCTGCCTGAAAACAAAGATAAAACTTCTGCAAACAGCAGATGCCTGTCTCTGCTGAAAGGTCTGAAAAACAAATTTTAACTCTACCCTGCATGTGTCAAACTCTAGGTCCGCGGGCCAAAACCGGACCCCAGAAGTTTAGTGATTCTCTAGAAGTAGAGCCTTTAAATATGGTGATTGTGTGCTTGAATGTTATTTTGTCAATCAATAAGCAGTTTTGTCTACATTCTGCCACAATCTGCCTTTTGAAAATGTTTTGAATCTTGCTCTTTATGTATAAAAAAAAAAAAAAAAGAAAAGAAAAATTGGCTAAAGTCTGCAGACACAAAATGAACTTGGATTGAAGCTCTAACTATGTTTATTTAATCTGAGATCCTCTCCAAATGCAACAGTATATGTCAGTCTACATGAGATACTAACAACTTCACCTACTGGTATAATATAAAGATCTGATTGAATATGTGAAACAAACAATGATGAAAGTTTTTCAACAGGTGATGCTCATCCAGGAGGAAGACAGTGTTCCTAGGAAATGCAGCTCATTCATTAACAATCAATTTTTCTCCTATAGGTGGAGGTTTTGCTGACTAATCATAGGCTGGATCTATGAAACATTATGTGCACAGACCAAATGACCAAGGTTCTGACTGACTTATGAACCTCACTGACCTGACAATGATAACATGACACCCAACAGATAACACCTTTAAGGTGGACCCCACTAAGACCACCTTATTGAATCTTGGTGAATAAAAAAAAAAAGAATTGAAGCGTTCAAAACAGACCTTGTGGAAACAAAAGGGGTTATGAGGAAACAATGTGCATTTTAAGAACAATAGAAGTCAAATTATGTTCAAATTTTTGTAAATAAAATTACTCTGACAGAGAAATAAGTAAGTAGTGTGTGAATGTGTGTGAATGGGAATGACTGATTTTATTGTAATGCATCTTTGAGGGACCTTAAAAGCGCTAATAAAGGTCTGATGTTCTGATGATCTTTGCCAAATTTATATCTTAATAAGGTTTCCAGAATCTTTTTCGAAAAATCATATAAAGATGGCAAAGGTTCTACCTGTATTGAAAATACTGATAACCATAAGAAAGTTCATAGACCCATCTTCAATTTTTCATAATTCTTTTACAAACAGGTTATTTAAACTTTCATGTGGCCAAATGTCTGTGTTTGACTTTCTGTTTTTGTGAAATAAATGTCTGTTTCATGTTATGTAAAAATTAGAGTCCTCAACATACCATAATAATATTAGGTCAGTTCTCTATGGTAAAACAAAAAGATTTTAACAGATGTTTAGACTTTTTCCAGTCAGGTTCAAAATGATTGAATTAGACTCAAACTTAACATAAGATGAAATGAACCTTAACAGAATTACTGGACTGGACTGAAATAGAGAAAACTTGAGTTAATTGAAACAAACATTAGTTACTTGAACTAAATACAAAGCTGACTGAAACTGTATGTTGTATCTATAAAACTGGGTAAGATAAACTAAGATTATAAGATATAATATGCCCTTCATTTTTTGTGTTCATCAGTGAGTGAGTTTTTATTTTTTATTTTTAATAAGAACTAAACCAAGCATTATTTATAATAATAGCAACTACCAAAAATAGCCATTTTTAAATGTAATAAGGACTTACTTTATAAAATATGATAAAAAAGAATAAGAAGAATTTGGAAAAACAGAGGCTTTAAACCTCTGCAGGAACAGCACTGACACTGTCAAAAGTGGATCCTAATACAGGAATCTGGAAGCTCATTCTGGCGTGGACAGTCAAAGTCCATCCAAGGATACATTTAGATGAGGCAGAGGGACAAATACAGGGCTTAGCTGAGAGCAAAGAGAGCAACATGCATCCTGCCCTGGCTGCTGTCCCACCTGAACTGTGGTCCCAATCATCAACTGATGTAGGGCTTATAAAGGGATTTCCCACCATACAAGGTTAAAACTAATATCTGAAAAAAGGCCATTAGTCCGTCAATACTCCTTCAAGCCAGAAGCTGAAGAAGGTATTAAGTCAGTAATACAAGATATGTTGAAGTCAGGAATATTAAGAGAAGCACCTGACGCTACATGCAAGGCATATCACACTGACATCACTATTATTATCACAGCCAAACATAACTCTAAAAAGATGTGCCCTTTAAATCCAAGTACTCTAATACCTACTGCAGAAGATGGAAAACCACATTCTTATAAAGCAAAAGTTGAAGAAGACACCAAACCCAGACAAGACATTTCTCAAACCCTAATACCAGATTCATGTGTTGTGTTTGTAGATGGCTCAGCATCTAAAGATGAATATGGAAAGAATAGAGTTGGTTATGCAGTAACAACCATCGACAGAATAATAGAAGCTAAATCTCTACCCAATACATGCTCAGCCCAAACAGCAGAATTATATGCTGTAGTAAGAGCATGTGAATTACATGAGGGACAAATACTTACTATATACACGGACAGCCAATACGTTTTCGGATCAGTACATCACCATGCTAAGATTTGGCAAAATAGAGGTTTTAAAACATCATCAGGGACAGAACTAACTCATTTCAACCTATTAAAGAGAAAATGTCAGATCTGCTATTTATAGACACAGATGTGCTGAAAGACGCCCAACAGTCAGCAACCAAGACAGAAATAAAGGCCTGGCTAAAGAGAGGAGCACAGAGAAAAGATGACATCTATCAGATAGAAGATAAACCAATCCTCCCAAAACATTTATACAACACAGCGGCTACAGTGACACATTGGGAAGACCCACGTGTCAAGGGGGGAATATGTCACATCTGGTAAAGCATTAATGCTACACTATAAATTTTTCTGACTATGCAAAGAATTTTTGCAGACCATGCATAATTTGTTGCAAACACGGGGGAAGAAATATTGCCTAGTTGTAATAGATGAACCTAGTGACACATTTCTTCCCCACATATGGTATCCCACAGATTATAAGGTCAGATAATGGAACTCATTTTGTAAATAAATTAATATAACTAAGTTCTAGAGCATTAGGGTTTCAGTTAAAGATTAAGGAAAACAATGGAAGAAACGGGGAGGCCATGGCCCGAATGCCTATCCCTGGTTAAATTATGGATGAGAATAACTCCAAATCAAACTGGTCTTACTCCATTTGCCACCTACTGTACATCATTGTATAACTCCTCCCACTATATTCTGAGTCTGAGATCACGTGACACCAAGTTGCTGATGTGAATTTGTATTCTCAAAGAAATAGTACATGGCAGACCGTTTTCTCTGCCCTCTGACATAAATGAAATAGAGAAAGCACAACAGGAAACTTCATTAGCTGAGTGAATGAATAAAATGTTGCAGACAAAAGAAAAACAAATGTCCAGTGGTCTGCCGATAATCTCTGCTCCTATCCCACAGAACAACCTGAGGCCTGGAGACCTGGTCCTGATTAAGACACTCCACCGGAAGGATTGGAGCACTCCTCGGTGGAAAGGGCCGTTTCAAATACTCCTGACAACGCCCACAGCTCTGAAAATAGCAGAGAGGCCTTCCTGGATCCATAAAAGCCACTGTAAGCCAGTTTTGCCGTTACAGGAGCCAAACCAACCGACGGGGTAGCAGAGGAAGTCCGGGTTCAACCCATATGGCCCAGCGTCTCAAACCGGTGAAGAAAACAGCTGATCTGCGCCCAATTATAAAATGGCTCTCTGTAACATGTGGACAGGACTGATAAGCCTGAGCTTAATTCTGGTAGCAGGACTCTTTCTCTATCTAAAGCAGGATCCACAGGAGGTGATACCGAACCAGAAGAGATGGACATCAGACGGGACCCATCTCAGAACACTGACGGAAGGACATGACACACACCCATTTCTGCAAAATTACTGGTATTGTTATGTGTATGACACAGCTAAAACTCAAAATAAAACTGATTGTTATGTGTGTTCTATAATGCCCGTGCATTCCCAAGGCCCCACCATATATGTCAAAGCTATGAACCTCACCGAGACAAGTTGCGCCATATCAATGGGCCTGATAGGATATACAAATAAAAAGTTATTTCTTATGCCCGACTAATCTTTCAGTAACCAGAGATTAAATTACAGTTGTGACCCTGAAAACTGCACTTGCGACAGAAAACAATGGCAACCTACTCAACATTACAGGGAAATCAGAACCATTCAAAGCATATGTAACAGACCCCGGAAACCATCGACACTGCATAAGACAAAATATTACAGGGAATCATACTCATTTTGTAGGGAATACTACAAAATGTAACTACTTCTACACTTACAGGAATAATCCCGGAAACGGCACATACTGGATAGAAGGAGTGGCATAGTTATGTGATAATAACGCTTATGTACTTCCACCCAGTTGGTATGGTGTATGTGCCCCAGTTTTCACATCAGATCACACTGTGGTACTTAGTAAGCAGACTATAGTTATACCACATAGGAGATCAAAAAGGGAAATAGATGTTAAACCACATTACCCCATTTGGGGAACAAATGTCCCAGATGAATTTAAACTTTGGTCTAAAGATGATAAAACATTATTATCTCTCTTACCCTGGTTAGGTGTGGGCAAATTAATGCTGCGCGTGGAAACTTTAAGTTATCGATTTGGATTGTTTCTAAATAACTCCATAATAGTAGAAGAGGGTCAAAACACAGAAATGAGCGCTATGCGAGCCATGATAATTCAGAACCGCATGGCTTTGGATATTCTAACAGCATCAACGGGGGGCGTTTGTGTTCTATTGAATAACACCTGTTGCACATATATCCCAGATAATATACACTCTGCAAACATAACGGGAGCATTAAACAACCTACGGAATCTGCAAAATGTCATGACACATGACCACCCAGATCCTAACTCTTCTTGGTTAGATTGGATGCTCACAGGGGGATGGATAAATCTGTTTAAGGTTCTCTTAGTTGCAGTAATAGCATGCATGGGCCTTCTGTGTCTCCTGTCAATATGTATTATCCCATGTTGCAAATGCATGGTACAAAGAATAGTAACTCAGTCAATCATGGTGGCATATGCAACACTGAACATGGTAGAAATGCACGAAAATGAAGGGGACGATTATGATGACATGTTGTAAATAAATCACATCAAAAGCCTGAGTGTACTCATACATTGTATTTCATAAAATGACCTTACAGCAGAAAATCGAAAGAAGTTGTTGCTTAAGTGAAATGAGAAAAAGTACAATGATGACATAAACAGTGCAGATTTTTAAATTCCTTTATTACAGGTCCTTCTCAAAATATTAGCATATTGTGATAAAGTTAATTATTTTCCATAATGTAATGATGAAGATTTAACATTCATATATTTTAGATTCATTGCACACTAACTGAAATATTTCAGGTCTTTTATTGTCTTAATACGGATGATTTTGGCATTCAGCTAATGAAAACCCAAAATTCCTATCTCACAAACTTAGCATATAATTAAAAGGGTCTCTAAACGAGCTATGAACCTAATCATCTGAATCATCGAGTTAACTCTAAACACCTGCAAAAGATTCCTGAGGCCTTTAAAACTCCCAGCCTGGTTCATCACTCAAAACCCCAATCATGGGTAAGACTGCCGACCTGACTGCTGTCCAGAAGGCCACTATTGACACCCTCAAGCAAGAGGGTAAGACACAGAAAGAAATTTCTGAACGAATAGGCTGTTCCCAGAGTGCTGTATCAAGGCACCTCAGTGGGAAGTCTGTGGGAAGGAAAAAGTGTGGCAGAAAACGCTGCACAACGAGAAGAGGTGACCGGACCCTGAGGAAGATTGTGGAAAAGGGCCAATTCCAGACCTTGGGGGACCTGCGGAAGCAGTGGACTGAGTCTGGAGTAGAAACATCCAGAGCCACCGTGCACAGGCGTGTGCAGGAAATGGGCTACAGGTGCCGCATTCCCCAGGTCAAGCCACTTTTGAACCAGAAACAGCGGCAGAAGCGCCTGACCTGGGCTACAGAGAAGCAGCACTGGACTGTTGCTCAGTGGTCCAAAGTACTTTTTTCGGATGAAAGCAAATTCTGCATGTCATTCGGAAATCAAGGTGCCAGAGTCTGGAGGAAGACTGGGGAGAAGGAAATGCCAAAATGTCAGAAGTCCAGTGTCAAGTACCCACAGTCAGTGATGGTCTGGGGTGCCGTGTCAGCTGCTGGTGTTGGTCCACTGTGTTTTATCATGGGCAGGGTCAATGCAGCTAGCTATCAGGAGATTTTGGAGCACTTCATGCTTCCATCTGCTGAAAAGCTTTATGGAGATGAAGATTTCATTTTTCAGCACGACCTGGCACCTGCTCACAGTGCCAAATCCACTGGTAAATGGTTTACTGACCATGGTATCACTTTGCTCAATTGGCCTGCCAACTCTCCTGACCTGAACCCCATAAAGAATCTGTGGGATATTGTGAAGAGAACGTTGAGAGACTCAAGACCCAACACTCTGGATGAGCCGCTATCAAAGCATCCTGGGCCTCCATAAGACCTCAGCAGTGCCACAGGCTGATTGCCTCCATGCCACGCCGCATTGAAGCAGTCATTTCTGCAAAAGGATTCCCGACCAAGTATTGAGTGCATAACTGTACATGATTATTTGAAGGTTGATGGTTTTTGTATTAAAAACACTTTTCTTTTATTGGTCGGATGAAATATGCTAATTTTGTGAGATAGGAATTTTGGGTTTTCATGAGCTGTATGCCACAATCATCCGTATTAAGACAATAAAAGACCTGAAATATTTCAGTTAGTGTGCAATGAATCTAAAATATATGAATGTTAAATTTTCATCAATACATTATGGAAAATAATAAACTTTATCACAATATGCTAATATTTTGAGAAGGACCTGTATGTTTCACTGTTTTCATTAAGTATTATTCTTTTATTTTTATGATTTCAAGTATTATTCTTTTATTTTTATGATTTCAAGTATTATTCTTTTATTTTTATGATTTCAAGTATTATTCTTTTATTTTTATGATTTTAAGTATCATTCTTTTATTTTTATGATTTTAAGTATTAATCAACATTTAACTTTTAATGGTCGCCGAGGGCGGCGGGGCCGTATGAGTATTTCCCACAAAATATAATCTGTTTACCGTCCGTGGGTTTTCGCTCATACAAAGTATTTTCTTACTCGTTTTTATATTAAATGTTTTTACTTGTGATAAAAGGAGGGACTGTTGGATGGGTGCAAAAACTTATCATAACTCATGTAAAAACTTTGTGTTGCAAGGCACCTGCATTATGCCTTCCTCCCTGTGTGTGTGAGATCATTGTTATCTTTGTGAGAACCAGCCTCCTTTCTGTCTCTCACACACACACACCCTGTCTGAACTGTCTGTTGAACTGTGCATATAAATAAAGAGATAGGGTGTCAAAAACTTTGTAGTTTCACTGCAAAGTGGGCTACCCTTGCTGCAAGTAACTATGACTGTATCGTTCTTACCTCTGAGTTGACTAAATAATACCTAACACAGCAGAATTTGTTTTTTGTTTTTTTTGTTTTTTAAGTTGTTTATAATTTGTTTTCTTTGGAAAAAGCTGTTTGCTTTCAGTACCAGGAGAAAGGACATTCCACTTCAAGGTCACGATGCAGCTATATGGAAGATGGTTTGTTCTGATGCTAATGATTGGTATTGCAAGTATTGTTATAACTCTTGTGTTCATTTTGGGAAAGGTACAGCAAAGACAATGTGTGGTTAATCTGACTAATAATACTCATCAGCGGATTCGAAGAGAGATTCATCACTTTTCTGACTACTATGATCATACAGATAATGTTTGGTGGCAACTGATGCATCAAAACTGTGAGGAATTATAGTGTAAGGGAAAGCAGAAATGTTAGTAGATTTTCTAGTGAGACTAATTTAACATGTGCGTCTACAGGAACTCTTTATAGAATTCAGGGTAATAGAAATCCGATTAAAGATCCAGATATTTGTATTACACAGGAGGAAAGTACACCTTATTTCCTTGGGAAGACAGTAAGTTGCGAAGCTATTATATCTGTTTTATGTGCTTTAATCAACAGACATAAATTTGAGTCATGTCCTATCAGAACTGATCCTTCTACTATTTCAGGATCTTTGGTCCCTGATCCCTTTGTGTTAACTTTTAATCTCACTGCTTTATCTGAGGAAGGTTTCACTGTTCTAACTACGGAGCAGCAGGCTATAAGAACTATGAGTTTGCAAAATAGAATGGCTTTGGATTATCTGTTAGCTGAGAGGGGTAATGGTTTTGAAGAATTTTCCTTTAGTTGTGATTATCTTGTAATCAGAAGAAAGGAGTGTAATGGAAATTCTTTTATTAAGTGTTCCAAAATGTGTGACCTTTGGGTTACCTCACTTCTGTGAACATCTGTGTTAGGGAGTAAGCTGTAAAAGCCATTATCAGAAGTTTAATGGTTCAGACCCATCTTTTAGGACAATGTCAGGAAGGGCAGTTAGGTCTGTTCCTAGATAACCTTGTCACCTTTGAACTCAAGAAGGGTTTGGGTCATAAAGCACAGACTCTTTGCAGTTGAGATAACACTGTCATGTTCTGGTATAAATACTGTGTGTAAATGTTGATCGGGGCTCTGTTCAACTGACTTGCTTGGTGACAGAGTCATTCAAACGCTGATGCCTTTGAATAAAACTTATAAAGACAAAGTCCGGATTTTCTCTTGTTATGAGTCAACTTCTACCCACTTTGATAAGAAAATTCCATAACACATCCTACAAAAAAATATGATAAATTTTCCATATTGGAGGAATAAAGGAATTGAATACCTGGAACATATATTTGAAGGAATTCAGTTAATCCCATTTAACAGATTAATTATACAATACGGGATGGACAAGAATACATTTTTAGAATATCAACAAATTAAATCAATAATAAAAAATAAATTTAGACTTAAAAACGTTGGGTTACAAATGCCATCAAGTGAACTAGAGTTCCTAAAACTCAACCCCCCCAAATTAATGTCAAAAATATACAGGACACTGTCTAATATAGATGAATCAATTTCCCTTTCTATTTCGAAATGGGAGGTGGATTTAGCAGTTATCTTTGACCAAACATTCTGGTCTCAGATATGTTCCAGAACTTTTAAACTGACTAGTAACCCCAGTTTGCAATTAATACAATATAAAATCCTTCGTAGAGTATACTATACAGGTCAACGGATGTTCAGGATAGGCTTGCCACCTTCTAATACTTGCTTACACTGTACAAGTAATATACCAGACAATTACATCCATGCACTATGGTTATGTACACCCGTTCAGAGGTTCTGGTGCCTGATATGTGAAGCCTTATCAAAGTGTCTGAAATGTAATATTTCACCTTCCCCTTCAATTTGCTTGTTGGACAACTTAGATGAGGTCATCATAGAGACAAATTCAGTTCACATGGTTTTCACTACATTGTGCATTGCTAAGAAAACTATCCTCATGAACTGGAAAAATAAAAACCTTCTTAATATTAATCAGTATAGACATTTTCTGTTGGATTATATAAGCCTTGAGACAGCCTCTGCCTCAAAGTCAGATTGATCTCTTTGGGCTCCTTTAATTGGCTCCATCACCTAGTGGGGGTGGGCTTCCTCCTGTGGGGCGTCGTGGCGGATTCGGGGGGGTGTCTGGGCTGGGGCATTTGTGGTGTCCCTGGGCTGGGATCGCTGGGGGGTTTGGCGCTGGGGACTGTGGTCCCGTCAGGGAGGGGCTTTGGTGGCTTTCGGGGGAGACATCTGGTGGCTGCATGCGATGCTCTCGGGGGGCCTGCGCCGACGGACATAGGTCACTGGCCTGGTGGCCGTGCTGCTCCTGGGTGGGTCTGGGGTGGGCTTGGGGGCTCGGGGTTCCTGGGGCGCATCGACCCCCGGGCTGGGGTCCTTGCTGGACCTTGGGGCTCCTGGGTCCTGGCGGGTATGTCGCTGGGGTTTTGGGCTGGTGCATTCCTGGGCGCCCGGCCCTGGCTTGGGGGCCTTTGGTGCATTGGCGGGCATTGGGGCCTCCGAAACTGGCAGGTAGGTCCCATCTCATGGCAGGTGCTCTTTCCTTAAAGGAGCACATTCTGCTGGCGGGTCGGAGGGTCTGCGGGAGGGGGTGGGGTCAACCGCTCAACCCTATGCCTCCCTCCTATGCTCAACCCTATGCCTCCCGTCTGCCGAGTCCCTGGTTTGGGACTCGGCAGACGGGTGGGGGGGATCGGGGTGATGGGTGGGGGTTGTCGTGGAGGGGCTGCAGCCTGTGGGATGGAGGGGTTGTATCCACTTCTGGGATGTGGGGTCGCCGGCGTTTGAATCGGCTGGGCGGCGATGGTGGGTTTGGATCGGCTGGGCGGCGATGGTGGAGCTGAGCTGGATAGTGTTTCTCCCTGGGCGGTCGTTGCAGTTGCAGGGATGTAGTGGTTTTTTGGGGGGGTTTTTTGTGGCCGACGGGGGCATTGTGGGGGCATGGTGGGGGACACTGGCCCCAGGTACCGGGTGGGTGAGTTTGTCCGGCCATGCTGCAGGGTCGGGGGTCCTGTTGTGGGTGCAGTGCTTGGTGGGGTCTGCCCTGTTGCGCCGGTGGGCAGGGGTGGTGTTGTGCGAGGCCCTTGCCTGGCCGTTGCGGCGTGCTGTGTGGTGGGGGAGTGGGGTGCAGCAGGGATGCTTAGAGCGGGGCTGAGTGTGGAGCTTGCGCTGGGTGGGTGTGGCTTCATCGGCCTCTCGGCTATGGAGTTCACCTGTGGGGGTGTTCCCCTGTGGGGGAGGGGATTCATGGCGTTTGGGTTCGGGGGAATGTGTTCCATATCGGTGTCCTTGTTGGGGGTGGCCCTGTGGGGAGGTTCATGGGGTTAGGATCAGAGCTCATTGGGGCGTCGGGACTGCTCCGTCCTGGGGCGACTCTGGTTGGCGGGCTGGTTTGGGCCATGTGGACCCCTCTTTTGTACATAGCCCCCTCTCCGGAGGTGGATGGGGGTTGTTGGGGACTGGGTTCGGGGCGCGGGCCGGGCCGGGCCGGGGCCGCCCGGGTCTGGGCGGTGCCGGCGCTGTCTGCCTGTCTCTGCCCCAGGAGGGAAGGGGACCACCTCCTGGGTCCGAGGGCTGGTTGCCCCTAGGGGGTACCGGCGCCTGGACCTGGGAGTATGGGGCTTCTGCAATGTCGCTGCTGGGTGGCTCCCCTGGGACTCTCCACTGCTCTTCTCTGGGGGGGTTGCGGTAGTCCCAGCGGTGGTTCTCCTGGGGTTCCTGTGCTTTGGGGGGCCTTTGGATGTCTGTGGCTCGGATCTCCTCAGTGTTTGCCCGGGGACCACGGGGCAGGTCGGTGGGTCCTCAAACTCCTTATTGCATATTTTTGTGGAGAAACCTTGTATACAAAGCGCGTCCACACTCATACTCACAGGTGTTAAGCTTCAGGTGTTGACAGATACACAGATGTTTTATATTGGGCTGCACCTCTCACTAAGTACATTTTACATTCATAAATACCGTGCGCTATTTTATTTTGTTAAAAAAAAAAAAACAGCTGCAGGTGTATAAGCAAGCAGGGTGTAATCTTTTATTCTCTTCATCCTTCTTTCTTTCCTCCACTCTTTCCTTCTTTTCTCCCCTTTTTCCCTTTTGCCCCATCTCTTTCTTTTTCAAGCTTCTGTTTTCCTTTTCATTTCAGTCTCCGTGTCCGTAACAATTGAAATAATCCCAAAGAAGTTTATAATAAAGTTTCTTTTATAAATATCAAGCAGAGCTTTAAAGCATTAGCTGTGATCCTCCGCTTGTGAAAGTAAATCTGTTGGACAATTTTTTGGCACTCAGACAACAATTCTGAGCGATACTCTGCCAGACAGGACACGGTAAAAAAAAAAAAGAAAGACAAGTGGAGGCTGGGACGTTGAGCTGGGTGAGCTTCTGGTGGAGGCCGAGCTGAAGTCTACAAACAGGATGCTGGCGTACGTCCCTGGACGGTCGAGGTGTTGCAGGATGAAGTGTAGACCTAAGTTAACAGCATCATCTGCCAACCTGTTTGCTCGGTAAGCAAATTGCAGGGGGTCCAGCAGGGGGCCTGTGATGTCTTTCCGGTGCTTCAACACCAGCCGCTCAAAGGATTTCATGACCACAGACGTCAGGGCTACAGGCCTGTAGTCATTTAATCCTAGGATGGTGGGTTTCTTGGGCACCGGGATAATGGTGGATCGTTTGAAGCAGGAGCGGACCTCACACTTCTCCAGTGACTTGTTGAAGATCCGGATGAAGATCGGGGCGAGTTGATGTGTACAGGCTTTCAGGCATGATGGACAGACGTTATCGGGTCCTCCAGCTTTCTTTGTTTTCATGCGCTGAAAGAGCCTATTTACATCTTCCTCTGAGATCTTTAGTGCAGGCAGAGGATCTGAAGGTAGGGGGTTGGTTACTTTATGGGAGGAATTTGTTCCTGAATGGGATGTGGAGGAGATGGTGTGAGGCGTGAACGGCTTCCTGTCATGTCTGCAGTAGAAGCCATTCAGACGGTTGGCCAGGCGAGGGTTCTGTTCAGGTTGGGTGGGGGGGCTCCTATAGGCAGTCAGGTTTCTCAGACCAGTCCATACAGCCGAAGCGTCACCAGTAGAAAGGCTGTTCTTAAGCTTCTCACTGTAACTTCTCTTGGCTGCTTTGATCTCCTTTGTTAGTCTGTTCCTGGCCTGCCTGTTCTGTGCCCAATCTCCACTGCTGTGAGCTTCTTCCTTGTCCCTGCGCAGGTTCCTGAGATGTGGAGTAAACAATGGCTTGTTGTTCCCAAAGGTGCCGAAGGTCTTGGTCTGCACACACATGTCCTCACAGAAACTGATGTATGATGTCACCACATCAGTTAGTTGGTTTAAGTCAGTGGCTGAAGTTTCAAAAACAGTCCAGTCTGTGCATTCAAAGCAGGCCTGTAGCATCTGCTTTGATTCCTCAGTCCACTTCTTAAGAGTGTGAACCTTGGGTTTGGAAGCTCTTAGTCTCTGTCTGTAGGTTGGGATGAGGTGGATTAGATAATGATCCGAAAAACCCAGAGCAGCCCTGGTAACAGCATGATATGAGTCCTTTGAAGCTGTGTAACAATGGTCCAATGTGTTTTTGTCTCTGGTGGGACACTTAATATGCTGTCTGTATTTGGGGAGTTCATTGGAGAGGTTTGCTCTGTGAAAATCTCCCAGTATTATTATGAAAGAGTCCGTGTATTTTTTATCCACGTCTGTAATCAGCTCAGCAAGATGTTTTTCAGCAGCAGAAGTGCAGCCATGCGGTGGAAAATATGAGCCAATTATTATAAACGAGGAAAACTCTCGGTGA
The DNA here is from genome assembly GCF_021462225.1 of Girardinichthys multiradiatus. Taxonomy (NCBI): domain Eukaryota; kingdom Metazoa; phylum Chordata; class Actinopteri; order Cyprinodontiformes; family Goodeidae; genus Girardinichthys; species Girardinichthys multiradiatus. The sequence goes on along the minus strand of NC_061813.1, from coordinate 15,683,895 downwards.
ATAAAATGGTTTACAGTTGATATAAAATTCCTCCAGATCAGGACTACATGTTTTCCCCTGGACTTTTATGTCTCTGCACCAACCTCCATTTATATAAAAGCAGATTCCGCCTCCTCGCCTCTTCCCCATTAGCTCCGCGCTGCGATCCGCTCTGAACAGCTGGAACTCTGGCAACAGCAATGCGCAGCGGGATGTTTTCACTCAGCCATGTCTCGGTGAAGCAGAGAACCGTTGAGGAGAAGCAGCCTGTCCATTTTGTTGCTTAGAGGGCGGACATTTGCCAGATGGATTGAAGGCAGTGGTGTTCAAAGTCCTCTTTGGCGGAACTTTACCAGAGCACCAGCACGCTTTCCCCTTCAACGCTTTCGGCGGAGTATCCCGCGGCTTCGCTCACCAGGAATTTGGTGAAGCTTGGATGGATGAATGATGGTTAAAAATTCCCGAGAGAGGACTCTCGGATGTTGAGAAGTTCCTCTCTGCTGTATGAGCTGTTGTAAATATGAATCTGAGAATATTATTTAATATTTAATCTTAATATTTTAATTTTAATATTTTATCAAATAATTTTTCGGTCTGTTAAGGATTGTCCTGTGAATACCAGCCTCATTAAGGCGATGGTATTAGGACAGAATAGAAAGGTGTGAGATGAGCTCTGGCATTATTGAACAGCATAAACTCTGCACACATATGGAAAAAATTCACACAATTTCTTAAAATACAAGAATTTATTAATAAAAATAAGTCAACTCAAAGTCAAACATATTTCAATCAACAAACTCTTTACTATGCTAAAACAATCCAACTAAACTACCAAGCAGAATTAAAGAATAATCAAGACTAATGGGCTATTTACAATATAAACAAGTTGATTAAAGATGATTAGAAATCATGACCAAAAAGAGTGATGCAACATTACCATGCAATGTTATTTATGTTTGAGAACCAAGGATTATCTTGAAGAATCTGGAAGTGAAGTTAAGTTAGTTTTGGAACTAACTTAGGAAATAATCAGCAAACGTTTAGACAACCCTTCACAATGCAAGATTAGGTTAAATATTATTTTAATAAAATAATGTTTTAAATAATGATCTGCCGCATAAAACCAACCTTTCTGTTGACTAGCCTTAATGCTAGCACACACGTGTTCTTACCGTTAGCAGTTAAGCTAGCAAGAAGTGGATAGCTTAGCACCAGAATCAACACATACCTTTAAAATACCAGAATTAATGAAAGGGTTAAAATTCATCAGCGCGGACGGCGTGTTATGAGCAATGTTCTGGTTAAAACCACCCTTTAAATAAAGTTTATCTTAGCTTTAAAACATACAAAGAACACAGAACCGGCGCGTGCCATAGCTAGCCTACTAGCGCTAAAGATAGCCAGGTTCCACAAAACAAAACTTCATAACATGAAAACGTTTATATCATTTCATCCTAAACCTATCTGTTAATCTGCCCAAACTTAACCTCTGACCATGTTGAGGGAATGTTGTCCAAGGGCGAAGTTTGAAGAAGGTATCCAGTCAACAAGCGGTTGGCTCGGTAGCTAACCTCTGCGTTCGCTCTGTGAACAAAAGAGTTAGCTCCGGAGAACTGGCGGCTCGGCCTGTCCGCTGCCCAGCTGTTCGTTACCGTAACACGGTTGTGCAGGCCGTAGTAACTTCCTCCAGACTCAGCTTGTAGAAACAGCTTCTCCACCAGGGTCTCTCCTCGACACAGTTTTGCTTCTGTGGGGCCTCGAAGAGAAAATGTAAGCAACTCTTACACCTCAATTTCCCCGTTCCTGAATGAAAATACCGGATACACAGACAGTATTTCATTCTACTTAACTTTGCATATGATCGATGATCGTATGGCTTTGGATCCAGTTGAATTTATGTTTTTTTTTGCCAGCAAAAGACATTCACGCGCTGGGCCTCTCCTGAACCGTCCTCCTCGAAGGCCGTATGGAAAGAGAGCGATATATGGGAAGGGTGGGGGTCTTATACGGGCAGTGGCATCACTGGGACGTCCTCTGCTACCCCCCCCCCCCCCCCCCCCCCCCCCTTCCCCCTTCGGAGTTGTGCTTTATTTTGGGTAATGGCACCACAGGAAGTCCGCAGTTATCCCCTTTCCTGGCTGTGCTGGAAGAAGGTTAATGCACTTTATTTTGAAAAGTTCCAGAAAAGTCTGTACCGGAGTTTTAATGTGGAAATCCTTGGCGGTAGGTCCCAACAGAGCCAACAAAATTGTGAACCGAGACCACAGTACTGTGGCTCGAAAAACAAAAAAACACACAAAATACACAAAGAAAGAGAGAGCAAAGCTCCGAGGCTGCCATCGTCGACACCATCTTGGTGGTCCATGGTAAACATGGACAAGTTATAGAAGAAGTGATAAAAACTAAAAAAGTTGTATGTCTTAATGATGGAAGGGGGACAAGAATTAGTCAGCAATTGATTTAACCTTGGGATCAAATTTATTAGCTGGTGTATGTGAGTGAGATATTGATAAAAACACAACTATAGGTAGAGATCATTACCCCATTAAGATCAGAACAAAATTAACATTATATATGAAGAATATAAAAATAAATAAATGGAATTGTAAAAAGGCAGACTGGAACAAATTTCAATATTTGAGTGAAAAGAATCTAGGAAAAATAGACATGACAATGGATGTAAATAATATGAATGAATGTGTTTGTAAAACAATTATAGAAGCTGCAGAAAAATCAATGAACATCGGAGGAAGACAGTATGATAAGAGAATGGTACCACGGTGGACCAATGAATGTGGAGATGTAATAAAGTTAAGAAATAAAGCATTTAAAGCATTTAAAAAATCCAGTGTTTCAGAACTTAATTGAATATAAAAGAAAACAAGCAATGGTGAGGAAAATTATTAAGAATGCAAAAAGAGAATATTTGAGGAACTTTTGTAGTACGGTAGGTAGAGAAAAAAAAATTATATGATTTGGAAAACAAAAGAATGAATGGTATTAAGAATGAATATGGATTGTCAATATTAAAAATAGATAACAAAACTATAATAAAAGATGAAGAAAAAGCTGAAATACTAGCTAAAACATTTGGTAAAATTCATAGTTCAAGTAACATTAGTGATGAGGGAAGCAAAGGGAGGGAAGCCACAAAACAGAAGTACAAATATTTACTACAGAACAATGAAGAAACAAATAACTACAAAAGCAGAACTGAACTCTGTACTCAGGAAAAAAAAGAATACATCACCTGGTAAAGATCAGATCTGGTCCACAATGATGCAACATCTCAGGGAAACATCTAAAGACATCATATTAGAGCTTGATTATAAAGTCTGGGAGGAGGGGGAGCTGCTGCAGGGCTGGAAGGAGTCAATCATTAATACCAATAGCTAAACCAGGAAAAGACAACACAAAACCAGAAAATTATAGACCCATTGCAATAACATCAAATGTATGTAAAATAATGGAACAAATGATTAATAACAGATTAATATATTATTTGAATATCGACGGGTACATTACTAAAGGTGAAAAGTGGTTTTAGGAAAGAGAGAAAGATTATTGACCCAATGTTATATTTAGAACATGAAATCTGAAGAGCGCAAGTTAATAAAGAAAGTGTAGTTGGTGTATTTTGTGATATAAAGAAAGCCTATGACATGATGTGGGTTGAAGGATTACTGATTAAATTAAATTAAATGAAAATTACTGGGAAAATGTTAACTGGATTCAAAACCTTTTAACAAAAAAGCTGAACTCTACTAGATAGTGGTCAAGAAGTGTCAACAAAATATGTCATAGAAAATGGAACGCCTCAATGTAGTATTGAAACTTGATCATTGTTTAGATAACTGGAAAGAAAATACAGGCTGAGATAAGTAGGATAGAAGAATGAGCATCTCCATACTGATTCAAATTCTCACTCGGGAAAGTAAAAGTTATGGTATTTACATAGAAAAAAATAAAAGGAAATAGAATTAAAGTTGCCCTGCGGTGTACCCCGCCTCCCGCCCATTGACTGCTGGAGATATGCACCAGCTTCCCTGCGACCCACTATGGAAGAAGCGGTAGAAAATGACTGACTGACTGACAGTTAAAGTTATATAATTAAGATTTAGAAAAAGAAATAGGTATAAAGTTTCTAGGAATATGGTTTGATGAGAAAATCGTATGGAATTTACATATGCAAAAAGTGATAGATAAATGTAAGAAAGTATTAAACATTGTGAGATGTTTGGCTGGCAGTAACTGGGGAGCAGATAGGGAAGCATGTAAGGGTTATGATTATTGATTAATTAATATTTATCAAGAATTGTAATTTAAAATCATGATTTAAAAAAATGTATTTCTTAACCAAAAATCATTACTTACAAATAGAAATCAGAGATGTCCTCTGGTGTTGTGATTATGGGCTCAAAGCTCTTTAATAATTACAATTAGCTATTCATCATTAATAATTGATGAATTATTAACCAAAACCACCAAATGTCATTGTTTATTCAACCTTCACCAAAGGTGGGGAACTTTGACCTTGTTTTGACAGATAAATCACTCTTGCACGAAATAAACACAAACGCTTCTCTTAATTATATATATATGAAGATTTATTGAAGCCACATAACTCTGATATACCATTATTCTGGTCCAAAAACCTTCACCTAACTAACAAGCACCGTTCTACACAAGGGGAATAAAAATGACTACATGACAATAATAATGAAAGAAAAATGTATGCGCATTTAGTGTCTATGAAGATCAAACCAGCAGTTTTATGGACTAAATGTGTAATTTAGATTAAATGGAAAGAGAAGTCCTCCTGGAGTGTTGATGTCTTGATTGCAGCAATCAGGGAACATTTGAAGAACCGTTAGTCGACTGAATCAACAAGGAGGAAACTCATCTCCATGGAAATAAAACCTCTGTGGGTTTTCACCTGTCGGCATGGTCTTCGATCGGTATATGAATCTTCTGACGTTCTTGTATCAGACAGATTTCCAGCTTTCAAGCTCTTCCGGGAATGGCCGTGTGGTGCAAACGTTTGCCTGCGAGATTTTGTCTCTCCAGATATGCGCCTCCGTTGCGTCGTCCCATGAGACACGTTGGAAATGGATGACTCCAACAAGCATTATAAGAAATTTACACAGGACTGATCGGATCAAATATAGATTATGGAAGTGTTAAATATGGTTCTGCAGCAAAGACATCTGAAAAATTTAGACATTATACAACATCATGCGTTAAGGCTTTGTACAGCTGCCTTCAAAAAAACCCCAACAACAGCAGTCAAAGTAGAATTGGGAGAAATACTGTTCTAACTGGTAAACTGTTCTAAATTTCTGTTAAACCTCCGGAAATCGTGGAATTTTGGAAATATTCCAAATTGGACACTGATCTAAGGAGAACAATAAATTACTGGTTAAATTTACAAGGCAATAACTTGGATCATCCAACATGAGACATCTTGAAGCCATGCTGGGAAAAAGAAGAAAAAAATACAAGAAGATTTGGATGGATTATAAAAATAAATAACAGAAGAATTTCAAGTACAAAATATAGTGATAAGTCCGATACTGCCTCTAGCTGTTATACCACCCTGCATTTTACCAGAAGTGAAGGTAGATATGTCATTAATGGAAAAAAGGAAAGGACATGTATATTAGATTTAAATACAGTACAGGAATAGATTAATTTTTTCAATACCTTCAGATTTATACAGATGCATCAAAAACAAATGATAAAAAAATAGGAATAGCATTCATAGTACCGGTATGGTACTATCAGTATACACAAATGGTTTATCAGTATACACAGGATAAATGTTAGCAATACTATTGTCAAGGTGTGTTCACACCGAATGCGGATTCTGCAATAGGAGCGGCCGATTTACATGTTATCCCTATGTAGAGGCGCATTCAGGAGCAGAGCGGCGCGGCACAGTGCGAAGGAGATGAAGAATGCGGTGCGGAAGGCGCGCTGAGCGAAGCGAGAGCGGAGCGAGACCGATGGACGACTTGAAAAATCTGAACTTTTTCCTAAATTCACGTCGCGTCAACCAATCAGGGACTGGATGTGGCTGTGAGGTTGGGTGAAAGACCGCAACAGAGAAGAAGCGGTTGTCAGTGAAGATGGAGGACAAGATCATAGTGGCGGTGTGCAGCAAGCCAGAGTTGTTTGACTCAACTAATTACTTTTACCGAGACAAGTACAGAAAGGACCTGGCCTGGAGAAGAGTCAGTGAGGAGACGGGAGTAGCAGGTAAAACTTTAAAATAGCGCCATTGCACTGTTGTCTTCTTATATTTAGGAGATGTGGACATTAAAAATCGGCTGTTTTTTATTGAGCTGAGATTTATTTACTCACTGAAGACAGATGGACAGGCATTCAGCAGCGGGGATACAGTGCCGGTAGTTGGTGTCCCGGAGGCCGATTCGTCTCCCAACGCGGAACAGCAGATCTGCGACCTGGGTCCTGGATAGACGGAAGTACCGCTGAAATCGACCATCATCCAGACGCAGCTCCTGGAGTAAGTGGAGGTAATCTCTGAACTATTCCCGTCCCTGTAGAATCTCGTGAACCCAGGGTCGTTGACGTTGGCCGCGTTTTTCGGCTCTCCACAGGCAAAACACCGTAATTAGGTCCGGGTAATCCATGTCAATTGAAACCAGCAAGCAGCAGATGGAAGCTCCTCCTATTTGATGACGCGGCGAAGCGTTGCCACTTGTTGACATTTGGCAACGCGGAGTTCAAGCGGAATGTCAAACAAACAAAAGCACACAAATGACGCGTAAAATTCATAGAATTCGCGTTCGGTGTGAACGCACCATTAGGGTCTGGGAGACTGTCTCCTTTTTGTTTGCCTGCTGCTTAATCTGCTTCACTCTAGGTGGCGACAAAGCATGGTGACTGGAGATGTGACAAGTATTTCCCATCAACCCTCATCATCTTAGCAGTATAAGAGGAGCCTGCTGTCAGTACTTTGGCGCCTGAGTGTTAACCACAAGTGGTAAAACTCTAGCTCTCTGTAGCTCTTGATATTATCTTTGAGAAAGTTACTCACGTTCTTGTGTACTCCTCTTTAGGTGACTCCTGTGTCCTGGATTCCCTTCCAGTTTGCTACCTGGTTCCCAGTTGACTTCAGGTATTCCAGAAAACCTCTTCAGACAAACTCCAGCTGGCAGCATCCTGGCTCCTCTCCTAAGAAACCCTGCAACTAACCCTGCTCACCCTCCACCATGCTTGCCATCTCCAAGTACCCACACCAGGGACATTCTCACCTGTCTGCTGGAAATCACTTACCTCACTCAAGCAGTTGTCATCTCGGCTTCAATCCATCTGCGGGCATTACTCTCCACTCCCAGACGCCGCGCCCTTTTTTCCCCCCTGGCAGTTCATGTACCTTCCACCTGTAAGCATACAGTTCTGATTAACACCTAAAAATCATCCCTGAAAGATACTAACCTTACCTGTCCTCCTCCTCACACAGTAAAGGTGCTCCTGGTTCCGGATTCCAGTAAACGTTTTCTTACTGGTACAATAAACCTGTTAAACCTTCTCCTGTCTTCTGATTGTGTTCTGCATGTGGGTCAAAGCAGTACCTGAAACTATGATAACTATTAGCAGTACAGTGGGTGGAAGACATGAAACCAAACCATTAAAAACAATAATTTGTTCAGATTCAAGCTCGGTATTATTGAGTTTAAAACAATCATTCAGACAGCAGGCCAGATATTTTCCTAAAACTTTATTCAGGCTACAAATGATGGATTTATCAATAGTATTTTTATGGGATCCAGCACATATTGGATTTAAAGACAATGAGATGGCAAATAAAATGGCTAAGGCAACTTAACATATACATTTTACAGTTCATAAGTAAGTCAGAGGCAAAGAGCATCATCAAACAAAAGATGGGATGGAGAAAGAAAAGGAAAATGGTTTTATAGGATCACAAAGGCAGTAGGTGAAATAAGAACTGAAAGGAGCAGAAAGGAGGAAAGATTAATATTAGGACATACAAGACTTTTTAAAATACATAAATATAATACAGGAAAATATGACCACTGTGGGATGGATGAAACAACTGAACATGTTATTTTAGAGTGTCGCAAATATGAGCTAGAAAGAAGATTTATGAAGAGGGAATTTGAAAGGATTTAAGAAAAGTTTAGCATAATACACACATTGCAAAAGAACGTAGGGAGCAAACATATACAAAGTATTATATGATTTCTAAAAAGGACAAAATTATTTAATAGAATTTGATTGTATAAGAAAGATATTAATCCATGATGAACCACATTCTATACCAGTGGTGGCGGTAATGCAGACCTTCAGATTTTTGCCAACTGCCATTAAACGCCAGTAGAAGAAGAATAAGTACAAGTGAGATCAACTGGAGTAAATTTTCAGCACCATTCAAGTCAGAAAACCAGACTCACGTTGGAGTGTTAAGATGTTTTTCCTGCAACCGACGGTACAAAAACTGTGTGGGCTTCACAGGGAATGGAAGAGAAGGAGAGTACCCCGGTTACTACAGTGACGGTGTAGGTACCAGATTTGCTCTGGTTGTGAAATCTACTCGGGGCCCTGCGCCTGCCGATGACGTCACAATACGGCGACGCCGTTCGGACAAACTACATTGCACACCGTGGTATAACAAGCTACATGCGCCCATTCACAAGGTCTCTATCATAACATATTTTTGTTTTTATTTCACATTTCTTTTGGCAACCTAATTCTTTTTACACCATACCAATAAAGCCCTTTTGAATTTGAAGATGGATTGATTTTATTTAGTTAATTTGTTTACGGTGTGTGTCTGGCACTATTATTTGTTAGACCAAATATCAATTATACCTTCATATGCCAAAAAAACAAATTTATTAGACCAAATATCAGTTCCAATATTTACATCTCTCTATTGAGCAGTGACCTCCCACCCTTAAGTCCAAACATTTAACATCAAACCCCATACTTCATTGATTCTGCTTGGTGGTGGTCAGGCTGCGGTGAGTTCCTTTCAATAGGTAATGGGAGATTTCTTTTAGTTGTCCATGTTTTGTACAATTGTACCATTTCCAAATATGGTGGGGGTCTGTTGTGTGGTCTGTCCCTAACCCTTTCTGTTTGCTGCAACGAGGTGTACTTGCTTTTTACTGGATTTCTGCAAAAGTTTCTGGAGTAAAAACACAGTGCCCTAGGACACATTGTGAGAATATTTAAGTTTAACTCTCTAGTATCCTTTGCAAAAAATATTGCTCTATCTTATTTGGTTGCAATTCTACAGGCATTTAAAAATAGATGTGCAAATGTGAAAGCCGGCACTCCCGTCGGTATTAAAGGGTTAAATGGGATATAAATGACAACGGTTTATGATGGATTTTTAGTCCTCTGTAGGATTGTTCTCCTGTTGCAAGAAAAGTGGAGCTGAGCTAGATAATGTTTCTCCCTGGGCTCTCATTGCAGGGGCGGTGATGTGGTGTGTTTGTGTGGTTGCAGGGGGCGTGGTGGGGACACCGGCCCAGGGTGCTTACCGCTAACCGGGGACCTCTTGCCGGGTGAGTTTGTCCCGTCTTGGTGTTTGGTCGGGAGTTCCGCTGTGGGCACGGTGCTCGTGGTGTATGCCCTGTTGCGCCTGTGGGCGGTGGTTTGGGTGGCATTGCGCGGGGGCTCGCTGTGTGATGGGGGACAGGATGCAGCTGGGTGCTTGGATCGGGGCTGTGTGTGGAACTTGCACTGTGTGGGTGTGGTTTCGTCAGCTTTTCCGGCAGGGAGCTCACCTTTGGGGATGTGTGCCCCTGTGGGTAGAGGATTCATGCCGTTTGGGTTTGGAGGCTGTTTCATCCTGTGACGGCTCTGGTTGGCGGGCTCATTTGGACCATGTAGACCCCTCTTTTGTACTTGGTTCCCTCTCCGGATGAGGATGAGGGTTGCTGGGGAATGGGGTGGGGGGGGTTCCGCGCTGGGGTCGCTACCTGCCGGTGGTTGGTGTCTCTGCCCACTGGTGTACTTGTGGTTCTTGGTGTCCAAGGCTGGGTGCTTTGGTGTGTGTCGGATCACTCCTGGTGGCTACTTGCCAGGGCCTGGACCCCTGTGGTCTGTCGGGCCTGTGCTTAGGGAGTGATCCGGGGTCTTGGGTCTCTGGGTCCATGGCTGGATCTGCTTTGGCTGGCGTGGACGGCTGCCAGCGGGGCCTGTGGGCTCATTGCTGTAGCTCCCTATAGGGCTTCTGCACTGTGGCTGCTGGGACTCTCCCCTGCTCTTCTTTGGTGATGGTTCTCCTACGGTTCCTGTGCTCTGGGGGGCCTTTGGATGTCTATGGCTCGGATCTCCTACGTATCTGTCCCAGGTCGAGGGGGGGCAGGTCTGTGGCTCCTCACACTCGCTATTGCGTATTTTTATGGAGAAACCTTGTATACACAAGCACACTCACATTCAGACCCACAGGTGTTTAGATTCAGGTGTATAGAACACAAGTGTTCTATATTGAGCCACATTTACCACTAAATAAATGTTGCATTCATAAGTACCGTGCACTTTTTGGTAAAAAAGGTAATATGTTAATATGAATGTTTCTGCAGGTGTAGAAGCAAGCAGGGTGTTATCTTGTATTATCTTCATCCTTCTTTCTCTCCTCCATTCTTTTCTCCTTCTCTCCCTTTTTCCTTTTTGCCTCACCTCTCTCTTTCGTGCTTCTTTTTATTTATTTTCGTTTCTGTCCGTAACAATTGAAATAATCCCAAAGAAGTTTATAATAAAGTTTATTTTATAAATGTCAAGCAGAACTTTAAAGCGTTAGCTGTAATGCTCCACTTTACAAAAGTAAATGTGTTTTTTTTTAAAGAATCTTTTCAGCACTAGAGGCCTTTATTTATGATATTAGGCAGACAAGAAGGAGAGGCAAAGAGAAGGGGAGACATTCGGCAAAGGTCGCCGGGTCCGGGACTTGAACCCGGAATGGCCGCTTCGAGGACTATAGGCTCTATATGTGGTCGTGCGCTTACCCCTACACGACCAGCACCGTGCCCAATCAGATTCTTACTGTTTTAGGCAACTTTGATTTAGACATTCTTGATGTCAGGCCTGCAAAACAAAAAAATTATTGATACAAGGTTAGGGAAGGGGTACAACTGAACTAAAAGAATATGGATCTAATTTCAAAAAGGTGCCATTATCAGATGATTTCATCTTTAGTCCTGAAAATTATTTACATTACTCTGTCAAAACTCAGGGAACCACACCAAAGGTAACTTAAAACCAGCTAATCTCCTATATATGTAATGTTTTTCTTCAAGGGTTTGCCTCAGGTTGTCGATAGTCTGGAATCAAAACCTGCTTCATGTGATAATCATGGTTCATATTTGTACACTTTGAAAGAGATTTAGTGGAACAACTGGGAAGGGAACTGATGCAAATTGTGTTTTTTGCCAATAAAAATTATGGAAACAAATTGATGCATACATGAACCCTTCTAACAGAAAGCCTAGATGTGCAGCATGGGCTGATGTTGTCACAGTAAGTACCAACAGAGATCTTTGTCCTTCATCTACTTCATTCTACTTCTTTGGGAAGTTAGCACTTCCTCACTGAGATTTAATCTCCAGTGTCATAGCTTGGAAAGCAAATTGTTACCCAGTTTTTATATAACACTTTAGGTTTTCTATAGTTCAATTCCTCTTTTGTAGTTTTTGTGTCTTAACAGTTATCAGATCTGGACTCCAAGAAGATCACTTTGTTTGGATGACAACATGCTGCATCCAGATCCTCAGCAGCAAGACAGTAATTCCCTTAAACATCTGTCAGTGAGATATTCTCAGATGGCTGCGTTGAAGATGGACATCAGAAAACACTGGGGCAAAAGCACATGGGCATCCCAACCATGGGGGATGAGGTGTTTTACCACCCACACTTTTCCTTGTGAAATGGTTGAACATCCTCACTTTCCCACAGCGTTTCCAGTCTGTTTCCTCCATATTGCACTCGCTGTACTTCCCCCCCTTCATCCTGTTCCTCTCCCTCTCCTGTTGAAACATGACACCAGCTTGATTGGCTTTACCGTTGTTGCAGGAGGCATCAGTTTCAGAGAGAGCACATGAAGGTTCAGAGGTCAACAATTCAATAAAGGTAGGTTTAAGCTGCACTATGTTTTAGTTACAGTTTGTGAAAGAGGTCAATTGAATCAGACAGTGTGTGTGTGGTGCTTATTTCCATCCCAGGTGCATGTGTGTAAGGGTTTATGAAGTTCACAGTTTTAATAGCTTTGATCCACATGCAGAGGAACACTCAGGAAACTGAGAAAAGTTTAACAAGTTTATTGAAGGTTTGGTTAGTGGATCAGGAACCGGAACTGGAGTCATCACTAGGAAGAGGAGAGGAGTCCAGCTTGAGGAGGGATATATTCAGAGCCTGGAGATGGAGGTGGAGCTGCCGTCTGATTTCCAACGGCGCTTCTAGATGAGCAGCCTGAAGGCTGAGTCAGTCTATGATGATCCAAAAACCACTAGATGCTTCACCTTGAGTTTGCTTAGATGATGCCGGTGCTAGTGAGGTTTGTTGGAGGGTGGGCAGGATTCGCCAGAGGCTGGTCCAAGGATTGGGAACCCGGGGGCATTCAACAGGAGCTTGATCAGGAAAATCTTTCAGGTTTCTTGTACTTGGTCTTGTAGGTTCACAGGAACTGAGTCAGGGCTTGGAAATAACCTGGGAAGGAACACAAAGAGAGCTCAGAGAACTACACTTTCAGGGAAAGTAGAAAGTCAGTAGTTTGGCCAGCAAGGAGTTACCACATTCCCAAAACACTCAGGAGTGCTGACTGCCCAGCCTCTTTAAGGTCCTCCTGATGAGAGGATAACAGGTAGCACCTGTTGCTCTCTGGCACCGGCAGCACTGGCGGCATCTAGTGGTAAAGCAGAGTAATACAGCAGGCAAAAAACAAAACAAAATCCTAGGCTCTGACATTAAGTTCCTAGATTTAAATGTTTTTAGGGTGTATTTTAAGGTGTGGCCAGAAGTGATGATGACAAAGAGGCAGAGGAAGTTATGTTAAAATAAAAACATACAACACACAGCCATTAAGAATCTCAATTCATAGCCGAATTCAACATCCCCCAAAGTTTTGAAAAGCTTGCAACACCACTACAACTACAACAGATGGCATGGCGCACCATATCATCATTCAAATGATCATCTATGAGTTGATACTTTGAGCTGTAGACCTGCTGGTCTCTGCTACATGTTGCAGTATGTTAACATTCTAATTTCTTTCTTTCAGCTGGTTTAGATTATCCTGCATGAAGATAGGGTAAGCTGGCTGAGCTCATTTTTAGACAGTGTAAAAATAATGAAGAATATCAATAACAGCAATTATAGACTTTTGGGAAACTTGTTTTAGACATTTGTTCAGTTTGATTTTACAGCACAGAAAAAATGCACCTTCAATCGCTTAAAGCGATAATCTGAATTCATGGGGAAAAATCTTAAATTAGATTTTAAAGATTTTTCCAAACACATTTAAATAAATCAAAATACATTGTAAAAGCAAAATTAAAATACCTTTATATCACAATGTTTTTCACATTTTAAATGAAGTTTACTGAAATGAAGCTTACAGAGTCGCTCCGGTTCATCAGCTTTAGCCTATTTTTAAATGTTGGCATCACTTCTCTGCTTCTATTGTCACATCATGACTCCGTCCAATCAGGTATTGCTCCTTGTTTTTGAAACTTGTTTCCTTTTCTCCTTTCTGTCTTCTCTTGTTGCCTGATATGTTTTAGCTTCTGGCTGCAGACTAAACTGCATCAGCAGCATTCAGACTCCAGAGCTCCTGTCATGTTTGCTTAAGGTCTGAAGAAGCTTTGAAATAAACAGGAAGTTTGGTTTGTTGTGTTCTTCAGGCTTCTTATAAAGACTCTAACCAACCTGTTTACTTGAGTGAAGTTTCTTATGTTGACTAGAAATATGTTTATTGTTCATATTTTATCTGATTATCTGTTTTATATGAAAGACGTCTGTTTGTTTAGTCAACCTGCTGTTTCTCAAAAACTCAAGATGCTCTGAAAATTATCTTTTACAAAAAAAAAAAACATCTCAAAACAATGTCTGTTTACTTTATCGTTGCATAAAGCTTTTAAAATGTTTAGGTTTTAATTGAACTATGAATTTAAATGTGTTAAAAGTTTCTTAAATACACATATTTTTAAAGGAAACTAATTTATGGGCTGTTTCAGTTGTTCAAGTGATGGACTTTTACTAATGAATGAGCGTTTTTACTACAGTAACACAGAAGTTCAGCAGTGAAAATAATAAACTGACTGAAAATGTACATAAGTCATGGTTTCCACACTTGTTTACCTCTGTGGCGTCACCTAGAGGACATGCTGTGAAACTGTTGGTGATGTAAAATCATTGAACAAATCAGAGACATGATGAACAGTTAATGCATCTATCTGCAGGTACATGAGAGCACATCCAACCATGCACACAATGGTGTAAAAAGTACATTCAACAACAACAATTATTATTGTTATTAATATTGAGGAAAACTGCATTTATTTTTCTGGCCTTAGATGAAGACAGGCTCATCTCCTGTGTAGGTTAACATGCCACAGCCTCATTTATTCCTCAGTGCACTTCTGCTTTATTTACAGCAACAGTGTGCTCGATCCATGTGTTGGACATCATTGACAGATGTATGAAGTTGAACATATGATGTCAGTAGTTGCTGAGTCTGTGTTTTTACACACCTGATTTAGATTTTAGGATTTAGGATTTTGAATTTCTTCTACACACATGCAGACATGATGTTTGATTGGTCACAGGAAAGAGTCACATGTGCATGGCTTACTTACATCTATTTGCATATAAATGGTGGCGTGTTGAATGAGTTTCTAATCCCTCATGTGGATTCAGTTCCACGTTGGTGTCTTTATTTATGGGAAATGTGCTTAAATCCATGCTGTTCATCCATGTTTCATACATCTTTTTGAGCCTTTATGCAGTTTTCTTGTTTTCAGTCTACACCAGATTTTAGCAGGAAATCCACATCAGTCTTTGTACATGAGGCCCCGGGTCAACAGGTCAAACAGCACAAAAACCAAGATGGCAAAGGTTTAAAAGTGGCCAGAAATCAGATTGATTGCATCAAATAAATGCTTGAGTTATAAAAGTAGTTTTGAAAACAACAAAAACGTAGTTATGAAGTTAACTCTATTATAGTACAGTGACAAAATATTGATTCTATGAGACTTTCTATCCCTCAACCAAAGTGTCATGACGAAGTGGTGAGATGTGAACTGATAGCTGTACAAAATACTGAGAAAAGCTGAAAAGTTGAAGTAAAAAGGAGAAGCTGGTTTATCAGTTCTGCAGGAGGTTCACAGAGACAAACTGCACTGAGGATTTAAATAAAACACGGCCTCACGCTGTTTATATTTTCTATGTTCTTTTGGTATTTGTATCTTTGTGATTAAACTTATTAACTATCATAGCTAACGGGAACTGAGAAATAATTAGTTATATTCAGTAAATGACTGAGTTGTGTCTGAAATCGTACTTCATGAGATCACATCATGATGTTAAAATAATTAGAAAGATCTTACTTCCTCTTTGACAAAGCATGAAGGCTGAAGACTCCTTTAAGTAAACTTCTGTTCACAGAGAAGGTGGCTGTTTATTCTGCTGCTGATCAACTGGTTTAAACAGATCAACTGGTTTTAAAACCAAACTTTGTTCCTTTTAACCAAAGAAGTTCTGGTAAGTTTACGCTGCTGATTCTGAACATTTAACTAAATATTTCATCATGCTTTGTTATTTATACATTTTATCCAAAAAAATCCATTATATATTTAAGTGTCTGAGTTTTCTATTATCAATAAATATTCTTAATGTCTTCTTTGAAGTTTTATCTGATTTGAGAGTCTGGAAACTTTTAAAGAGCAACCTTGTAGTTGATCCTAATTTCTCCTTCTTACACTTAACAAGCCTTGCTCTGTGTGTTAAACTTATGGGTGAAATGTGTGCAGGACATTCAAAGTTGCTTTGTTAGGAGCTAAAACTCTAATTTTAGACCTACTTTAATAAATCACCTAAATGTTTTATTTCCAGTCTGAGGTGAAGAAGGACGACCAGAGTCTGAAAGCAGCTCTGTCTGAGAACGTGTTGACAGTCAACATGTTACTGATTGTCTTCTTCCTTCCAGGTGAGCTGTTTGTTCACCTCCTTTCATTTGGAGACATCACATAAATCATTTCTGAAATATTTGATCCTGATATTGTTTAAATGCTCCACATGTAACCTGCTGCAGCTGAACTGGAGTTTGTGGATCATGAACTTTTTCTGTACAGATTTTGCTTCACATTATGTTCATTACTGGTCTGATTTTACAGGTGTTTTTGCTGATTGTGGTGATCTAAAACCAGCTCTGTTCATCACTACACCAAAGAAGATTGAAGCACTGAATGGATCTTGTTTGCACATCCCATGTAGCTTTAATATAAAAGAAACAACATTTAACAGCAGCAGAACTATTTATGGTATCTGGATGAAACATATAGCAGGTTTTAGGAATCCAGCTTCTTCTATTTTCAACAGCAGTGGGTCAGTTAACACCTATTCTCTGAATATTACTGGAAACCTCAGAGAGGGAAACTGCACCACTCTGTTTCCTGATTTAAACACCAGTTATACAGACAAATACTTCTTCAGAGTTGAGAACGGGCCGTTCAGAGCAACAGCTTGTGCTGATCCTCTTCAGATAACAGTTAAAGGTAAAAGATCTTTTATTTTATAAATCTATGAGATTATTGTTCAGGGTCACAATAAGAGTAACTCTGGTTTTATAGAAAATAACGATCTCAATAATTTACTGTTTAATTAAAAATCTACTGCATGATTATCAACAATATCATTTGAGTCCAAAGTTGAATAAAGACGTTTTTCTGCTTGAAATTATGTTTCTTTCTCATCTTCTCCTATTTTTCTTTCTGTAGCTTTAACACTGAAAAACTCTCAGTAGGCCAAACAATGTTGTTTAAAGTCTGCAGTAGGCAGGATTTACTGTAGTTTGCCTCTTTTTAGAAAAATAAATATTTTTAATTATCTAATTACACAAAGTTAGTGTGAAATTAAATTAAATATATCCTGTTTTATTACTGACAGAATCAGTCAATATGTTTTTACTTTTCTTCTGTGCAGCAGTTTGTGATTTATGTCTAGAAAGGTACTATATGAATAATGTTTTACTTACTTTCTCACAGTCGATTGTTAAAGTCTTTTTCCTTGCATTTCAGTTCTTTTAAAACTGCAAATACCTAAATGGTTGCGCAAATATTATGATTACAAAATCAACAGATATAATGAAACAACATTGTTAATTAATTATATGATTAATAAAACCTTTTATATGAATACATGTTTTAATGTATTCTTTATATAATAAACTGCATAATATTTATTTTTGTAAACTGTCTCTGATGTGAATCCCCAGATTCTCCTTGGAGTCCCAGCATTAACATCTCTGGTGGTGATCTGAAGGAGCATCAGTCTGTCACTATAACCTGCTCAGCTTTGACTCCCTGTCCACACTCACCTCCTGAACTCACCTGGAATCTCCAACAAGACTCTCACAGACAAACAGAGAAAAACACAGATGGAACCTTTACAACTAAAATCCAGGAGAACATCACTCTGTTAGACACACATGATGGATACATCAGATGTTCTGCCAGATATCCTGTGAATGGAGGAAACAAGACAGCAGAGACAGCAGTGACTCTCAGTGTTTCATGTAAGTGATCCTGTCAGCACGTCATGGTTCATCTGTTTCTGATCAATAAAGTTAATGTATCCCATTTTCCTCAGATGCTCCTAGAAACACCTCAGCATCCATCCGTCCATCAGGTTTGGTGTCAGCAGGTAGCTGGGTGGAGCTGAACTGCTCCAGCAGAGCCAAGCCTCCTGCCAGCTTCACCTGGTTCAGGAACAGCAAACATGGAGCCATTAATGTATCTGTGGGGCAGGTTTACAGCTTCAATGTTACTGAGGGAGGAGAGTTTTACTGTGTGGCTACAAATGATCTGGGTCATCAGACGTCATCAGTGATCCTACTTAATACTAAGGGTAACTGGAGTCAACTTAATTACATTTTTAAAAGTAGACGCTCATGTTTTTGACATTTGTTAAACTGTGTTGATCTGGGTCATCAGACGTCATCAGTGATTATTTGTACTGTCGGTAAATTTAAACTTTTAATTGTTAATGTATCTTCCACATTTTTATGTCTGAAATGTTAAATGTATGTAATATAAGTTGTTTTTGGTTTGAAGTATTAAAACAGCGGAAATCTTGAGCTGTTAGAACTAAATCATTTAAAGTTGCTCTGAAAAGGTTTTAATTGTGACTCCCAATTGACACTCAGTTGGACTCTTCGTGTTTCATCTTAAACATTTTATTGTTTTTATGGAAAATCCTTCATCTGTCAAACATTTCTTTTTATTAAATTTCAGCGTTCAATGTCTATATTACATTGAAGATCCTGGGAATAATCTTGCTCTGCAGTGCAGTCTGCATCATTGAGTGGTGAGATTGCTTTTCTATGAGTTGATACTTTGAGCTGTAGACCTGCTGGTCTCTGCTACATGTTGCAGTTTGTTAATATTCTGATTTCTTTCTTTCAGCTGGTTTAGATTCTCCTACATGCAAGGAAAGGTAAGCTGGCTGAGCTCTTGTTTTGTTAGACATTTTTTCAGTTTTATTTTGCATTTAAAATCAAAGACAGTCACATTAAAATCCAGTTTTTTATCATTAACACAGAAAAAATGCACCTTCAATTGTCTAAAGCGATAATCTGATTTCATGGTAGTGATACTTGATATCTGACTTGAAGACCAGCTCAATGTGCTGCTGCTGCACTGAAACATCTGGGTCATTAAAACATTTAACTTTGTCCATCAGAGCAGGAGCAACATCAACATCTCAGTCTCTGAACGGATGGAAACAAAGCTCCTGACAGAAGCTCCAGCTGTGCTTAAAGAGTTTGAATGAACCTTCATGTTTTCTTCATTTACAGCAGATTAGAGGAAAGATCAACGTGGTGAAAACAGCAGCAAAGAAGCTGATTCCCTGCTTCCAAAGACAGTTTGAACATGTTATATCTTTTAAGGATGAATTCAGAGGAAATCCAGTCAGACTAAAAGAAAAAAACTTCCTCACATTATTTTCTTGGTTTTTTAAGTGGAAACCTTCCTATTTTCACCCAAAACAGTTTTTGTCTGCACTAAAATAATGTTAGTACAGCAACAACACATGTTATAGTGTTTCCTGTCCACAGGTCACCAAAAAATCACATGATGTGAACAAAGTGATGGAGGCTCAAGCATCATGACTCTCAAGGAGACAGCGAGGACCTCAAGTCCATGTTTCCACTTTCCATCTTTCCAACCATTGCAAGTTCAAGGTCACAGCAGGGACTGGTGTCTGTCTCCAGCTGTCAACAGGTCAGAAGAGGAGTCCAGTCTGGACAGGTCACAAGTCCATCACAAGACCAACCATTGTGTCCTGGAAGTGATTTATTATTTCTTTACTGCTATAACTGTATGTGTTATGAAGTAAAACTCAATATTTTAAAGGATCATATAATGACTAATTTATGTAAATAAGAAAAAGAAAGCTTGATTAGTACAACTAGAGTTTTTTTTCCATGTTACTCTTAATTTATGGTAGTTATACCTGATAATTAATATTCAAGACTAACTTAATGCTTTTTAACCTGGGGTAAAATATTAAGTTAGATTTTAAAGATTTTTCCAAACACATTTAAATAAATTAAAATACATTGTAAAAGCAAAATTAAAATACCTTTATATCACAATGTTTTTCACATTTTAAATGAAGTTTACTGAAATGAAGCTTACAGAGTCGCTCCGGTTCATCAGCTTTAGCCTATTTTTAAATGTTGGCATCACTTCTCTGCTTCTATTGTCACATCATGACTCCGTCCAATCAGGTATTGCTCCTGTTTTTGAAACTTGTTTCCTTTTCTCCTTTCTGTCTCCTCTTGTTGCCTGATATGTTTCAGCCTCTGGCTGCAGACTAAACTGCATCAGCAGCATTCAGACTCCAGAGCTCCTGTCATGTTTGCTTAAGGTCTGAAGAAGCTTTGAAATAAACAGGAAGTTTGGTTTGTTGTGTTCTTCAGGCTTCTTGTAAAGACTCTAACCCGCCTGTTTACTTTAGAGACATTTCTTACTTATGTTGACTAGAAATATGTTTATTGTTCATGCTTTTTGCTATCCGTTTTATATATGACACCTCTGTTTCCTGAAGGTAACTAAGAAAGTAGAAATAATCACTGATGTGTAACCATTTTATTTTCCCAAATACAATTGTTCAGATATTTCATAGAAATATTAAATTTCTACATATGGAGGCTTAATAGTTTAGTCTCCACATATTCAACCTGCTGTTTCCAAGATGGCTGGTAGTGGCTGAGATGTGAAATAAAAATCATTTAGAGACCTAATCAGTGATTCATACTCCCTCAAGATGCTGTAAAAATTGTCTTTCACAAAAAAAAAAAAACAAGGTATGTTTATTTTATTACATAAAGCTTTTAAAACATTTTTTATAGAGCTATGAATTTAAATGTTCCTCATAAAAAGTTCCTTAAATACAAATTTTTTAAAGGAAACTAACCTGATGAATTAAATATGAGAGCTGCCCATAACGGCAGCTACACTCCCACCAAATCACTTGTGATTTCTATTATGAAATTATGAGTAGGTCTATTCTGCCTGTCACAATGTGACTGTCTTATGAATAGGTCTGTCTAAGTGTACTTGTTTACTGAGTCTCTTTCCATGGCAATCTAATGCAGTCACTGTTTAACTACTGCACTTTGCGTACACATCCATCTTCACTTGGATACACCACTGTCACCTTAGCAAGTTTCCAATTGTTTCTAGGTGCCGTGTCATCCTTTATGATCACTATGTCATTGACTTTAGCATTTCTCCTTGTTTTCTACCAGTTTTGTCTTTGTTGTAGGCCCAACAAATATTATTTTTTCCATCTGTGCCAGAACTCATTGGCCAGGTATTGAACTCTGCACCATCTCCTGCAAAGGTATAAGTCCTCCCTTACAAAGTCTCCTGGAAGTGGTAGTATTACTGATGACTTCATGGTTAAGAGAAGATTGGGGGTGAGTGGTTGAGATCCTGTAGGATCATGGAGTAGGTGTGGGGTGATGGGTCAACTGATTACTATGGCCATCACTTTGTAAAGATAGGTCCTTAAGGAACAGTCCAATGTTCAGGAGGATTTATCCAGAATGAAGGACAACACGCTTCTGATTGTACGGATTTGCCTCTCCCAAGCTCCATCCATATGACTGGCAGAGGGAGGGTTTATAACAAATTCGCAGCGTAGTTGCTTCAGGTTTTCCTCGTCCATTTTCCTTACTGCTTCCAGGAACTCTTGCCCTCCCCCAACAAAGTTAGTACCCTGTTCTGACCGCAGCTGACGCACATTTCCGCGTAAAGCAATAAAAGCACGGACTGAATTAAGGAAAGCGTCAGTTGACAGATCATTGAGTAACTCAACATGTACTGCACAAGAGCAGAGGCACGTGAACAGCAGTCCATAGCATTTGAGCTCTTTCCTTCCTTCTTTGACAAAAAATGGGCCGAAACAATCCATCCCACAATATGTGAAAGGGGGAGTTGTTTCTGTTCGCTTATTAGGCAAGTTTTGCCATTTTCTGTTCTTCTGTTCCACGTCTGAATTTCCAGCATTTGACACAGTTGTAGATTTAGGATAATACTGCTTGGCTACATCCAAGTATCCAAACACCATTTGCCCTTAGCTCATTTATTGCCATGCCCCGACCTTGATGCTCTCCTCGCTGATGATAGTGATCAATCACTAACATTGTGATGTGGCTGTTCTTTGCTAAGATAGCTGGGTGCTTGACATATGGATGTAGTGTAGCTTGCTGTAATCTACCTCACACTTGGAGGACACCTTTATGGTCAAGGAAGGGGTTGAGTCAGTAAAGCCTACTTGTCTTGTCTTTAGCTAACTCCTTTTGGGACTGAAGCTCTTTGATCTCTTTGAAGAAGACTGATCCTTCTACAATAGCTATGATTTCAAGGTTAGCTTCTTGTCTCTCTTCAAAACTTGTGGCTTCATTGGTTCTCCTTTGCATCTTCTTAAACTCTTTTCCAAATCTGATGAGTCTTGCAATAGCTTTGACTAGTCTCGACCAGCTGAAGAATTTTACAAAAGGCTCTTCCAAAGAATCCACCCTTATCAATATGTGGTGTACGACTACTTTGCGCACCTCTGGGTCCTCTGATCCAAGTTCTCCCACCTTAATCTCTCCTTTGGGAAGCACCTTTTGCCAGAGAAAACTTGGTCCACTAAACCAGTTGGAGGTAACAAGGTCTTTGGCTTTTAATCCACGAGACGCATGCTCAGCGGGATTTACCTCTGATGCAACATACTTCCACTGTGTCAGTTTAGTACTCTCTTTGATGCGTCGGATTCTATTTGCTACAAAAATGGGAAAGCGTCTTGCTTCATTGTTGATGTATCTCAAGACAACTTGCGAATACATCCAAAAGAATTTTTCAGCATTTTCCAGCTCCAATTCTGCTCTGAGCATGTCGCTTACACGCACTGCAACGACTGCTGTAGACAGCTCCAATCTTGGTACTGTGGTCACCTTTGTGGGTGCTACCCTGGACTTGGCAAATACAAGTGAACAATGGATTTGTCCTGATTCACTGATGTCTCTTAAGTAGGTACATACTCCATATCATCTAACACTTGCATCTGAAAAATAGTGGAGTTCACATTTCTGAACTACTTTGAAGTCCTTAGGAAGATAACAACAGTCGATCTTAACATCTGCGAGGTTCTTGAGATCTGAGTTCATTTGAGAGTGGTGCGTCCCAGTCTGCCTTGTCACGACACATCTGCTGTAGTATTTGCTTGCCAAGTAAAACGAAAGGCGCCACGAGGCCAAGTGGGTCATAGATGGAGGCCACAGTCGACAATATCCCTCCCCCCTTCACAACCACTCGAAACCGGAAATGATCTGAGACGACATACCACTTAATGCCTAGAGCTCTTTCAGTCTGTTGCTCGCCGAGTGCAAGGTCTTGGGTTTTTATTGTCTCTGCACAATCTTCTCTGGGAAGAGATTCGAGTACTTGATTGTTGGAAACAAACTTGTGAAGTTGTAGTTTCCCAGTGTTGCAGAGTTCCTTTGCTTCGTTCACCAGACAAATTGCTTCCTTTTGTGAATGAAAACTGATCAGACCATCATCCATATCAAAAGATATATTCCAATGTTCATGGTGTGGTTTTACCTGGTTTTAATAGCAAAGTGATTTAATCTGCCTATGCTGATGATGTTGTTTTTACCAGAAATCAGCAGGATGTCAACAAATTGACCAAGATAACCAACAAGTTCTCTGTTTTATCTCCTGCGAGGGTGAACTGGGGAAAAAGGGACACCATAGCCATGGGTGAATGGCGTGAAGGGCTCCCGGTTCTCCCTCAAGGCTTGTTGTGGAAAAGAAATGGTTTTAAATATCTCTCTCTGATTTTAGCGGATGAAAACACTGAAAAAAAGAACTGGGAAAACATGGAACAAAATGTTGAAACCAAGTTGACAAAGTGGAGATGGTTACACTCCCAGATGTCTTATAGAGGAAGGGTATTGGTTTTAAATAACCTTGTAGCTTCACAGCTGTGGCACAAACTTTCCTGTCTGGACCTACCATCTGGTTTGCTGGCAACCATACAAGTAAAAATTGTCAATTTCTTTTGGAATAGGTTCCAGTGGGTGCCACAGTCTGTGTTGTTTTTACCCAGGGAAGAGGGGGGCCAAGGCCTTGTCCACCTGGTTGGCAGGACAGCTGCTTTTAGATTGCGCTTTTTCAGAAATACCTGGTGGTCCTCTTGATTTAGTGTGGAGGGACGTAGCCAGCTGCATTTTTAGACGTGTAAACAACCTGGGGCTGGATGCTGCTCTGTTTTGAACAGATGTTAATCTTTTAAGGTTAAGGGGGATACCTAAGTTTTATCAGGGTGTTTTTAAGTCATGTGCCCTGTTTAAACTAAGACCATCCCAAACGTCTAACTCTCTGCACTGGTTTTTACAAGAGCCGTTAATCTGTGGGTCGAGGCTGGACGTGTGTGGCAGTGCAGGACCAGAACTGTCGAAGGCGCTGCACAGATCCAAGATGACAACTGTGAGACAACTGGTGGAGACTGCAGGACTGTCACTTTCCAACGTCGAGGCCGCAGGTTCTGCGATGGGGGTACGGTCTGCCAGGCTGGTGCGGCGCTTCCTGGACCTCTTGGTGGGAAAGCTATCGACCAAGGAGAGGAGTCTCCTCTAAGCTTACTGTGAAGGAAAATGTCATCCTAATTCAACAGACTCCTTTCCTGGCCTTAACCTGGATCCTGGCTTCACGGAACAAGATGGACCTCTGCTTTCCAGCCTGGACCCCCAGAAAATGGTTTTATTTAATATGGACCAAAAACCTATTTACAAAAACTGCATGAAAATAATGACAGAAAGACACCTTCAAAACAGAGCAATTTGTGTCTGGACATAAATACCTGCAGGAAGAGCACCCCAGTGGAGGACTTTATATAAGCCTCCAATAAAGAAACGAACTGGTGATCTCCAATGGAGGATTTTAAACAGGTGCCATTGCCACTAACCTGTTTTTATCAGTCATTAATGGGGGCGTGTTTCAAACAAGTATCCTTTCTGTGGTCTGTCTGAAGATGTTTTCCACATTCTTATCAATTGTGTGAGACTAAAGACCTTTTTCAGCCTTCAATGTTTTTAGTCTTTTTGGCACAGTTTTTACGAACTCTTTATTTATTGGAGAAGTTTCCCAAAACAAACAAGCCAAAGGCCCAACTTTTAAATTTTTTTTAATCAGCTAGGCAAAAATGGCCATTTACTTGTCTTGTAAAGACGGACTACGGGAAGGACTTCATCTTGAAGCTGTGGCCCTGTGGAGGTGCAACGTCAAGACCAGGATTAGGCTGGATTTTCACTTCCACAGACCCACTCAGAACATGGAGTATTTTATGCAGTTGAGGGGTTTTAATAAGATTTTATGTAACGTGTCAGACGAAGGAGAACTGCAGCAGATTAAGCTTCTTATTTAACTTTTGACACCTTTTTTAAAATGGTTTTTGTAGTTTAACGTTTTTGTAAATAAAGTTTTGTTAAAAGATTTTAAAAATGTCATCTTTTTCTTCTTCTTCTTCTTCTTTTTCTGGAGTTTTAATGGCGGTTGGCAAGAATCTGTAGGTGTGCATTACCGCCACCACTGGTATGGAGTGTAGTTTATCATGGATTAATATCTTTCTTATACAATCAAATTCTATTAAGTAATTTTGTTCTTTTTAGAAATTGTATAATAATTTGTATATGTTTGCTCCCTATGTTCTTTTGCGATGTTCTCTCTTCATAACTCTTCTTTCCAGCTCATATTTCTGTCACTCCATAAAAATGTGTTCAATTGTTTCATCCATCCCACAGTGGTCACATTTTCCTGTATTATGTTTATGTGTTTTAAAAAGTGCATAATTAAGTCCTGTATGTCCTAATCTTGATCTTTTCATTACTATTTCCTCCTTTCTGCTCCTTCTTCCAGTCCTTATTTCACCTACTGCCTTTTTGATCCTATAAAACCATTTTCCTTTTCTTTCTCCATTCCACCTTTTCTGCCATTCCTCCTTCAATTTTTGTTTGATGATGCTCTTTGCCTCTGATTTACTTAAATGTACTGTAAAATTAATATGATTTTGTGTTGCCTTCTTACCCATCTTATCTGCCATCTCATTGCCTTTAACTCCAATATGTGCTGGAACCCATAAAAATACTATTGATAAATCCATCATTTGTAGTCTGAATAAAGTATGCTGTATTTCTAGTAAAACATCTGGCCTGCTGTCTGAATGATTATGTTTTAAACTCAATAATACCGAGCCTGAATCTGAACAGATTATTGTTTTTAAAGGTCCTTTGTCTTCCACCCACAGTACTGCTAAAAAGTACTGCTAACATTTCTCCTGTGTATACTGATAAACCGTTTGTGATTTGTTTTCCTATTTTTAATTGAAATTCCGGTACTATGAATGCTATTCCTACTTTATCATTTGTTTTCGATGCGTCTGTATAAATCTGAAGGTATTGGTAATAATTATTAACATGTCTCGTGATGGATGATCCAGGTTATTGCCTTGTAAATTTCCAGTAATTATGCCCGAGCAGGAAGCCTGCAAGGGCCTATTGTAATCGTAGTGTTTCTTATTCTTTCTTCTTTCTTTATTCCGTTCCATCTTTGCGGGGCAATTTGGGGACTTTGACCAGCCCCAAAATCCACGTTAAATTTATGTTCTTTAATGTCGTCGCCATTAAAGAACATAAATTTAACGTGGGGGACAATTAGCCACGCCCCCAAACACGAGATAGGTCGAACCGTAAGTCATACAGATCTGAAATTTGGTACACTGGTAGAGCTCCTCAAACCAAGAAAAAAAGTCTCGTGGGTATCCCCTAAAATGCACAGGAAGCGGGCCATTTTGGATTAAAGGCTAATTTTTGGCCATCTTGAAAATCACTCCGTATACTCTCAAGGCATTGGGGATCAAAAGTTACCAAAAGCTTTTTGACACATGAAAGCGTGTGGGCGTGGCCAAGCCTCAAAATGTGACTTCTCACCATAAAAGACTAAATTGATATGGCTCGTACAAGGAAAGTCACAGACACCTGAAACCTTCTGAGATTGGTCTGCCTCTGGCCCTGAACAATATTCACTGATCAGATGCTGACATCATCAAAGCCCCGCCCCCTGAGATCAGGAAGTGTCATGTTTTCCTTTAGATAGTCAATTTTTGAGGTCCTTCACCTAATCAATGTGAAACTGTCTCCAATGACAGATAACATGATGGGCTAAGACAGTCTCCAGTACTGACTGGTTTAGCTAGAGGGTGTGGCTGTGGCGGCGTGGCGAATTCTGATGTCATGCCACGGCCATATGTTTGGCTCTAAATTAAACATGCATGGTCTGATTCACTCCAAAATAAACATGGTTGATCTTTGTCTAACCCCAAACACCTCTATTGGATTACATTGGAATTTGGATCAACAGCGCCCCCTAGGATATTTCAAGTGCTCTATCTCACTCATACATCATCGGATCCACTTCAAATGTAGTATATATCATCATGGATCAATGCTGATGTTGCCACATACAATTGATGACATGATTGTAGCCCCGCCCACTAATAAACAAGTGACTGCAGCTTCCATCTGGAAGGTCCAATTTGCTCCAAACTGAATATGGTTGATATTTGTCAGCCCCCAAACAGCTGTATTAGATTTTATTGGAATTTGGATCAACAGCGCCCCCTAGGATATTTAATGTGCTCTATCTCCCTTATACCTTATCAGATCCACTTCAAATGTAGCGTACATCATCATGGATCAATGCTGGATCAATGCTGAACATGTTGGCACAGTCAATTGATGACATCTTTTTTGTCCTGCCCACTAACAGTGAGTGCAGCTGCCATCAGGATGGTCGGACTTCAGCCAAATTTTTAATGCTTCTCGCCAGAGCAGAACTCAGCAAGACCGAAGATTAAATGACAGTTCGCTCGGTGCCAGGTAGTGGCGACGTGTGGAATCAAGTGGCGGCCATCTCGGTGGCGTGCACGTGGCGATGCCAGGCTCACTGCACAGGCCTAGTTGCGCTGAGCTGCGAGGGCCTACAATGCTGCTTGCAGCTTTAATTCATTGTTAATTTTGTTTCTTCAAATCTAACAGCATATCTCCCATTTCTACTTTGACTGCTGTTGTTAGGGTTGTTTTGAAGGCTCCTGTACAAAGTCTTAATGCTTGATGTTGTATAATGTCTAATTTTTCCAGATGTGTCTTTGCTGCTGAACCATATATAATACTTCCATAATCTATATTTGATCTGATCAATCCTGTGTAAATTTGTTTTAACGCTTCCCTGTCTGCTCCCCAGTCACTGCCAGCATCTCATAATATTTAATACTTTCTTACATTTATCTATCATTTTCTGAATATGTATATTTCATAGGATTTTCTCATCAAACCATATTCCTAGAAACTTCATACTTTTAACTTGTTCCAATTCTTGATTATATAATATTAATTTTAGCTTCTCTCTTATTTTTTTCCATGTAAATACCATAACTTTTGTTTACTGAGAACTTGAATCCCCATTGAGAAGCCCATTCTTCTATCCTACTTATCTCAGCCTGTATTTTCTTTGCAGTTATCTTTATACTTCTCCACCTTTTCCATATGGCTCCATCATCAGCAAAAAGTGAACAACCTATTTATTTTCCAGTGTCTGCAAATACATCGTTTATCATTATAGTAAACAATAATGGACTTATAATACTACCTTGAGGGGAGAAATATTAATGACCCAAAGTTATGCTTACAACATGAAATCAGAAGAGCGCTAGTTAATAAAGAAAGTGTAGTTGGTGTATTTTTTGATATAAAGAAAGCCTATGACATGATGTGGGTTGAAGGATTACTCATTAAATTAAATAAAATTATAACTGGATTCAAAGCTTTTTAACACCACTTTGCAACTTTAGTAATGTACCTGTCGAAATTCAAATAATATCTTAATCTATTTTTAATAATCTGTTCTATTATTTTACATATATTTGATGCTAAAGCATTGGGTCTATAATTTTCTGGTTTTGTGTTGTCTTTTCCTGGTTTAGCTACTGGTACGATGATTGACTCCTTCCAGCTCTGCAGCAGCTCCCCCTCCTCTCAGACTTTATTAAAAAGCACTAATATGACGTCTTTAGATGTTTCCCTGAGATGTTGCATCATTGTGGACCAGATCTGATTTGTTTTCCTGAGTACAGAGTTCAGTTCTTCTGTTGTAAACGGTTCATTTATTAAAATATTTGTTCCTTCATTGTTCTGTAGTAAATATTTGTACTTCAGTTTTGTGGCTTCCATCCATTTCCTTCCCTCATCACTAACGTTACTTGAACTATGAATTTTATCATATATCATATGTTTTAGCTAGTATTTCAGCTTTTTTTTCATCTTTTATTATAGTTTTGTTATCTACTTTTAACATTGGGTATCCATATTCATCCTTAATACCATTCATTCTTTTGTTTTCCATATCTCATCAATTTTTGTTTCTCTCCCTACCGTAAAACAAAACTTCCTCCAATATTCTCTTTTTACATTCTTAATAATTAACTTAGCATTGTTTGTTTTCTTTTATATTCAATTAAGTTCTGAAACACTGGATTTTTTTAAGTGCTTTAAATGCTTTATTTCTTAACTTTATTACATCTCCACATTCATTGGTCCACCATGGTATCATTCTCTTATCACACTGTCTTCCTCCTTTTTTGAATTTTCTGCATCTTCTATAATTGTTTTACAAACACATTCATTTATATTATTTACATCCATTGTCATGTCTATTTTTCCTAGATTCTTTTCACTGAGATATTGAAATTTGTTCCAGTCTGCCTTTTTACAATTCCATTTATTTATTTTTATACTCATCACATTTAATGTTCATCTTGATCTGATCTTAATGGGGTAATGATCTCTACCTATTGTTGTGTTTTTATCAATATCTCACTCACATACACCAGCTAATAAATTTGATCCCAAGGTTAAATCAATTGCTGACTCTGCTCCTGTTCTGACATTAATTCTTGTTCCCCTTCCATCATTAAGACATACTAATGTTTTGTTTTTATCACTTCTATAAATTGTTTTTTTATTATTACACTTTCCCCATATTGAGCTATTAGCATTAAAGTCCCCACACCACATTAATTTCCAACATTCCAACTTCTCCTCCATCAACTCCATTGATAATGTTTTACATAGGTTATAAAAAATCAATTATCTTAGATTTTCCTTCTTTTTCCCAAATTTCAACAACTATATACTCCAAATTTGACCTTTTCCTAATATTTGATATTGAACTCCTTCCTTTATAAATATCCCACATCCTCCATTTCCTTCAGCTCGATTCCTTCTTAAACTATCATATCCTTTAATAACATAATCTAATGTTGGTTTTAACCATGCCTCTGTATACAAATCACCTCTGGTTTCTCTTCAAGTCCATCAACATAACCTATTAATTTCTGTCTGTTATCTATCAGACTTCTTGCATTCCAGTGTAATATTATCATAGATTATCAGCTGGGGTTCCTGGTCTCCCCTCTGTTTCCAACCTTTTATTGATTTTCTCCCATGATCCCTCTTTGAAACCCAGAAATTGTTCTGCTCCCCTGACAATTATTTTAATTTTTTCAGTTTTTATGTTTGGCCTGGTCAGTGCAATTGATGACATAAGCGATGAATAGTGAGTTTTTCTACCGATAATGTGATATTCTCCTCTGTCTGTAGTTTGTTTTGTTGAGGAATTTGTCTCTTTTTGTTCCATCTTTCTTATCTTTTGTCCTTTCACTCTTTTGACTGCTTCTGCATAACTTGTGTTTTTGCTCATCTTAACATGTTGAATTTCTTTTCCTGTTTTTCTCACCTCACCCTCCATATGTTACTCTATGATGACCTCCACAGTTACAACTGTTTTCTTGCACTTCTTTACAGTCTTCTATCTTGTGGTCTTCTCCACACCTCTGCTTTCCTTTACAAACTGCTGCTCTGTGTCCATATCTCTGGCATTTGTAACATCTAAGTGGTGGAAGGATGTATGGTCTTACTTGGAAGCTCAAGAATCCTATTTTTATGTTTTCTGGCAAGATTGTTTCTGCAAATTCAGTCAGAACTGACAGACTTCCTACTCTTTCTCCATTGACAGTTTTTAATAGTTTCTTCAGCGAGTTCACATTTGTACCGTTGTCCATCCATCAAAATCCATACCTTCCCCGTCTCCTACCTGTATTTCCATCCGAACCATTTACACACACCAGTTTATGTATACCGCCTTTTCCAATGTCTAAATAACGATTCTCAAACAAGTTAAAAGGAACTTGGGTGAGTCAATAAACAATCCGTTCCTGCATTGAAGTTTCCAGGTGCCTACGTCTCCAAATGTCAGTCAATTTCTATACCGCTTCTTCCATAGTGGGTCATGGGGAAGCTGGTGCCTATCTCCAGCAGTTTATGGGCCGGAGGCGGGGTTCACCCTGGGCAGGTTGCCAGTCCATCCCAGGGCAACACACACTCATTCACACACCTAAGGGCAATTTAGAGAGACCAATTAACCTAACGGGCATGTCTTTGGGAGGAAGCTGGAGTACCCAGAGAAAACCCATGCATGCACGGGGAGAACATGTAAACACCATGCAGAAATACCCCTGGCTCGGAGTCAAACCCAGGACCATTTTGCTGCAAGGCAACAGTGCTACCCACTGCGCCACTGTGCAACCCATCTCCAAACATTTCTTGTTCAAACTCCACCGTGAGTTTTCCCGACGCTGCCTCCAAACTCTCAGCTGCTTAAGAAGCTCCTCATAGTTTGCTCTTGATGCACCTACCTGTCACACCCTGGTGGAGGAAAGGAGAAACTACACTCACACAGCAAGACATACCTGCAAACAACTCCGTGGACTGACAGTGGGCTGTTTCAATTGTTCAAGAGCTGTACATTTACTAATGAATGAATATTTTACTACAGTAACACAGAAGTGCACCTGTAAAAAATAATAAACTGACTGAAAATGTACATAAGACATGGTTTCGACACTTGTTTACCTCAGTGGCGTCACCTAGAGGACATGCTGTGAAACTGTTGGTGATGTAAAATCATTGAACAAATCAGAGACATGATGAACAGTTAATGCATCTGCAGGTACATGAGAGCACATCCAACCATGCACACAATGGTGTAAAAAGTACATTCAACAACAACAATTATTATTGTTATTAATATTGAGGAAAACTGCATTTATTTTTCTGGCCTTAGATGAAGACAGGCTCATTTCCTGTGTAGGTTAACATGCCACAGCCTCATTTATTCCTCAGTGCACTTCTGCTTTATTTACAGCAACAGTGTGCTCGATCCATGTGTTGGACATCATTGACAGATGTCTGAAGTTGAACATATAATGTCAGTAGTTGCTGAGTCTGTGTTTTTACACACCTGATTTAGATTTTAGGATTTAGGATTTTGAATTTCTTCTACACACATGCAGACATGATGTTTGATTGGTCACAGGAAAGAGTCACATGTGCATGGCTTACTTACATCTATTTGCATATAAATGGTGGCGTGTTGAATGAGTTTCTAATCCCTCATGTGGATTCAGTTCCACGTTGGTGTCTTTATTTATGGGAAATGTGCTTAAATCCATGCTGTTCATCCATGTTTCATACATCTTTTTGAGCCTTTATGCAGTTTTCTTGTTTTCAGTCTACATCAGATTTTAGCAGGAAATCCACATCAGTCTTTGTACATGAGGCCCCGGGTCAACAGGTCAAACAGCACAAAAACCAAGATGGCAAAGGTTTAAAAGTGGCCAGAAATCAGATTGATTGCATCAAATAAATGCTTGAGTTATAAAAGTAGTTTTGGGAACAACAAGAACGTAGTTATGAAGTTAACTCTATTATAGTACAGTGACAAAGTATTGATTTTATGAGATTTTAAATCCCTCAACCAAAGTGTCAGGACAAAGTGGTGAGATGTGAACTGATAGCTGTTCAAAATACTGAGAAAAGCTGAAAAGTTGAAGTAAAAAGGAGAAGCTGGTTTATCAGTTCTGCAGGAGGTTCACAGAGACAAACTGCACTGAGGTTTTAAATAAAACACGGCCTCACGCTGTTTATATTTTCTATGTTCTTTTGGTATTTGTATCTTTGTGATTAAACCTATTAACTATCATAGCTAACGGGAACTGAGAAATAATTAGTTATATTCAGTAAGTGACTGAGTTGTGTCTGAAATCGTACTTCATGAGATCACATCATGATGTTAAAATAATTAGAAAGATCTTACTTCCTCTTTGACAAAGCATGAAGGCTGAAGACTCCTTTAAGTAAACTTCTGTTCACAGAGAAGGTGGCTGTTTATTCTGCTGCTGATCAACTGGTTTAAACAGATCAACTGGTTTTAAAACCAAACTTTGTTCCTTTTAACCACAGAAGTTCTGGTAAGTTTACGCTGCTGATTCTGAACATTTAACTAAATATTTCATCATGCTTTGTTATTTATACGTTTTATCAAAAAAAATCCATTATATATTTAAGTGTCTGAGTTTTCTATTATCAATAAATATTCTTAATGTCTTCTTTGAAGTTTTATCTGATTTGAGTGTCGGGAAACGTTTAAAGAGCAACCTTGTAGTTGATCCTAATTTCTCCTTCTTACACTTAACAAGCCTTGCTCTGTGTGTTAAACTTATGGGTGAAATGTGTGCAGGACATTCAAAGTTGCTTTGTTAGGAACTAAAACTCTAATTTTAGACCTACTTTAATAAATCACCTAAATGTTTTATTTCCAGTCTGAGGTGAAGAAGGACGATCAGACCCTGATGGCAGCTCTGTCTGAGAACGTGTTGACAGTCAACATGTTACTGATTGTCTTCTTCCTTCCAGGTGAGCTGTTTGTTCACCTCCTTTCATTTGGAGACATCACATAAATCATTTCTGAAATATTTGATCCTGATATTGTTTAAATGCTCCACATGTAACCTGCTGCAGCTGAACTGGAGTTTGTGGATCATGAACTTTTTCTGTACAGATTTTGCTTCACATTATGTTCATTACTGGTCTGATTTTACAGGTGTTTTTGCTGATTGTGGTGATAAAAAACCAGCTCTGTTCATCACTACACCAAAGGAAATTGAAGCACTGAATGGATCTTGTTTGCACATCCCATGTAGCTTTAATACAAAAGAAACAACATTTAACAGCAGCAGAACTATTTATGGTATCTGGATGAAACATATAGCAGGTTTTAGGAATCCAGCTTCTTTTATTTTCAACAGCAGTGGGTCAGTTAACACCTATTCTCTGAATATTACTGGAAACCTCAGAGAGGGAAACTGCACCACTCTGTTTCCTGATTTAAAAACCAGTTATACAGACAGATACTTCTTCAGAGTTGAGAACGGGCCGTTCAGAGCAACAGCTTGTGCTGATCCTCTTCAGATAACAGTTAAAGGTAAAAGATCTTTCATTTTATAAATCTATTAGATTATTGTTCAGGGTCACAATAAGAGTATCTCTGGTTTTATAGAAAATGATCTCAATAATTTACTGTTTAATTAAAAATCTACTGCATGATTATCAACAATATCATTTGAGTCCAAAGTTGAATAAAGATGTTTTTCTGCTTGAAATTATGTTTCTTTCTCATCTTCTCCTATTTTTCTTTCTGTAGCTTTAACATTGAAAAACTCTCAGTAGGTCAAACAATGTTGTTTAAAAGTCTGCAGTTGGCAGGATTTACTGTAGTTTGCCTCTTTTTAGAAAAATAAATATTTTTAATGATCTAATTACACAAAGTTAGTGTGAAATTAAATTAAATATATCCTGTTTTATTACTGACAGAATCACTCAATATGTTTTTACTTTTCTTCTGTGCAGCAGTTTGTGATTTATGTCTAGAAAGGTACTATATGAATAATATTTTACTTACTTTCTCACAGTCGATTGTTAAAGTCTTTTTCCTTGCTTTTCAGTTCTTCTAAAACTGCAAATACCTAAATGGTTGCGCAAATATTATGATTACAAAATCAACAGATATAATGAAACAACATTGTTAATTAATTATATGATTAATAAAACCTTTTTTAGGAATACATGTTTTAATGTATTCTTTATATAATAAACTGCATAATATTTATTTTTGTAAACTGTCTCTGATGTGAATCCCCAGATTCTCCTTGGAGTCCCAGCTTTAACATCTCTGGTGGTGATCTGAAGGAGCATCAGTCTGTCACTATAACCTGCTCAGCTTTGACTCCCTGTCCACACTCACCTCCTGAACTCACCTGGAATCTCCAACAAGACTCTCACAGACAAACAGAGAAAAACACAGATGGAACCTTTACAACTAAAATCCAGGAGAACATCACTCTGTCAGACACACATGATGGATACATCAGATGTTCTGCCAGATATCCTGTGAATGGAGGAAACAAGACAGCAGAGACAGCAGTGACTCTCAGTGTTTCATGTAAGTGATCCTGTCAGCACGTCATGGTTCAGCTGTTTCTGATCAATATACTTAATGTGTCCCATTTTCCTCAGATGCTCCTAGAAACACCTTAGCATCCATCAGTCCATCAGGTTTGGTGTCTGCAGGTAGCTGGGTGAAGCTGAGATGCTCCAGCAAAGCCAAGCCTCCTGCCAGCTTCACCTGGTTCAGGAACAGCAAACATGGAGCCATTAATGTATCTGTGGGGCAGGTTTACAGCTTCAATGTTACTGAGGGAGGAGAGTTTTACTGTGTGGCTACAAATGATCTGGGTCATCAGACGTCATCAGTGATCCTACTTAATACTAAGGGTAACTGGAGTCAACTTAATGACATTTTTAAAAGTAGACGCTCATGTTTTTGACATTTGTTAAACTGTGTTGATCTGGGTCATCAGACGTCATCAGTGATTATTTGTACTGTCGGTAAATTTAAACTTTTAATTGTTAATGTATCTTCCACATTTTTATGTCTGAAATGTTAAATGTATGTAATATAAGTTGTTTTTGGTTTGAAGTATTAAAACAGCGGAAATCTTGAGCTGTTAGAACTAAATCATTTAAAGTTGCTCTGAAAAGGTTTTAATTGTGACTCCCAATTGACACTCAGTTGGACTCTTCGTGTTTCATCTTAAACATTTTATTGTTTTTATGGAAAATCCTTCATCTGTCAAACATTTCTTTTTATTAAATTTCAGCGTTCAATGTCTATATTACATTGAAGATCCTGGGAATAATCTTGCTCTGCAGTGCAGTCTGCATCATTGAGTGGTGAGATTGCTTTTCTATGAGTTGATACTTTGAGCTGTAGACCTGCTGGTCTCTGCTACATGTTGCAGTTTGTTAATATTCTGATTTCTTTCTTTCAGCTGGTTTAGATTCTCCTACATGCAAGGAAAGGTGAGCTGGCTGAGCTCTTGTTTTGTTAGACATTTTTTCAGTTTTATTTTGCATTTAAAGTCAAAGACAGTCACATTAAAATCCAGTTTTTTATCATTAACACAGAAAAAATGCACCTTCAATTGTCTAAAGCGATAATCTGATTTCATGGTAGTGATACTTGATATCTGACTTGAAGACCAGCTCAATGTGCTGCTGCTGCACTGAAACATCTGGGTCATTAAAACATTTAACTTTGTCCATCAGAGCAGGAGCAACATCAACATCTCAGTCTCTGAACGGATGGAAACAAAGCTCCTGACAGAAGCTCCAGCTGTGCTTAAAGAGTTTGAATGAACCTTCATGTTTTCTTCATTTACAGCAGATTAGAGGAAAGATCAACGTGGTGAAAACAGCAGCAAAGAAGCTGATTCCCTGCTTCCAAAGACAGTTTGAACATGTTATATCTTTTAAGGATGAATTCAGAGGAAATCCAGTCAGACTAAAAGAAAAAAACTTCCTCACATTATTTTCTTGGTTTTTTAAGTGGAAACCTTCCTATTTTCACCTAAAACAGTTTTTGTCTGCACTAAAATAATGTTAGTACAGCAACAACACATGTTATAGTGTTTCCTGTCCACAGGTCACCAAAAAATTACATGATGTGAACAAAGTGATGGAGGCTCAAGCATCATGACTCTCAAGGAGACAGCGAGGACCTCAAGTCCATGTTTCCACTTTCCATCTTTCCAACCATTGCAAGTTCAAGGTCACAGCAGGGACTGGTGTCTGTCTCCAGCTGTCAACAGGTCAGAAGAGGAGTCCAGTCTGGACAGGTCACAAGTCCATCACAAGACCAACCATTGTGTCCTGGAAGTGATTTATTATTTCTTTACTGCTATAACTGTATGTGTTATGAAGTAAAACTCAATATTTTAAAGGATCATATAATGACTAATTTATGTAAATAAGAAAAAGAAAGCTTGATTAGTACAACTAGAGTTTTTTTTCCATGTTACTCTTAATTTATGGTAGTTATACCTGATAATTAATATTCAAGACTAACTTAATGCTTTTTAACCTGGGGTAAAATATTAAGTTAGATTTTAAAGATTTTTCCAAACACATTTAAATAAATTAAAATACATTGTAAAAGCAAAATTAAAATACCTTTATATCACAATGTTAATGCTTAATAGTTTAGTCTCCACATATTCAACCTGCTGTTTCCAAGATGGCTGGTAGTGGCTGAGATGTGAAATAAAAATCATTTAGAGACCTAATCAGTGATTCATACTCCCTCAAGATGCTGTAAAAATTGTCTTTCACAAAAAAAAAAAAACAAGGTATGTTTATTTTATTACATAAAGCTTTTAAAACATTTTTTATAGAGCTATGAATTTAAATGTTCCTCATAAAAAGTTCCTTAAATACAAATTTTTTAAAGGAAACTAACCTGATGAATTAAATATGAGAGCTGCCCATAACGGCAGCTACACTCCCACCAAATCACTTGTGATTTCTATTATGAAATTATGAGTAGGTCTATTCTGCCTGTCACAATGTGACTGTCTTATGAATAGGTCTGTCTAAGTGTACTTGTTTACTGAGTCTCTTTCCATGGCAATCTAATGCAGTCACTGTTTAACTACTGCACTTTGCGTACACATCCATCTTCACTTGGATACACCACTGTCACCTTAGCAAGTTTCCAATTGTTTCTAGGTGCCGTGTCATCCTTTATGATCACTATGTCATTGACTTTAGCATTTCTCCTTGTTTTCTACCAGTTTTGTCTTTGTTGTAGGCCCAACAAATATTATTTTTTCCATCTGTGCCAGAACTCATTGGCCAGGTATTGAACTCTGCACCATCTCCTGCAAAGGTATAAGTCCTCCCTTACAAAGTCTCCTGGAAGTGGTAGTATTACTGATGACTTCATGGTTAAGAGAAGATTGGGGGTGAGTGGTTGAGATCCTGTAGGATCATGGAGTAGGTGTGGGGTGATGGGTCAACTGATTACTATGGCCATCACTTTGTAAAGATAGGTCCTTAATGAACAGTCCAATGTTCAGGAGGATTTATCCAGAATGAAGGACAACACGCTTCTGATTGTACGGATTTGCCTCTCCCAAGCTCCATCCATATGACTGGCAGAGGGAGGGTTTATAACAAATTCGCAGCGTAGTTGCTTCAGGTTTTCCTCGTCCATTTTCCTTACTGCTTCCAGGAACTCTTGCCCTCCCCCAACAAAGTTAGTACCCTGTTCTGACCGCAGCTGACGCACATTTCCGCGTAAAGCAATAAAAGCACGGACTGAATTAAGGAAAGCGTCAGTTGACAGATCATTGAGTAACTCAACATGTACTGCACAAGAGCAGAGGCACGTGAACAGCAGTCCATAGCATTTGAGCTCTTTCCTTCCTTCTTTGACAAAAAATGGGCCGAAACAATCCATCCCACAATATGTGAAAGGGGGAGTTGTTTCTGTTCGCTTATTAGGCAAGTTTTGCCATTTTCTGTTCTTCTGTTCCACGTCTGAATTTCCAGCATTTGACACAGTTGTAGATTTAGGATAATACTGCTTGGCTACATCCAAGTATCCAAACACCATTTGCCCTTAGCTCATTTATTGCCATGCCCCGACCTTGATGCTCTCCTCGCTGATGATAGTGATCAATCACTAACATTGTGATGTGGCTGTTCTTTGCTAAGATAGCTGGGTGCTTGACATATGGATGTAGTGTGGCTTGCTGTAATCTACCTCACACTTGGAGGACACCTTTATGGTCAAGGAAGGGGTTGAGTCAGTAAAGCCTACTTGTCTTGTCTTTAGCTAACTCCTTTTGGGACTGAAGCTCTTTGATCTCTTTGAAGAAGACTGATCCTTCTACAATAGCTATGATTTCAAGGTTAGCTTCTTGTCTCTCTTCAAAACTTGTGGCTTCATTGGTTCTCCTTTGCATCTTCTTAAACTCTTTTCCAAATCTGATGAGTCTTGCAATAGCTTTGACTAGTCTCGACCAGCTGAAGAATTTTACAAAAGGCTCTTCCAAAGAATCCACCCTTATCAATATGTGGTGTACGACTACTTTGCGCACCTCTGGGTCCTCTGATCCAAGTTCTCCCACCTTAATCTCTCCTTTGGGAAGCACCTTTTGCCAGAGAAAACTTGGTCCACTAAACCAGTTGGAGGTAACAAGGTCTTTGGCTTTTAATCCACGAGACGCATGCTCAGCGGGATTTACCTCTGATGCAACATACTTCCACTGTGTCAGTTTAGTACTCTCTTTGATGCGTCGGATTCTATTTGCTACAAAAATGGGAAAGCGTCTTGCTTCATTGTTGATGTATCTCAAGACAACTTGCGAATACATCCAAAAGAATTTTTCAGCATTTTCCAGCTCCAATTCTGCTCTGAGCATGTCGCTTACACGCACTGCAACGACTGCTGTAGACAGCTCCAATCTTGGTACTGTGGTCACCTTTGTGGGTGCTACCCTGGACTTGGCAAATACAAGTGAACAATGGATTTGTCCTGATTCACTGATGTCTCTTAAGTAGGTACATACTCCATATCATCTAACACTTGCATCTGAAAAATAGTGGAGTTCACATTTCTGAACTACTTTGAAGTCCTTAGGAAGATAACAACAGTCGATCTTAACATCTGCGAGGTTCTTGAGATCTGAGTTCATTTGAGAGTGGTGCGTCCCAGTCTGCCTTGTCACGACACATCTGCTGTAGTATTTGCTTGCCAAGTAAAACGAAAGGCGCCACGAGGCCAAGTGGGTCATAGATGGAGGCCACAGTCGACAATATCCCTCCCCCCTTCACAACCACTCGAAACCGGAAATGATCTGAGACGACATACCACTTAATGCCTAGAGCTCTTTCAGTCTGTTGCTCGCCGAGTGCAAGGTCTCGGGTTTTTATTGTCTCTGCACAATCTTCTCTGGGAAGAGATTCGAGTACTTGATTGTTGGAAACAAACTTGTGAAGTTGTAGTTTCCCAGTGTTGCAGAGTTCCTTTGCTTCGTTCACCAGACAAATTGCTTCCTTTTGTGAATGAAAACTGATCAGACCATCATCCATATCAAAAGATATATTCCAATGTTCATGGTGTGGTTTTACCTGGTTTTAATAGCAAAGTGATTTAATCTGCCTATGCTGATGATGTTGTTTTTACCAGAAATCAGCAGGATGTCAACAAATTGACCAAGATAACCAACAAGTTCTCTGTTTTATCTCCTGCGAGGGTGAACTGGGGAAAAAGGGACACCATAGCCATGGGTGAATGGCGTGAAGGGCTCCCGGTTCTCCCTCAAGGCTTGTTGTGGAAAAGAAATGGTTTTAAATATCTCTCTCTGATTTTAGCGGATGAAAACACTGAAAAAAAGAACTGGGAAAACATGGAACAAAATGTTGAAACCAAGTTGACAAAGTGGAGATGGTTACACTCCCAGATGTCTTATAGAGGAAGGGTATTGGTTTTAAATAACCTTGTAGCTTCACAGCTGTGGCACAAACTTTCCTGTCTGGACCTACCATCTGGTTTGCTGGCAACCATACAAGTAAAAATGGTCAATTTCTTTTGGAATAGGTTCCAGTGGGTGCCACAGTCTGTGTTGTTTTTACCCAGGGAAGAGGGGGGCCAAGGCCTTGTCCACCTGGTTGGCAGGACAGCTGCTTTTAGATTGCGCTTTTTCAGAAATACCTGGTGGTCCTCTTGATTTAGTGTGGAGGGACGTAGCCAGCTGCATTTTTAGACGTGTAAACAACCTGGGGCTGGATGCTGCTCTGTTTTGAACAGATGTTAATCTTTTAAGGTTAAGGGGGATACCTAAGTTTTATCAGGGTGTTTTTAAGTCATGTGCCCTGTTTAAACTAAGACCATCCCAAACGTCTAACTCTCTGCACTGGTTTTTACAAGAGCCGTTAATCTGTGGGTCGAGGCTGGACGTGTGTGGCAGTGCAGGACCAGAACTGTCGAAGGCGCTGCACAGATCCAAGATGACAACTGTGAGACAACTGGTGGAGACTGCAGGACTGTCACTTTCCAACGTCGAGGCCGCAGGTTCTGCGATGGGGGTACGGTCTGCCAGGCTGGTGCGGCGCTTCCTGGACCTCTTGGTGGGAAAGCTATCGACCAAGGAGAGGAGTCTCCTCTAAGCTTACTGTGAAGGAAAATGTCATCCTAATTCAACAGACTCCTTTCCTGGCCTTAACCTGGATCCTGGCTTCACGGAACAAGATGGACCTCTGCTTTCCAGCCTGGACCCCCAGAAAATGGTTTTATTTAATATGGACCAAAAACCTATTTACAAAAACTGCATGAAAATAATGACAGAAAG
This sequence comes from Girardinichthys multiradiatus, assembly GCF_021462225.1. Lineage (NCBI taxonomy): Eukaryota > Metazoa > Chordata > Actinopteri > Cyprinodontiformes > Goodeidae > Girardinichthys > Girardinichthys multiradiatus. Next base: position 15,642,444 of record NC_061813.1, on the reverse strand, counting down.
ACACCTTCAAAACAGAGCAATTTGTGTCTGGACATAAATACCTGCAGGAAGAGCACCCCAGTGGAGGACTTTATATAAGCCTCCAATAAAGAAACGAACTGGTGATCTCCAATGGAGGATTTTAAACAGGTGCCATTGCCACTAACCTGTTTTTATCAGTCATTAATGGGGGCGTGTTTCAAACAAGTATCCTTTCTGTGGTCTGTCTGAAGATGTTTTCCACATTCTTATCAATTGTGTGAGACTAAAGACCTTTTTCAGCCTTCAATGTTTTTAGTCTTTTTGGCACAGTTTTTACGAACTCTTTATTTATTGGAGAAGTTTCCCAAAACAAACAAGCCAAAGGCCCAACTTTTAAATTTTTTTTAATCAGCTAGGCAAAAATGGCCATTTACTTGTCTTGTAAAGACGGACTACAGGAAGGACTTCATCTTGAAGCTGTGGCCCTGTGGAGGTGCAACGTCAAGACCAGGATTAGGCTGGATTTTCACTTCCACAGACCCACTCAGAACATGGAGTATTTTATGCAGTTGAGGGGTTTTAATAAGATTTTATGTAACGTGTCAGACGAAGGAGAACTGCAGCAGATTAAGCTTCTTATTTAACTTTTGACACCTTTTTTAAAATGGTTTTTGTAGTTTAATGTTTTTGTAAATAAAGTTTTGTTAAAAGATTAAAAAAATGTCATCTTTTTCTTCTTCTTCTTCTTCTTTTTCTGGAGTTTTAATGGCGGTTGGCAAGAATCTGTAGGTGTGCATTACCGTGTAGTTTATCATGGATTAATATCTTTCTTATACAATCAAATTCTATTAAGTAATTTTGTTCTTTTTAGAAATTGTATAATAATTTGTATATGTTTGCTCCCTATGTTCTTTTGCGATGTTCTCTCTTCATAACTCTTCTTTCCAGCTCATATTTCTGTCACTCCATAAAAATGTGTTCAATTGTTTCATCCATCCCACAGTGGTCACATTTTCCTGTATTATGTTTATGTGTTTTAAAAAGTGCATAATTAAGTCCTGTATGTCCTAATCTTGATCTTTTCATTACTATTTCCTCCTTTCTGCTCCTTCTTCCAGTCCTTATTTTACCTACTGCCTTTTTGATCCTATAAAACCATTTTCCTTTTCTTTCTCCATTCCACCTTTTCTGCCATTCCTCCTTCAATTTTTGTTTGATGATGCTCTTTGCCTCTGATTTACTTAAATGTACTGTAAAATTAATATGATTTTGTGTTGCCTTCTTACCCATCTTATCTGCCATCTCATTGCCTTTAACTCCAATATGTGCTGGAACCCATAAAAATACTATTGATAAATCCATCATTTGTAGTCTGAATAAAGTATGCTGTATTTCTAGTAAAACATCTGGCCTGCTGTCTGAATGATTATGTTTTAAACTCAATAATACCGAGCCTGAATCTGAACAGATTATTGTTTTTAAAGGTCCTTTGTCTTCCACCCACAGTACTGCTAAAAAGTACTGCTAACATTTCTCCTGTGTATACTGATAAACCGTTTGTGATTTGTTTTCCTATTTTTAATTGAAATTCCGGTACTATGAATGCTATTCCTACTTTATCATTTGTTTTCGATGCGTCTGTATAAATCTGAAGGTATTGGTAATAATTATTAACATGTCTCGTGATGGATGATCCAGGTTATTGCCTTGTAAATTTCCAGTAATTATGCCCGAGCAGGAAGCCTGCAAGGGCCTATTGTAATCGTAGTGTTTCTTATTCTTTCTTCTTTCTTTATTCCGTTCCATCTTTGCGGGGCAATTTGGGGACTTTGACCAGCCCCAAAATCCACGTTAAATTTATGTTCTTTAATGTCGTCGCCATTAAAGAACATAAATTTAACGTGGGGGACAATTAGCCACGCCCCCAAACACGAGATAGGTCGAACCGTAAGTCATACAGATCTGAAATTTGGTACACTGGTAGAGCTCCTCAAACCAAGAAAAAAAGTCTCGTGGGTATCCCCTAAAATGCACAGGAAGCGGGCCATTTTGGATTAAAGGCTAATTTTTGGCCATCTTGAAAATCACTCCGTATACTCTCAAGGCATTGGGGATCAAAAGTTATCAAAAGCTTTTTGACACATGAAAGCGTGTGGGCGTGGCCAAGCCTCAAAATGTGACTTCTCACCATAAAAGACTAAATTGATATGGCTCGTACAAGGAAAGTCACAGACACCTGAAACCTTCTGAGATTGGTCTGCCTCTGGCCCTGAACAATATTCACTGATCAGATGCTGACATCATCAAAGCCCCGCCCCCTGAGATCAGGAAGTGTCATGTTTTCCTTTAGATAGTCAATTTTTGAGGTCCTTCACCTAATCAATGTGAAACTGTCTCCAATGACAGATAACATGATGGGCTAAGACAGTCTCCAGTACTGACTGGTTTAGCTAGAGGGTGTGGCTGTGGCGGCGTGGCGAATTCTGATGTCATGCCACGGCCATATGTTTGGCTCTAAATTAAACATGCATGGTCTGATTCACTCCAAAATAAACATGGTTGATCTTTGTCTAACCCCAAACACCTCTATTGGATTACATTGGAATTTGGATCAACAGCGCCCCCTAGGATATTTCAAGTGCTCTATCTCACTCATACATCATCGGATCCACTTCAAATGTAGTATATATCATCATGGATCAATGCTGATGTTGCCACATACAATTGATGACATGATTGTAGCCCCGCCCACTAATAAACAAGTGACTGCAGCTTCCATCTGGAAGGTCCAATTTGCTCCAAACTGAATATGGTTGATATTTGTCAGCCCCCAAACAGCTGTATTAGATTTTATTGGAATTTGGATCAACAGCGCCCCCTAGGATATTTAATGTGCTCTATCTCCCTTATACCTTATCAGATCCACTTCAAATGTAGCGTACATCATCATGGATCAATGCTGGATCAATGCTGAACATGTTGGCACAGTCAATTGATGACATCTTTTTTGTCCTGCCCACTAACAAACAAGTGAGTGCAGCTGCCATCAGGATGGTCGGACTTCGGCCAAATTTTTAATGCTTCTCGCCAGAGCAGAACTCAGCAAGACCGAAGATTAAATGACAGTTCGCTCGGTGCCAGGTAGTGGCGACATGTGGAATCAAGTGGCGGCCATCTCGGTGGCGTGCACGTGGCGATGCCAGGCTCACTGCACAGGCCTAGTTGCGCTGAGCTGCGAGGGCCTACAATGCTGCTTGCAGCTTTAATTCATTGTTAATTTTGTTTCTTCAAATCTAACAGCATATCTCCCATTTCTACTTTGACTGCTGTTGTTAGGGTTGTTTTGAAGGCTCCTGTACAAAGTCTTAATGCTTGATGTTGTATAATGTCTAATTTTTCCAGATGTGTCTTTGCTGCTGAACCATATATAATACTTCCATAATCTATATTTGATCTGATCAATCCTGTGTAAATTTGTTTTAACGCTTCCCTGTCTGCTCCCCAGTCACTGCCAGCATCTCATAATATTTAATACTTTCTTACATTTATCTATCATTTTCTGAATATGTATATTTCATAGGATTTTCTCATCAAACCATATTCCTAGAAACTTCATACTTTTAACTTGTTCCAATTCTTGATTATATAATATTAATTTTAGCTTCTCTCTTATTTTTTTCCATGTAAATACCATAACTTTTGTTTACTGAGAACTTGAATCCCCATTGAGAAGCCCATTCTTCTATCCTACTTATCTCAGCCTGTATTTTCTTTGCAGTTATCTTTATACTTCTCCACCTTTTCCATATGGCTCCATCATCAGCAAAAAGTGAACAACCTATTTATTTTCCAGTGTCTGCAAATACATCGTTTATCATTATAGTAAACAATAATGGACTTATAATACTACCTTGAGGGGAGAAATATTAATGACCCAAAGTTATGCTTAGAACATGAAATCAGAAGAGCGCTAGTTAATAAAGAAAGTGTAGTTGGTGTATTTTTTGATATAAAGAAAGCCTATGACATGATGTGGGTTGAAGGATTACTCATTAAATTAAATAAAATTATAACTGGATTCAAAGCTTTTTAACACCACTTTGCAACTTTAGTAATGTACCTGTCGAAATTCAAATAATATCTTAATCTATTTTTAATAATCTGTTCTATTATTTTACATATATTTGATGCTAAAGCATTGGGTCTATAATTTTCTGGTTTTGTGTTGTCTTTTCCTGGTTTAGCTACTGGTACGATGATTGACTCCTTCCAGCTCTGCAGCAGCTCCCCCTCCTCTCAGACTTTATTAAAAAGCACTAATATGACGTCTTTAGATGTTTCCCTGAGATGTTGCATCATTGTGGACCAGATCTGATTTGTTTTCCTGAGTACAGAGTTCAGTTCTTCTGTTGTAAACGGTTCATTTATTAAAATATTTGTTCCTTCATTGTTCTGTAGTAAATATTTGTACTTCAGTTTTGTGGCTTCCATCCATTTCCTTCCCTCATCACTAACGTTACTTGAACTATGAATTTTATCATATATCATATGTTTTAGCTAGTATTTCAGCTTTTTTTTCATCTTTTATTATAGTTTTGTTATCTACTTTTAACATTGGGTATCCATATTCATCCTTAATACCATTCATTCTTTTGTTTTCCATATCTCATCAATTTTTGTTTCTCTCCCTACCGTAAAACAAAACTTCCTCCAATATTCTCTTTTTACATTCTTAATAATTAACTTAGCATTGTTTGTTTTCTTTTATATTCAATTAAGTTCTGAAACACTGGATTTTTTTAAGTGCTTTAAATGCTTTATTTCTTAACTTTATTACATCTCCACATTCATTGGTCCACCATGGTATCATTCTCTTATCACACTGTCTTCCTCCTTTTTTGAATTTTCTGCATCTTCTATAATTGTTTTACAAACACATTCATTTATATTATTTACATCCATTGTCATGTCTATTTTTCCTAGATTCTTTTCACTGAGATATTGAAATTTGTTCCAGTCTGCCTTTTTACAATTCCATTTATTTATTTTTATACTCATCACATTTAATGTTCATCTTGATCTGATCTTAATGGGGTAATGATCTCTACCTATAGTTGTGTTTTTATCAATATCTCACTCACATACACCAGCTAATAAATTTGATCCCAAGGTTAAATCAATTGCTGACTCTGCTCCTGTTCTGACATTAATTCTTGTTCCCCTTCCATCATTAAGACATACTAATGTTTTGTTTTTATCACTTCTATAAATTGTTTTTTTATTATTACACTTTCCCCATATTGAGCTATTAGCATTAAAGTCCCCACACCACATTAATTTCCAACATTCCAACTTCTCCTCCATCAACTCCATTGATAATGTTTTACATAGGTTATAAAAAATCAATTATCTTAGATTTTCCTTCTTTTTCCCAAATTTCAACAACTATATACTCCAAATTTGACCTTTTCCTAATATTTGATATTGAACTCCTTCCTTTATAAATATCCCACATCCTCCATTTCCTTCAGCTCGATTCCTTCTTAAACTATCATATCCTTTAATAACATAATCTAATGTTGGTTTTAACCATGCCTCTGTATACAAATCACCTCTGGTTTCTCTTCAAGTCCATCAACATAACCTATTAATTCCTGTCTGTTATCTATCAGACTTCTTGCATTCCAGTGTAATATTATCATAGATTATCAGCTGGGGTTCCTGGTCTCCCTTCTGTTTCCAACCTTTTATTGATTTTCTCCCATGATCCCTCTTTGAAACCCAGAAATTGTTCTGCTCCCCTGACAATTATTTTAATTTTTTCAGTTTTTATGTTTGGCCTGGTCAGTGCAATTGATGACATAAGCGATGAATAGTGAGTTTTTCTACCGATAATGTGATATTCTCCTCTGTCTGCAGTTTGTTTTGTTGAGGAATTTGTTTCTTTTTGTTCCATCTTTCTTATCTTTTGTCCTTTCACTCTTTTGACTGCTTCTGCATAACTTGTGTTTTTGCTCATCTTATCATGTTGAATTTCTTTTCCTGTTTTTCTCACCTCACCCTCCATATGTTATTCTATGATGACCTCCACAGTTACAACTGTTTTCTTGCACTTCTTTACAGTCTTCTATCTTGTGGTCTTCTCCACACCTCTGCTTTCCTTTACAAACTGCTGCTCTGTGTCCATATCTCTGGCATTTGTAACATCTAAGTGGTGGAAGGATGTATGGTCTTACTTGGAAGCTCAAGAATCCTATTTTTATGTTTTCTGGCAAGATTGTTTCTGCAAATTCAGTCAGAACTGACAGACTTCCTACTCTTTCTCCATTGACAGTTTTTAATAGTTTCTTCAGCGAGTTCACATTTGTACCGTTGTCCATCCATCAAAATCCATACCTTCCCCGTCTCCTACCTGTATTTCCATCCGAACCATTTACACACACCAGTTTATGTATACCGCCTTTTCCAATGTCTAAATAACGATTCTCAAACAAGTTAAAAGGAACTTGGGTGAGTCAATAAACAATCCGTTCCTGCATTGAAGTTTCCAGGTGCCTACGTCTCCAAATGTCAGTCAATTTCTATACCGCTTCTTCCATAGTGGGTCATGGGGAAGCTGGTGCCTATCTCCAGCAGTTTATGGGCCGGAGGCGGGGTTCACCCTGGGCAGGTTGCCAGTCCATCCCAGGGCAACACACATTCATTCACACACCTAAGGGCAATTTAGAGAGACCAATTAACCTAACGGGCATGTCTTTGGGAGGAAGCTGGAGTACCCAGAGAAAACCCATGCATGCACGGGGAGAACATGTAAACACCATGCAGAAATACCCCTGGCTCGGAGTCAAACCCAGGACCATTTTGCTGCAAGGCAACAGTGCTACCCACTGCGCCACTGTGCAACCCATCTCCAAACATTTCTTGTTCAAACTCCACCGTGAGTTTTCCCGACGCTGCCTCCAAACTCTCAGCTGCTTAAGAAGCTCCTCATAGTTTGCTCTTGATGCACCTACCTGTCACACCCTGGTGGAGGAAAGGAGAAACTACACTCACACAGCAAGACATACCTGCAAACAACTCCGTGGACTGACAGTGGGCTGTTTCAATTGTTCAAGAGCTGTACATTTACTAATGAATGAATATTTTACTACAGTAACACAGAAGTGCAGCTGTAAAAAATAATAAACTGACTGAAAATGTACATAAGACATGGTTTCGACACTTGTTTACCTCTGTGGCGTCACCTAGAGGACATGCTGTGAAACTGTTGGTGATGTAAAATCATTGAACAAATCAGAGACATGATGAACAGTTAATGCATCTGCAGGTACATGAGAGCACATCCAACCATGCACACAATGGTGTAAAAAGTACATTCAACAACAACAATTATTATTGTTATTAATATTGAGGAAAACTGCATTTATTTTTCTGGCCTTAGATGAAGACAGGCTCATCTCCTGTGTAGGTTAACATGCCACAGCCTCATTTATTCCTCAGTGCACTTCTGCTTTATTTACAGCAACAGTGTGCTCGATCCATGTGTTGGACATCATTGACAGATGTCTGAAGTTGAACATATAATGTCAGTAGTTGCTGAGTCTGTGTTTTTACACACCTGATTTAGATTTTAGGATTTAGGATTTTGAATTTCTTCTACACACATGCAGACATGATGTTTGATTGGTCACAGGAAAGAGTCACATGTGCATGGCTTACTTACATCTATTTGCATATAAATGGTGGCGTGTTGAATGAGTTTCTAATCCCTCATGTGGATTCAGTTCCACGTTGGTGTCTTTATTTATGGGAAATGTGCTTAAATCCATGCTGTTCATCCATGTTTCATACATCTTTTTGAGCCTTTATGCAGTTTTCTTGTTTTCAGTCTACATCAGATTTTAGCAAGAAATCCACATCAGTCTTTGTACATGAGGCCCCGGGTCAACAGGTCAAACAGCACAAAAACCAAGATGGCAAAGGTTTAAAAGTGGCCAGAAATCAGATTGATTGCATCAAATAAATGCTTGAGTTATAAAAGTAGTTTTGGGAACAACAAGAACGTAGTTATGAAGTTAACTCTATTATAGTACAGTGACAAAGTATTGATTTTATGAGACTTTCCATCCCTCAACCAAAGTGTCAGGACAAAGTGGTGAGATGTGAACTGATAGCTGTACAAAATACTGAGAAAAGCTGAAAAGTTGAAGTAAAAAGGAGAAGCTGGTTTATCAGTTCTGCAGGAGGTTCACAGAGACAAACTGCACTGAGGTTTTAAATAAAACACGGCCTCACGCTGTTTATATTTTCTATGTTCTTTTGGTATTTGTATCTTTGTGATTAAACCTATTAACTATCATAGCTAACGGGAACTGAGAAATAATTAGTTATATTCAGTAAGTGACTGAGTTGTGTCTGAAATCGTACTTCATGAGATCACATCATGATGTTAAAATAATTAGAAAGATCTTACTTCCTCTTTGACAAAGCATGAAGGCTGAAGACTCCTTTAAGTAAACTTCTGTTAACAGAGAAGGTGGCTGTTTATTCTGCTGCTGATCAACTGGTTTAAACAGATCAACTGGTTTTAAAACCAAACTTTGTTCCTTTTAACCACCGAAGTTCTGGTAAGTTTACGCTGCTGATTCTGATCATTTAACTAAATATTTCATCATGCTTTGTTATTTATACATTTTAGCAAAAATAAATCCATTATATATTTAAGTGTCTGAGCTTTCTATTATCAATAAATATTCTTAATGTCTTCTTTGAAGTTTTATCTGATTTGAGTGTCGGGAAACTTTTAAAGAGCAACCTTGTAGTTGATCCTAATTTCTCCTTCTTACACTTAACAAGCCTTGCTCTGTGTGTTAAACTTATGGGTGAAATGTGTGCAGGACATTCAAAGTTGCTTTGTTAGGAACTAAAACTCTAATTTTAGACCTACTTTAATAAATCACCTAAATGTTTTATTTCCAGTCTGAGGTGAAGAAGGACGATCAGACCCTGATGGCAGCTCTGTCTGAGAACGTGTTGACAGTCAACATGTTACTGATTGTCTTCTTCCTTCCAGGTGAGCTGTTTGTTCACCTCCTTTCATTTGGAGACATCACATTAATCATTTCTGAAATATTTGATCCTGATATTGTTTAAATGCTCCACATGTAACCTGCTGCAGCTGAACTGGAGTTTGTGGATCATGAACTTTTTCTGTACAGATTTTGCTTCACATTATGTTCATTACTGGTCTGATTTTACAGGTGTTTCAGCTGATTGTGGTGATCTAAAACCAGCTCTGTTCATCACTACACCAAAGAAGATTGAAGCACTGAATGGATCTTGTTTGCACATCCCATGTAGCTTTAATACAAAACAAACAACATTTAACAACAGCAGAACTATTTATGGTATCTGGATGAAACATATAGCAGGTTTTAGGAATCCAGCTTCTTCTATTTTCAACAGCAGTGGGTCAGTTAACACCTATTCTCTGAATATTACTGGAAACCTCAGAGAGGGAAACTGCACCACTCTGTTTCCTGATTTAAAAACCAGTTATACAGACAAATACTTCTTCAGAGTTGAGAACGGGCCGTTCAGAGCAACAGCTTGTGCTGATCCTCTTCAGATAACAGTTAAAGGTAAAAGATCTTTTATTTTATAAATCTACTAGATTAATGTTCAGGGTCAAAATAAGAGTAATTCTGGTTTTATAGAAAATAACAATCTCAATAATTTACTGTTTAATTAAAAATCTACTGCATGATTATCAACAATATCATTTGAGTCCAAAGTTGAATAAAGACGTTTTTCTGCTTGAAATTATGTTTCTTTCTCATCTTCTTCTATTTTTCTTTCTGTAGCTTTAACATTGAAAAACTCTCAGCAGGCCAAACAATGTTGTTTAAAAGTCTGCAGTTGGCAGGATTTACTGTAGTTTGTCTCTTTTTAGAAAAATAAATATTTTTAATGATCTAATTACACAAAGTTAGTGTGAAATGAAATGAAATATCTCCTGTTTTATTACTGACAGAATCAGTCAATATGTTTTTACTTTTCTTCTGTGCAGCAGTTTGTGATTTATGTCTAGAAAGGTACTATATGAATAATGTTTTACTTCCTTTCTCACAGTCGATTGTTAAAGTCTTTTTCCTTGCATTTCAGTTCTTTTAAAACTGCAAATACCTAAATGGTTGCGCAAATATTATGATTACAAAATCAACAGATAAATTGAAACAACATTGTTAGTTAATTATATGATTAATAAAACCTTTTATAGGAATACATGTTTTAATGTATTCTTTATATAATAAACTGCCTAATATTTATTTTTGTAAACTGTATCTGATGTGAATCCCCAGATTCTCCTTGGAGTCCCAGCATTAACATCTCTGGTGGTGATCTGAAGGAGCATCAGTCTGTCACTATAACCTGCTCAGCTTTGACTCCCTGTCCACACTCACCTCCTGAACTCACCTGGAATCTCCAACAAGACTCTCACAGACAAACAGAGAAAAACACAGATGGAACCTTTACAACTAAAATCCAGGAGAACATCACTCTGTCAGACACACATGATGGATACATCAGATGTTCTGCCAGATATCCTGTGAATGGAGGAAACAAGACAGCAGAGACAGCAGTGACTCTCAGTGTTTCATGTAAGTGATCCTGTCAGCACGTCATGGTTCAGCTGTTTCTGATCAATAAACTTAATGTGTCCCATTTTCCTCAGATGCTCCTAGAAACACTTCAGCATCCATCAGTCCATCAGGTTTGGTGTCAGCAGGTAGCTGGGTGGAGCTGAACTGCTCCAGCAGAGCCAAGCCTCCTGCCAGCTTCACCTGGTTCAGGAACAGCAAACATGGAGCCATTAATGTATCTGTGGGGCAGGTTTACAGCTTCAATGTTACTGAGGGAGGAGAGTTTTACTGTGTGGCTACAAATGATCTGGGTAATGAGACGTCATCAGTGATCCTACTTAATACTAAGGGTAACTGGAGTCAACTTAATTACATTTTTAGAAGTAGACGCTCATGTTTTTGACATTTGTTAAACTGTGTTTTTCTGTGATTTGGCAAAAGGATTTATTTTCTTGGTCGCAATTGTAGTTGGAGTCATTTTGTTAATCTGCCTGGTTCTTTCTGTTTGGTGAGTATCAGAATTTAAAACAATAAACTTAATTTAAGGAATAATAATGAGGTTTTATTTAAACCTTCAGATGAATTTCTAAACTAGTTCTTTATATTTAGTGCAGAGCTAAACCTGGTCTGATGTTATTAATGGTCGTCCTCTCATGTCTGTTTCAGATCCATCTTCACTCTCAGTCTTTGTGTATCTCCTGAAACACAGCAGATTTATTCTGACAGCTCTCTAATGTATTCCAGGTACTTCAAGTCCAAACGTCCAACTCCACAACAGACTCAGGTCAAGTACTTTTCATCTTCTTTGTGCAGCAAGTTTTTATTTGCAGGTTTGTGACAACATTTGCTAAACAAGAACAATTTCATTTTCCCACAGACCCAAACATACCAGGAGGTTGCTGTTCAAGCCAATGAAACAGAGGAAGAACTTCATTATGAGGACTTAGCCTTCCTCCAGAGGCGGCCTGAAGCTTCCTCAGTCTCAGTGCAGGACAATGGCCAGCAGGAGACATTGTACTCTCAGGTCAAAGTGTCTGATGACAGTCCAGAGGATCTCTATGCACAAGTGAAGAAGAGAACTTCTGTCAGTGCTGTTTGATCACATGAGAAAATGTAGTTTTTGTTTATAGAGATGTTAGTTCCTGAATGTGTTTAGTTTTTTAATACGACTTATTGACAGGAATATCAATCTTCTCTAAGTCTCTCATATTTATCACTTATGATTTCATCATCGTAACAAATAATTTCTCTGTCAAATTATTACCTTTAATCTTTCAAGACAACTCACAACGTAAAATACCTGAATGTATCATAAAAGATAGTGTATTAAAATGTTATTTCTTTTTTGTGCTTGATGCATTACAGCTTTAAAACCAAATCTATGGTGTCTCATTATGATAAAGTTGTACCCTTATTGGTGGTAGAGATGCACTGATTAGGGTTGTGTGTTTCAGGTTTATTCATTTTTGTGCTGCAGTGCCTGCATTGATTTTAGTTTATATCGATTTCTCTTTAAAACTTCTTTTAATGTCATTCAGAATGTTTTTCTGTTCTTCCTTCCAGCTCTGAGTTAGTTTCCACCTTCAACATTTGACACCCTCATTTTGTAACCATATAAAGCCATTTCACGCTCATGTACCTCCAGTGAATTTGAATGCATTCTCTTGGTAGTTAAGTATTTTGATGAATTGTAGAAATAAACAATCAAAAATGCGCTCAAATCTCAAATGGTTATTTTGAAGGACAACAGTGAGTGTTTTTTGTTTCCTACCGCTAGAGAGCAGTGATGTACTTATTTTTCTTCTTCGTTTTTTTATGTTCTAGAGCAGCGGCCCCAGACCCCCGTACCGGGCCGCATAGAATGAATACTAAATAAAACGTAAGTTATGTATCGGATTTTGAACAATGTTTTATTTTGAAAAATGACCAGATTCTTTCGACCACATGACTTATTCTTGACGCAGGTCAAGATGCTTGCCTCAGTCACATGGCTACCTTCTTAAAGGACGGCTCCCACCGGTGACACATAATCCGTTACCCCTTAAGCTAACCAAATGAACAAAAAACAAATGTGCTTGGAAAGTCTCTTTGCGCGGTGTAAAAGATTCAGGGAGGAAATCCAGGAATCTGTTGTCTGAGCTAGCGCACCCTGCTGGCGGTTAGACGCCGGTGACTAGATGCAACCTTGGTGGTGTCTAAGCAACAGGTGATATACCTAGTGGAAATAAACTAATCCCATCAGAGCTATGTGTGCATGATTAGATAGAAAGGAAAGAAAGAACAGCAGCTTTACAGCAAAGCTAAAAATTCTGTCTAACGTATAAATCAGTTAATGTAGACCCTAACCGTCCATTTCCGCCATCCACCTTCGTTCCCCTCAGACCTACATCCATCCCCACACGTCCTCTGGCAGGATTATATACCTGAAAAGGTTAGTCTCCTAATAAACGCAATTATATGCAACTTGTACAGATTAAGTTAAGTTGTGGTTAATTAGCACCTTGACATTATGAATGTTTTGTATTTTATTGCTCTCATTTGTTGTTCTGTTTTCCCATCGGTAATTGTACGTCACGCGACATGGCGAATTTAATGCACCTGTGTGAAATAAAAGGTGTGTGTGCTCCTTAAACAATGAGAGAAAGACCACGGAGCCGAGTTGAGGATTATGCGCGTCGTGTTTAATGCTGCGCCAAAAGCTGACTCTGAACAAGTTATGGGCCCAGAGAGAAGTATGAACAGTTTGGAGATTAATGCACAAGTAGGTAAATGCCACAACGGACAGTGTGCACCTGCTCCTTAAATGACCAATGAACATGAACAGAAGAGAAAAGGATATGGCATATAGTCGCTGGTCAAGACTTTTTAATGGAGATGAGAAAAACTTCGAATTATGGGAAACAAAGTTTTTAGGACATCATCGATTACAAGAGCTGAAGGACACAATTTTAACAGGTCCTATCGATGAGGAAGAAGAAGAGGCAGACGCAACGGAAAATGCCAAAGCTTATGCAGAGCTCATACAGTTTTTAGATAACAAGAGTTTGTCACTTGTCATGCATGATGTGGCAGACAATGGGCGTGAGGATTTGAGTGATGGACTTTTGATAGCCATGGTTCTGAAGGGGCTTCCAGAGGTATTTAGGCCATTTTCTATTTATATCACTCAAAGCGAAGATGGAGATAAATTTACTTTTGTTAGAGTTTAAGACTAACTCAGAAGCTATGAAGACATTAAAAATATGCACGCAAGTGTATCTAAAGACAATGTGATAATAGCTAAGGCACACTCGGGCACACAATGCGCACCCAGAAGTGCAAATGATGTGCTTTAAGTGTGGGATGAAAGGCCACATAAGCAACATCTGCCAGCGGAAATAGTGGTGCAGTCACTGTAAAAATAACACACACAGCAACAGAACCTGCAGGCAGAAAAAGCAGTGGGACAATGCACGCAAATTAGCCGGAGAGGAGAGTGGCGGCAAGAAAGAGTTTGCTTTCCGGGTGACTGGCGCTGACACTCAAATGGACGACATCAAGAGGAGAGGTCTGATGATGGACGCCGGAGCAATGTCACAGATTATCACTGACATCAGGAAGTTCCGGAGGTTTGATGAAAGTTTCCTGGCAGAGACACACTGCATGGAATTGGCGGATTGAACAAGGTGCCTTGGGGTTGCTAAGCAGCGAGGAGAAGCGAAGGTGTATTTGATCGACAGCAGAGGTCGACGTCTGAAAACGGTGCTGAGGAACGCACTGTACATCCCATCATATCCGCACGACATCTCACTGAATGCCGCCACATCCAGCGGAGCAGCTGTAATCTTCAAAGAGGGAAAGAACGTTCTTCTCAGACATGGTACCAAATCCCCCATTCATGTATGTAACAAACTTTATTACTTACAGACCACGGACAATGAATGTGGGGATCAGAGTAAAAAATGTTATGACTTACAAAGTTGGCATGAAATTCTAGGACATTGCAATTATGGAGATATGTAGAAACTAGAAAATGTACATGGCATGGAAATTAAAGGAAGAGGTAAACCTATGCCATATTGGGAAGTCTGTACAAAGGGAACATTTGTTCAAAAAAGGAACAGGGAACCAGATGCAAGAGCTAAAGTGCCACTACCAATGGTTCACACAGATTTAGCAGGACCTATGGGCCCAGTGTCCAAAGATGGTCACAGATATGCATTATCCTTTACAGATGATTATTCTAGTGCAGTTTTTGTATATTTTTTGAAAAACAAGAATGACACAGTAAAAGCTACTGAAAAGTTTATTGCGGACGTAGCTCCATATGGAAAGATTAAATGTATGAGGTCAAACAATGGTACAGAATTGACAGGAAATGAGTACCAGGCATTATTGAGAAGAAATGGTATCAGACATGAGACCTCAGCACGGTATTCTCCACATCAAAATGGTACAGCAGAGCGAAACTAGAGAACTTTATTTGACATGACGAGATGTATGTTAATAGATGTTGGACTACCAAAGATGTTATACGCAGTTCTGACAGCTGTAGTGCAAAACAGATGTTTTAACAACCGCACTAAGCAGACATCCTACTTCATGTTGACAGGCAGACAGCCTAACATTTCTAGGATGCAGAAGTTTGGATGTGTTTGTTATACTTACAAACAGGAGAAAGGAAAGCTTGATTCAAGGTGTGAAAAGGGCATTTTTAAAGGTTATGATAAGAATAGTCCAGCCTATATGGTCTACTATCCAAGCAGCAGGAAAATACAGAAGCACAGGCTTGTGGAATTTCTGTCCAAAGGGAAAGGTGAGACAGATGTAACTTTGGTTGATGATGATGATGATATGGTTAGATTGGGTCCCAGAGCAACTAAAGTGCCAGATACTAATCCAGAAAATGTTCCTGACCGTGAACTAACCATAGGAGATGACCCAGTGGCAAGTTCCAGCCATGCAACAGAACATGAGGAACCACCTGAAAGATGATACCCTGTCAGAGAGAAGAAGAAACCAGGTTATCTGAACGACTACGTTTGTGGCATTGATGAGGATGTAACCAATATTGATTATTGTTGCAGACTAATTAGTAATGTACCACAAACCTACAAAGAAGCTGTAACATCAGTAAATGCAAAAGAATGAGTTACAGTAATGGATGAGGAAATGCAGTCATTAGACAAGAACCCTTCTATTGTCACTTTTACCCTGACCAACTTACCTGAGGGCAAAGCTGTGGTGGGGGGTAAATGGGTGTATGCAAAGAAAAGGAATAGTGATGGCTCAGACAAATATAAGGCTAGATATGTTGCCAAAGGGAACAGTCAAGAGAAAGGTGTGAACTACGATGAAACCTTCTCACCAACTGCTAGCATGACAAGCATCAGAATATTAATGCAAAAGGTAGCACAAGAGAACATGTTTGTTCATCAAATGGACCTGAAGACAGCATATTTGCATGCCCCAATAGAATATGAACTTTATATTGATCAACCAGAGGGCTATAGGAAGGAATCTCAGAAAAATGAAAGACTTGTGTATAAACTGCAAAAATCCCTCTATGGACTTAAACAGTCCGGCAGAAACTGGAACAAAATGTTGCATGACTACCTATGTGAAATCAAGTTTGTCCAAAATCTTGCCGATCATTGTGTTTACACAAAGATTACTGGTACTGAAAAGGTGTTTATAATCATATGTGTAGATGATTTGATCATTGCTGCCAGTGATATGAATACCCTTAGAGATGTGAAAGAGAAGCTTGAGTTCAAATTTAAAATGAAGGATCTAGGAGAGTTGACACATTTTCTTGGTATTGACTTTGAGCATGGAGCTGACAGTAATAAAATGTCACAGTCCAGATGTGTGGGAAAGATACTGAAGAAGATGGACATGCAAAACTGTAAGCCAAGCATGACACCCTGTGAGCAGAAACTCAACTATGCTGATAATGCTGAAGTAATGAGTGATGTCAGAAAGTACATGGAGGCAGTAGGGAGCTTAATCTATTTGTCAACATGTACAAGACCAGATTTAAGATATGTAGTATGTAAATTGGCACAGTATTTTGCAAACCCTACCATAGAGAAGTGGAATACTGTTAAACATGTATTTAGATATCTAAAAGGCACACAAAATAAAGGACTATGTTTTAAAAAGGGTGCCAGTGAAAACCTTATATATGCATACAGTGATGCCGATTGGGCAGCTGATGTAATAGATCGACCAAGTACTAAAGGTTACTGCTTGAGCCTAAATAAGGATGGTCCAAAAGACAGCTTAGTGTAGCACTGTCCACGTGTGAGGCAGAGTACATGGCACTAGCTGCTACTATACAGGAATGCCTATACCTGAGACAACTGTTATTCAACATGAATGGTCTGGATTATTTAGCTAAGGTCTATGAGGATAATCAAGGTACCATATCCTTAGCCAAAAATCCTGTATACAGACAACGGTGTAAGCATATTGATATTAAATAAGTGATATTTAATTTATCAGATCAGTTGTAAATGAAGGAAAAGTTATTCTGGAGTACTGTCCAAATAATGATATGGTTGCAGATGTACTAACCAAACCAGCAACACAGATTAAGTTAAGGAAGTATGAAATGTTTATGTGTGGTGTATCAAAAATGTATTTGGAGTTGAAACTTGAAGAGCCTGAGGGAGTCACCCAAATGTGAGCAAGTGGGGTGTTGACATTATGAATGTTCTTGTATTTTAGTGCTCTCATTTGTTGTTCTGTTTTCCCATTGGTTTATTGTACGTCACGTGACATGTCTAATTTAATGCATCTGTGTGAAATAAAAGGTGTGTGTGCTCCTTAAACAATGGGAGAAACACCACGGAGCCAAGTTGAGCATTATGCGTGTTGTGTTTATTGCTGCGCCAAAAACTGACTGTGAACATAGCACCTCCTCTTGACATTCAAACAGGCCCAAAACTGGCATAGTTAAAGCAATTAAAGTTAGAAGAAGAGCACATTCCCGCCAGCTCTACTGGCCTAATAAGCTGCATATTGGACTTGTGACAACTGCAAACCTTCCTGGATATTATGATTTAAAAACATTAGCCCCATTTAACAAAAATAAATGTGTGATCATCTTTAAGGCAGCATCCATTTATCCTTTGATCATGTGTGAGAGAGTGGATCCACTATGTTTCTCTTAATGGTTAAAAATTGTTTCTTATCCGTTTTTCAGCAGCTCGTTGATTATTTAGGGACCATCGAACTATTTTTTTAAATTGTTAAAGCATCTTTGTGGGGAAAACTCACTTATATACTTTTCCTCCCTGTTTCCCATGCTTGCTAAGCAGGGAACTCATTTAATTGTGATATCCAAGTCATTCTTTCGCATCAAACACACACTTTCATACACTATGGTCAACCACGTGATAAAGTTTCCTGGTCCACATGAGACCTTATTTCTTTATCTCTCAGACAACAAAGCTTATTCACAGTAGAATTTACTCAGTGAGTTAGCATCCGTTAGCTTAGCATCTAACATTCAAGGTCCGTCAGTGTAGTGTGTCCCCCTGCTACTTCAGCTTGCTCACCGTTATTGATTCACACGGCCACTGGCCAGTTGATGTTACTCTTTTACAGGTCCTTCTCAAAATATTAGCATATTGTGATAAAGTTCATTATTTTCCATAATGATGAAAATTTAACATTCAGATATTTTAGATTCATTGCACACTAACTGAAATATTTCAGGTCTTTTATTGTCTTAATATGGATGATTTTGGCATACAGCTCATGAAAACCCAAAATTCCTATCTCACAAAATTAGCATATCATTAAAAGGGTCTCTAAATGAGCTATGAACCTAATCATCTGAATCAACGAGTTAACTCTAAACACCTGCAAAAGATTCTTGAAGCCTTTAAAACTCCCAGCCTGGTTCATCACTCAAAACCCCAATCATGGGTAAGACTGCCCACCTGACTGCTGTCCAGAAGGCCACTATTGACACCCTCAAGCAAGAGGGTAAGACACAGAAAGACATTTCTGAACAAATAGGCTGTTCCCAGAGTGCTGTATCAAGGCACCTCAGTGGGAAGTCCGTGGGAAGGAAAAAGTGTGGCAGAAAACGCTGCACAACAAGAAGAGGTGACCGGACCCTGAGGAAGATTGCGGAGAAGGGCCGATTCCAGACCTTGGGGGACCTGCGGAAGCAGTGGACTCAGTCTGGAGTAGAAACATCCAGAGCCACCGTGCACAGGCGTGTGCAGGAAATGGGCTACAGGTGCCGCATTCCCCAGGTCAAGCCACTTTTGACCAGAAACAGCGGCAGAAGCGCCTGACCTGGGCTACAGAGAATCAGCACTGGACTGTTGCTCAGTGGTCCAAAGTACTTTTTTCGGATGAAAGCAAATTCTGCATGTCATTCGGAAATCAAGGTGCCAGAGTCTGGAGGAAGACTGGGGAGAAGGAAATGCCAGAAGTCCAGTGTCAAGTACCCACAGTCAGTGATGGTCTGGGGTGCCGTGTCAGCTGCTGGTGTTGGTCCACTGTGTTTTATCAAGGGCAGGGTCAATGCAGCTAGCTATCAGGAGATTTTGGAGCACTTCATGCTTCCATCTGCTGAAAAGCTTTATGGAGATGAAGATTTCATTTTTCAGCATGACCTGGCACCTGCTCACAGTGCCAAAACCACTGGTAAATGGTTTACTGACCATGGTATCACTGTGCTCAATTGGCCTGCCAACTCTCCTGACCTGAACCCCATAGAGAATCTGTGGGATATTGTGAAGAGAACGTTGAGAGACTCAAGACCCAACACTCTGGATGAGCTAAAGGCCGCTATCGAAGCATCCTGGGCCTCCATAAGACCTCAGCAGTGCCACAGGCTGATTGCCTCCATGCCACGCCGCATTGAAGCAGTCATTTCTGCCAAAGGATTCCTGACCAAGTATTGAGTGCATAACTGTACATGATTATTTGAAGGTTGACGTTTTTTGTATTAAAAACACTTTTCTTTTATTGGTCGGATGAAATATGCTAATTTTGTAAGATAGGAATTTTGGGTTTTCATGAGCTGTATGCCACAATCATCCGTATTAAGACAATAAAAGACCTGAAATATTTCAGTTGGTGTGCAATGAATCTAAAATATATGAATGTTAAATTTTCATCATTACATTATGGAAAATAATGAACTTTATCACAATATGCTAATATTTTGAGAAGGACCTGTATATTCTCACAGCTGTTTACTCAAAAAGGAAGCAGGCAGCTTTGAAATCTTTAACAAGATTAGAGGGCCATTTAAACTCATACACTTCCCCCCCGGCAGTATTTTTTTAACTTCTTAAGGCAGATTCTGGACCTGACAAACCCTAGCCGTTTCATGTGCCTCATTCAGGGAGGTAGCTTTTATATTGTATGCGAGGGAAAGCTTTCTTCCCTCGCATGCAATAAAGGACCTTCAAACCTACTTTCCTTAAGATTACAGTATTTTCAGGAGCTCGGACCTCCCCTTCCCAGACTCACACCACTGCAATTGGACGGCTATCGCACACGTCTTATACTCTTATTCCGTTTTCTCAAAATCTCACTAAAAACCATTCTAAACCATTTCTCTGCCTCCAAGGGTACAAAAACTTCCATTGACTGAGAACCAACAACACAGCCAAAATGTTTTTAGGAAGAAACACTGTCGATTTTTAGGAGGAATCTCCTCAGCTTATAATGTGTGGCCGCAGGCTGTGATAGGCAATTCGTTTGTGGCCCCTAGCCTGAAGTGGCAGGCGGTTCCGGGGCACAGGCGGAAACACCAATTTGTCAGGCTACCGCACCATGCTGGCGGTTAGACGCCTCGGAGCTCCTCCAGATCTCCCCCAGAAGCGTCATTTCTGTTTACACTTTTGCTTAAAGCAATGACTCTCAAACTGTTCTATACTCTTAACACTTTTACTCTAAATAAGGCAGAGGAACGGTTACAGAGATCAGCGCTGAGGTTCCCATCCTGGATCCACTCAGTGATCAAAGTGATGAAGCAGCCCCGAAAGAAGGTCACACATGGTTTTTATGTCTGGTACTCCCTCCAAGGGATGTAAACTCCCTCAGTGTTAATCAGCAGACTATATGTCATCGTTTTGGTGTCTATCTGATAGAGTATGTAATAGCAGTTGTCCAACCCTGAATCTAAGTGTGGCTGCAGCAGTCTAATCACCGCGCTTACAGAGCGTTCCATAATCAAACCCAATGCACTAAACTTTATGTCAAACTGTAGGTCATTTGTCCTTATGTGTGTCAGTGAGGATTCTTATCCTATCCTAACAAAAGTGATAACATTAGCATTTATACTTTATCATAATGGTGTGTGTGTGAAAGCTCATCTATAAGTAAGCAAGGTTATTCCTAACACTGTCACAGGGTGACCAGATCTGCGAAGCAGGACAAGAAACAAGAGCAAGTCAGAGAAATACAGAACACGGTCAGGTTACCACTCTGGCAGAGACAACGAGCTGGCGCCCCCCCTCCAGGTTCCAACTCCGTATGAAGCCCTGGAGATTGGGCTCAAATGGGAAGCACCTATTGCAGCTTCACCTGTCAATCACACCCTGCAGGAGAGAGAACACAAAGAACAAACACAAAACCTGCACACAGCCACTGTGAGTATGACAAAAATCGACCAGCGAGCCATTGCGAATGGAGCCTCATTGAGGTTTGTTCCGAACACGCCTATTATAATTGGAATAATTATAAGAATTATTATAGTATAAAAGAATCATGAGTTGAGGGGGCCAATGTGCTACTGAATTTGTGAGACACATTTCCATATCACAAACTGGTTGCACATATATTAAATGGAAATGTGTTCTATTCACAAAAGCATATTGATTTCCAGATGGGGCCCTCATAGCAGTATACAGACAATAGGTCTGATTACATTCGTAAATCGGCTTATCTGTGCAAATGAAAGCCACAGTTTAGGGGGAACTTTATACAGTATATCTGAGCAACATATGGATTATGCCAACCCATATGGCTGGCATGGACCGGCTAAGGGATGACTGTACCAGACCTGTCAGTCAGCTCCCTCTGAAAAGCTCCAGTTGAATGGACTGCAGCGTAGTGAGAACTTGAACTGGCACTGGCGACTCACGGTCCCTACTGGTTTCCCTCTGTAATATCAAGGCCAGTTCCATGTAGAGCTCCAAAATAATTGCCCTGGATAATCTAATTCAGCTAATAAGCCATGCACCATCATGTGCCAGCAGGTCAGTACGATCTCTGAGAAAAATGCTTTCTAAGACTTCTTCCATTGGCAATGTCCTCCAGCTGTGCTAAAGCTGCCATCTTCCACAATTACACGCACTTTATGCAACTATTTATGGAAATGTATGATTGTCTAACTTTATGCAATGTTCATTTTTGTACATGCCGAATTTTGCGTAAAACGTTGCACCAGGGTTTTGTGCATACGCATGCTTCATACATGAGCCCTCTGGTGTTGGTAACAAACCATTTTACCCATGCAGTAGGCTTGCTGTACCTTTCTAAGTTTAACAGTGGTTCAGTTTGCTCAGTGCTAGTGAGTTGTACAACAGTCTCATAGTTAGATTTCAGTTTAGTGTTCATCTTATTCACCACATAGTCATTATCAATGTCCAGTTTCTTTTCAGCTGTGGACAGTGAAGAGGGGCCCAGTCCACCACAGCTGGCTCTCAATAAGAGTCTGTGCATGTTGACCCAGCGAAGGCAGGTCAGCAGGGTTCATTTTGCCAGCATGGTTAGATCACGACTCTGGGTTTGTGACCCCTTGAATTTCAGTCACTCTGTTACCCATGGATTGCTTCCATTGTTGGGCTGAGCTGTGGCTCCAGTAAAAAGTGATCATTGAGTCTCGCCACATGTTGAGCTGGCTCTTCTCTACGTTCAGTGGTTTAACAAGACTGTGTCCTAATCTTAGTAGGTGAGCTTGAAATAAATACTGTACATACAGAGAGTCTCTGTAAGCATTTCCCACAGAAAGAACTCTTGTTCTTGAACAGGTTCGGTTCGCGTGCCTTCGAACTTTGGTGTTTTGTTGAGCACCAACAACACTTTTCCACCAATTTTCCGTACTAAGCATGAGTCATCAACAGTGGGCGTTACATAACGCGGGGGGCAGCTTGGTAACGAGGCATCAGAGCTTGCTGAGCTGTGGGTAATGTTCCTTATAATCCAAAATGTGAGCATCAGTTAATATGGGAAAGGAGACAGAGATTCCGTGCAAGAGCACTTGTATATTTAATATTTTCATTTGCATATGTTTAGCATCCCCAAGTGTAACAGGAAAGAGTAGTTATACAATGAGCTTTTAGTGTGTTTTTGCAAAGAAATCTTCGCCGCCGTACTTGTTTCTTCTATTGTCAGCAGGTTCGACCCGCCCACAGGTGACGTTATGGTTCGCTCAGAAGAACCAAGTATTCTGCAGTGCCTGAGTTTGTACTTTGGAACCTCTTTTCATTGGTGGAAACACGCGTCACCTGTTCAAAACCACGTTTGGGAACCAGAATGGGCCCCAGAACGGACTCCGAACCATGTTGGTGGAAAAGGGGTATCAGAGTTTCTACTGTCTTTGTCTGTTCTGTGTTTTAGATGTTTTCTATTGGTGGCAGCAAGCACGAACGGGCTGGGAGACTCCAAAAACAATTAATTCTCATGACATGTCCACATCAACCTAACAACGTCCTTGTCCTTTTCAAATCTGAAGAAAAGCCTTAGTTCTATCAGCAGTGAAGGCTTTCTCATGCAATCTGAATTTAATGAGCACATCGAACATGTCTGGTGTGAGGTTAGGCCCAGTGTGCTGGCAGTCATTGAGAAGAATTATGTGAAGATGCATCAAATACCACTCTGAGTTTAGTTGTGTCCATGTTCTTTTTACATCAGATTGATGTGGCATGTAATACTTTACAGTCTTTTATTTGAACATTTTCGAAAAACAAGAAAAACAAATCGTGATGTCAAATATTAGTAAAGCTTCTTTGATGCATCATAGAGTGATGTCATCAGCTATGATGTCATGGTCTCCTTTGATGCTGAACTTTCTAATTTAACAATGAAGAAAGAAAGATAAAATCTAAAAAACAAAATACTAAACCTTTCGTTTCTTCTATTTTTTTTGTTTTTTTACATTTTATTGGATATTTTCTTGACTGAAGACCAGAAACACCACCACGTTCTGGACCGTCTCCAGAGGTTTCACCGCACAGGTTGAGGGACCAGTTCGGGAGGTGTTGCAGTAGTCAAGGCCAGAAATGACCATAGACCACACCAGGAGCTGGGTGGCGTGTTGCTTTAAATGTTGAACTTTGTTCGATGTTTAAAGCAACACCAAGAATGGTAAATCAAAGTTATGTTACACTGAAAGCTAAAGTTAGCTTTCCATCGAGCATTGTTTTCTTTCATTTTTCTGTGCGCATATTGGTTAATGAAGCAGGGTTTGTACAGTTTTGTATGTAACCTTAAATCCGTTTCAGTTGTTCTGCTGATGCTCTTTTTACAGACTTGAATACAGTTTATAGCTTTAGCTAACTGTGAGATTGCTGATTTGTTTTCCTATTTTTTTCATCCGACACAGAGGGCACAGTCAGTGAAGGAAGAAAAGTTAAACATTTATGGAAAGCATTCATTTAGATGTTTTGTGACATCTTAACAAACACTTATTGTTTATAGTTATAGGACTTGGGATTTGTTAGTTACCATTTTTGGAAAATAAGAAAAAAACATTATACTTTAAATTATTTTATTGTACTTGTAACTGTAAGCCAAAATATAACTTAGTCTATTATGCTATAAGGCTAACAATTTTTACAAAAAGTTACGTATGGTACAAATAGTACAGACCAAACGTTTGGACACACCTTCTCATTCAAAGAGTTGTCCTTATTTTCATGACTATGAATATTGTAGCTTCACACTGAAGGCATCAAAACTATGAATTAACACATGTGGAATTATATACTGAACAAAAAAGTGTGAAACAACTGAAAATATGTCTTATATTCTAGGTTCTTCAAAGTATCCACCTTTTGCTTTGATTACTGCTCCACACACTCTTGGCATTCTGTTGATGAGCTTCAAGAGGTAGACACATGAAATGGTTTTCACTTCACAGGTGTGCCCTGTCAGGTTTGATAAGTGGGATTTCAAGCCTTATAAATGGGGTTGGGACCATCAGTTGTGTTGTGCAGGAAGTGGATACAGTACACAGCTGATAGTCCTACTGAATAGACTGTTAGAATTTGTATTATGGCAAGAAAAAAGAAGCTAAGTAAAGAAAAACGAGTGGCCATCATTACTTTAAGAAATGAAGGTCAGTCAGTCCGAACAATTGGGAAAACTTTGAAAGTGTCCCCAAGTGCAGTCGCAAAAACCATCAAGCGCTACAAAGAAACTGGCTCACATGAGGACCGCCCCAGGAAAGGAAGACCAAGAGTCACCTCTGCTGCGGATGATAAGTTCATCCGAGTCACCAGCCTCAGAAATGGCAGGTTAACAGCAGCTCAGATTAGAGAACAGGTCAATGCCACACAGAGTTCTAGCAGCAGACACATCTCTAGAACAACAGTTAAGAGGAGACTGTGTGAATCAGGCCTTCATGGTAAAATAGCTGCTAGGAAACCACTGCTGAGGACAGGCAACAAGCAGAAGAGACTTGTTTGGGCTAAAGAACACAAGGAATGGACATTAGACCAGTGGAAATCTGTGCTTTGGTCTGATGGGTCCAAGTTTGAGATCTTTGGTTCCAACCACCGTGTCTTTTTGCGGCGCAGAAGAGGTGAACGGATGGACTCTACATGCCTGGTTCCCACCATGAAGCATGGAGGAGGAGGTGTGGGGGTGTGGGGGTGCTTTGCTGGTGACACTGTTGGAGATTTATTCAAAATTGAAGGAATACTGAACCAGCATGGCTACCACAGCATCTTGCAGCGGCATGCTATTTCATCCAGTTTGCATTTAGTTGGACCATCATTTATTTTTCAACAGGACAATGACCCCAAACACACCTCCGGGCTGTGTTAGGGCTATTTGACCAAGAAGGAGAGTGATGGGGTGCTGTGCCAGATGACCTGGCCTCCACAGTCACCGGACCTGAACCCAATTGAGATGGTTTGGGGTGAGCTGGACTGCAGAGTGAAGGCAAAAGGGCCAACAAGTGCTAAGCATCTCTGGGAACTCCTTCAAGACTCTTGGAAAAACATTTCAGGTGACTACCTCTTGAAGCTCATCAACAGAATGCCAAGAGTGTGTGGAGCAGTAATCAAAGCAAAAGGTGGCTACTTTGAAGAACCTAGAATATAAGACATATTTTCAGTTTCACACTTTTTTGTTCAGTATATAATTCCACATGTGTTAATTCATAGTTTTGATGCCTTCAATGTGAAGCTACAATATTCATAGTCATGAAAATAAAGAAAACTCTTTGAATGAGAAGGTGTGTCCAAACTTTTGGTCTGTACTGTATATTTACAATATCCTGCATATGTTTACATATTTACATGTGAAAACAGTTGGAGGTTAGAGATTCTGCCAAGTGCCTCTGATAGCATTTACGTCTGTTCGGGTGGAGGCCTTCGTATGTCTGGGGGCCTTCTCCCCACACATATGGGGGAAGTCTTTCATTAGTACGTAAGCCTGTATTCTGTCGAAGCCGTCTCTGCTTCCCTGGGTCCGTTGATTTGGGCACAGGTTTCAAAAGAGTGAAATAAACACAAAGTTCAATCAACTTAAGTTCGCCTCTGCGCAGAGTGAGAGAAAGATGCCCCAGCCAAACACCTGCGAGCAACAACTCTGCTACCCTCTGGTTCCAGCTCGTCTTATTAAGTCTCAAGGGTGTGTTCAACATATACATATATCATGTCACTCATGTATAGCATAACAGTTCCTTATGTCCAAATACGGAGTGCTTCTGGTTATTTTCTTCTAGCAAGCTTATCCTCCCCTATCTTCTTCACCCCCATCCGGTAATCCCCTGTCCTTCACCAATTTATGACCTCTATCTTCACTCCCTATGCTTTACTCCCCTCTCCTCTATCTGCACATTCCAGTTACACACATAGATAGTTTATATTCTACAATTCGCATGCCAATCTGAGTTTGAGTGGATGGCTGCATTTTGGTGTAGGCGGGTATTTGAACAGACAGAGCAGTGCATTTGCATGCAACGTCTATTTGTGTGGCATCTTCTGTTTTTATGAAGATTACATTGTGATCTGTTTTTGTGAACACCTGAATTTGTGTGGACACCTTTGTTTGCATGGAGACTTTGGGACTATTTTTTATAGCAAGGTCCAACTCCACAGTCACATCTGCAACCTGACTACAAAGAGTAAACAGGAGCTTAGAAGTTTGTCCATTCCCTTTTCTGGTACTGGCCCTGAAAATGCTTGGATTGATGGTGTGAGTCAGGTGCCTGTGAGGAAGTAGAGGCATGAAAAGATTTCTTGTTTATCTTTGACCTTGGAGCCCCACTGATAACAGGAATAGGAAATGACACTGTAGATGGCTGTTCTGCTTGCTGGATTAGCACTGAGTAGGAAGACTCGGAGTCAGCAGAGGGATTTGAGTCATGCTAGACTTCCTCTGAAGTTGGACTCTTACGTTACCAGAAGGAACTGGTCCCCCCTGGACCTCTTTTCAGAGGAAGGATACACCTTCTGGCTGGGTGAGGTGCAGCTCACTGGTTCCGTCTCAGACATCGTCACAAAGACAAATAATGGCGTCACAGTCTGCTTGGATGTTGAGATCAACTATGTCCACCCAGGAAAGATTAGCTGAAAAGGTTTTATTTTCACAAACTTTCTGGTTTTGCTCTATATCTAACCTGTATATTTGATGGTCTTTCTTCTCTAAAAGGCATCTGATTTCTCATTCAGATCTCACTGGTGTGGGTAAAATTTGATTGTGGTCTCTCAAAAGTGATCTGTATCGTACAAAGTCGGGAACAGGT
Organism: Girardinichthys multiradiatus; assembly: GCF_021462225.1. Taxonomy (NCBI): domain Eukaryota; kingdom Metazoa; phylum Chordata; class Actinopteri; order Cyprinodontiformes; family Goodeidae; genus Girardinichthys; species Girardinichthys multiradiatus. The sequence continues at coordinate 15,614,904 of NC_061813.1, read as the reverse complement.
CTGAAAAAACTCTTTGTGATGTCAAATATTGGTAAAGATTCTTTGATGCATCATAGAGTGATGTCATCAGCTCTGATGTCATGGTGTCCTTTGATACTGAACAGTCAACATACTGTGTGTAAAACGGCACAAAGTAAGCTTTTAAACATAAATCATTATAAGAATAAATATACCGGTATTGTTTGCTCAGTGTCAGCTTCTTTTATTCACCAATTCTATGTACTGAGAAGAAATAACTTGTTTGAAGGAGTTGAGAAAATGGGGAAATGAAAATAGGAAAATTGAGCAGTGTTATAATATTTTAGCATTTTAATATTTCAAAAATATGATAAAATCTCCAGGTTTTAACTAGGTTTTATTAAGTGATACCATACATGTTTTCTTCAATGCTACATTATCTGCAATGCCATATAAAGCATTCAAACATTCTCTGTATCAGATCATTGTCTCTATTAATGGCAACCGCTAGGTAGCCGAAGACTCACACAGCAGCTCCTAGAGCCTCCGTCCTAGCATGCCTCTATTTTAATGCGGCTTTACGTAGGTGTTAGGCTGTTAGACCAGATGTATAGCACCGTTTCTGTGTTGTAAAAAGAAGTTTTGCTTAGTTTTCTAGGCTGCAAATGTAGAATGTAATGGAATGACAGCCGGTTGTTATGAACTCGTTCTTATCAACTAGTGTTTTAAAGAAAAAGAAATTGAAACAAAAAAGTGTCAAACAAACTAAGTACTTTTACAAGGCACCATTTATTTTTTTCAAGTCACTGTAAAAATGAACAAATCTCAAATTTACTTTGTGTTTCCACATATGAAGAGTTTTAGTCATTTCACTGTCATAAAAACTTTTAAAAACACCTGATAATCTCTGAGGCATTTATTGGTCCAACTTTTCATAAACTGAGTGTAAACAACAGCTGACGTTCTACTGTTTAATCACAATCATTACCAAAGTGGCTGAGTGATAAATGCGCAGAAATCCTGGGCCCTGAAGATTAAACCATAGTGAGTCAACATCTTTTATCAAGCTGAGCCTGATTTAATATTAAAAAGGCATCTCATGATACTAATGTCAAAGTTTCTTATTTTAAATCTTTAACTGAGTAAAAACTCTTACTGAAAAGGCTTTTTGGTCTTCAGCCTGTTAACTATAAAAGGCGCCACATGGGCACAATGATTGGACATCAGCAACACCCTGGCAGGTATGTGTGAATGGAGGTGGTGATGTTAGGGTCCCTGCCGGAAATTAATCTTCAAGGTGAGAGTTAAACCTCAGTATTACTGCAAAGGTTTTTTTTGAGTATTTTTGAGAACAACAGGGCTCACTGACTGTGTTCACAGGCACAAAGAAGGTTTAGTCTTCTAATCTAAACTTGTTTATATCTTCGTGTATCACAGGAAAGCGTGTGGTGCATATGAAGAGAAGTCCAGACTTCTCATCATATGTAAACCTAATCAACAGCTCTGTTGAATCCCTGATGAATTATGTTCCCTGAGTGCCTCACTTCTTCTGAATTAGCTTCCTGTCACTGGATTTAAACGTGTCTAACTGTGGACTCTGTCCTCCAGCGCCTTCAGCTCAGCCTCCACCTGTGTGGGTAGGTCAGCTCCGACCTGCTGAGTGAAGTACGCTCTTAGCTCCTTGGTTTCCTTCTGCCAAAATTGTTTGGGTACGTCAAACAGAGCGCCCATATCCACCTTACTGCCCAGACCTTTAGTGTCAATGGCACCATCTTCTGGCAGCCAACCGATGTAGCTCCTCTTGGCCGCCTCGTCCTCCCTCTCTCTGCTGCAGCGCTTGAAGATCCACTCCAGTACGCGGGCGTTTTCTCCAAATCCGGGCCAGAGGAAGGCGCCGGTCGCAGGGTCCTTTCTAAACCAGTTGACGTGAAAGATCTTGGGCAGCTGGGTGGGGGCTTTCCTGGTCTGCATGCTCAGCCAGTGAGCGAGGTAGTCACCAAAGTTGTAGCCAAAGAATGGACGCATGGCAAAGGGGTCATGCATGATCACCTTACCTGGAAAAAAAGTCAAATGCATCATAAATCTAAAAAGAGCCTGGTAAAAGTTGTTTTTTTTCCAGTAATGTGAATCCTTAATATCCCAGTCAGATGTGTAGAGGTGTGTACCTTTATGTTCTGCAGCTGCTGTGGCCTCTGATCTCATTGCACCTCCTACAAACACTCCATGCTGCCAGCTGAAAGACTCATAGACCAGAGGGACTCCTGGAAACATCAATATTACTTCCTGTTTACTTCTGTGCTGGGTTCAAATGTTTTTCAAGGTACTGAAATACAACATAATTGTGGTCTATAATTGTGTTGTTTTTTTTATGCACATGGCTTATATTTTCAAAATATAAGAAAAAAATACCCCTTTTTTTTTTATCACTGGTTGCCTATTTTTGGCAAAACTAAATTTCCAACAAGTAAACGTTCATGTTGCATTTTGTTGATTTGCCCCTTACTCTTTAAAGTTGACCGGAATTTGTTGTATCTTACTGATCCATGAATTACTATTTCCTTAGGTTAGACTTGGGGAAAAGACAGGGAAAAATGCTGTTCAAATGGGCAGATGTATGTCGATCTTTATACATCAGGAAATGGAAACAGCAAAAAGTTACTTGTGTGAATGTGTATGTATAGTCAGAGAAATAAAACACAAAGTTTGCTCAGCTATACTAGGACTTTAATTAAAACCACCTTTTTGGCAAGAAGAAACCAAGACTCAGCTTTTCAGCAGCAAACTGTCCAGGTGGATTTGGAGTGAAACAGCTAATGAATATGAGGAAATGTACCCCTTCCCCACTGTTAAGTGCGGTGGACGGTCTGTGATGCCGTGGGCTTGTTTATTTTCCAAAGCCTATTGTAAACTTGTATATAACAAGATAGAGGACATTTTAAATAAAAACCTGGTGGACTACCAGAAAACCAAAACTGGTTTGTCACTGGGCCTTTCTGGAGGATAATAGCTCAAAACATAGGACTAGATCAACACAGATGGGTCACTGACAAAAACATAAACCAGTTTTCATCACAATCTCCTTTACCAGACCCACATCCTATCAAATCTGTGGGGTGAACTGAAAGGAAAAGAGCATAGGAGAAGATGTTGGAAAACCTAGTGAGTCTGTGCAAAGAGAACTGGTCGAAACCCCTTCTATCTATATGATTCAAGCTTGTGGAATGTCATAGAAGAAGACTAAGTGGTGTCCAGTTGCCTAAAAAGGCTGTTCAAAAAAATAAAAAGCAGAGATACCTCGAATGTAGCAATACTTTTGTTAGAAAATGTACTCAGATCAAATGTTTTCTTTTTTCTAAATGTTACTGTGTGAGGTTCTGCTGGGGTGTATTATTCATGAGTGGTACAAACCTTCAGGCCTTCTGCCTCCAAAAATAATGGCATCAATAGGAACCCCTTCCTCACTCTCCCACTGGGGGTCAATGATGGGGCACTGAGCCGCTGGGGCACAGAAGCGTGAGTTAGGGTGGGCACATGGTGTGGAGCTTCCTGTGTGCAAACATTAAGCAACATTTTGTATTAAAGCATTAGATATATTATATTATATTATATTATATTATTAGTTAAATTAGAAAAATGGTTCCAATTTTAAAAGTGACATTACTTTAGTAAACCACAAGATGGTGCTATAGCTGTTAAGCTCAACTTTCTGATAGAACTAGTAATAATCATAAAAGTGCAGAGAAAAACATGATTTAGGGAGAAATGTATCAGGTAACCTTAAACGGCCTTTTATAAACTAGAACATTTGAATATCTGAGTCTGGTGGTACCTGGCTTCCATGTTTTTCCATGCCAGTCGGTGAGAGTAACTCCAGCTGCAGGGGGGTCAAGCCCCTCCCACCACACTCCTCCATCGCTAGTCTCACCAACATTGGTGAACACCGTGTTTTTGGAGATGGTGGCCATGGCGTAAGGGTTCGTCTTGTCGGAAGTGCCCGGAGCCACTCCAAAGAACCCGTTCTCTGGGTTGATGGCCCTGAGTTTGCCTACGGAGGTGCGAGAAGCTTTATTCAGCGCACTGGAGGCTGAGTGACACAGTCAAAATGTATTGTAACAGACTTGCACTCACCTTGACTGTCAAACTTCATCCATGCAATGTCATCGCCCACGCACTCCACCTTCCATCCTGGGATAGCAGGCTTCATCATGGCCAGGTTGGTTTTACCGCAGGCGCTGGGGAAGGCCGCCGCCACATAACGCTTCATGCCCTGAGGGTTGGTGATTCCAAGAATCTAAAGACAGAAAGAGTTGTGAACCAAGATGGAAGAGGCTCTACAGTGTTTGGAAACTGTTTCAATGTTGTTGCTCTCACCAACATATGCTCAGCCAGCCAGCCCTCATCCTTGGCGATGCGGGAGGCAATGCGGAGGGCAAAGCACTTCTTCCCAAGGAGAGAGTTTCCTCCATAACCACTGCCAAAGGACAAAATCTGCCTGGTGTCTGGCAGGTGAGATATTAGGACTTTGTCTGGGTTACAGGGCCAAGAGTTAATCAGGGGAGCTAGAAGAGGAGAGATTTAGAAAAATGAATATTAACACAAATACATCCCAACTGAAGTCATTCAGTCATCGGGAATGTTTGAGTACCTTTGAGTGGGAAAGGTCGTCCTAAAGAGTGCTGACAGCGGACAAACTCCTGTCCTTCAGACAGTTTCTGCAGAACAGCAGTGCCCATGCGCGTCATGATCCCCATGCTTGCCACGACATACGGCGAATCTGTCACCTAGAAGATACACAAACTCTTTATTGCAAGATCTATAGGTAATAACTATAAAACTACACAGAGAGTAATTACACTGTACGATAAGCCACAACAATAAACTGCAACATTACAAAAATTCACAACTAGAAAACCCAGCAGGCTTATTGCTTTATTGTGGGCTGGGTACAAGGTATTTGGAGAATGAATAGTACCTGGACGCCATATTTACTTAGTGTGGAACCAACAGGTCCCATGCTGAAGGGAATCACGTACATGGTCCGACCTACAAGGAGAACCACATTAGGGCTGTTGATTTCTATTATATTTCTGATAGATGTTGGCAATAATGCCTGTATTTTTAATATTATAGCATACGTTGATTTTACAAGGCCTGTTTACAACAGCAACCAGTAGATAGTAAATATGCTGAAGAAAGGAAGTAAAAAACTACATATTTGAGAGCAACTATGCAGGATAAATGAGTGGATTAGTATTTTAAGATCTTTATGACTTCAGTTTGTTAAAAGTCAGGGAGATTGACCCTCTGGCCAAAATTGTGTCTTCAAATAACCATATGTTGATGTTTTTTTTACAAAGGGTCACAAGAAAAGTGGTGAAAGATTACAAGATGTTTGATTAAAGAAACAGTTAATCCCCCTCATCCAGCCACAATTTCTCATATGGCTGACATGGCTCACCACTGTGGGCGTCATTCCATTGAGGGCGGCATGAGTTGTGCCCCAAACGAGTTTTGAGTTGCTTATTTATGTGTTCAGATGATAAAAAATATGCCACAACTGGCTAATGACCTTGAAGTTGGTATCTGATTAGAAGATTGAAATTTGGTGAAAAACTAAAGGACAATTTTACAAGGATTTTACAGGGAATCTGAGCTACATTTGATCATCTCTAGATCAAATTCTAAACTGGTACAACCAGAACAGAGATTTTAAAAAGTAGAATTTAAAATGTATGGAACCTTTACTTTGTTTCTGAAAACACAAAAAGGCTAATTATATATGTTTATTTTTGCATTAGGTAAGGGTAAAGACCACAAATAAATGGACTGGTAAACCCTGGACTGAATTGTTCTCTACTGATTGTAGATTCTTTAAAACATGGTTTCAGCTATTCAGTTCTCTCAAACATTATGCTAAATATTGTATTGTCTTGCTCTTGTGAACCCATCATCTTCGGACATCTTCAAATGGAGACACTCGGTGAATAGGAAGCTATTTTTGCCAACTGTTGACACTCCTTAAATCCCACTCACAGCTGTCCGTACCTATAGAATACTGAATGGTCCATAATGTTATTTTCCATAATAGATACTCAAAGGTCAAAGATAGGCTCTTCCATAATTTGATCTAAAAAAGACAGCTGCAGTACAAGCACAGTCAAAATGATTTTGCTAAACGTGAAAACATTTACTAGTCTAGCAAAAAACGGGCTATGGTTCAGTATTTGTACATGTGTACACAAGACCAGAATATATGCCTATATACTTGGTTTAAAAGTCAGTCTTTGATTTAGCACTTCATACAGTACACATTCTTGGTACACCTCTCTCTTAGGGGGTGTAGGAGCATGTGCAGAGGTTCTTCTAAAGCAGGGATGCTGAACTCCAGAGTCTTCTATAAGCTTTTATTTTGCAACCTTTCGATGCATCTCCTCTCCAACACACCTGAATCAAATCGCTGAAATTTTCCCTCATCAGCATTCAGTCATGTGGCTCTGCAGAGGCCTGGTAACGAGCCATTCATTTTATTCAGCCTCGAATAAAATGAATGGCTCAGGAATGCTTTTAAAAGTTGCAGGATAGTAGCTCTCGCGGACTGGACCTGGGCACCCTTGTGCTACTATACAAACTGCCACATTGTCTCATACCATGTAAAGTCCTCAAAATATCACTTCTACAGTCCTATATGCTGCCTCTTTACAATAATATACCAATGCTTCATCTGAATCTGGCTCCCCTGCGCGGCCTTGATGGCTGGCTATCTTCAACTTCTCCTGGAAGTTATGTAAACATGACGCTCTGCTCTATCTGCCCCCTCCCTTCCCTGAGGACATCTGTGGACCTGCTCAGAACTTTGTGGCCGGTTGATGAACGTTCCAACGTACCATCAAGGACAATGGCCTCTGTGACAGTGCTTCATGGACTTACTTGCTCACACTCACTTGCACACACACACATGCTCAAGATAAACATATGCACCCCTCACACCACCTTCACCGTTCCCGGCATGATGTTGTTTTGTCAACTTGTTGCTTCTTTGTGCTGAGGTTTTTTGCAATCTCAAACTGTATCCTGCTAAGGATAAATAAATATGATTTTGTTCCTTCTACTTTCCTAATGTGGCCTCTTTTCTCATCTAGCAAAGGCAGCGCCTGTGAGTGGGCAGCAAAGCCTCGGTGACCTGTCCCCCCTGGTCTTCATGATGTATGTTTGGATGGGTTGTACTGGAATTCTAATTTCCCCTTGGGGATCAATAAAGTATCTTTGAATTGAATTGAATGCACATGAAATAAAAAACCTGAGACTTTGTTTTCTAAACTGAGTATAGCTATTAAGACCAATCCAAGGAGAAGCCAAAGACATTCGAGGAATAGTCAGTCACAAACTCACACAATGGCACTACCTTAGAACAAGAAACTGTTGCATCTTTTGACTACTGCAGCCTCTCGCAGAATCTATAACACCAAACTGCTGGACCTCAACCACAGGTGAAGTGTTAAAGAAGTTTTTTATCTGAGTCAATGAAAGTAAAATAAAGACAAAAATCTAACCTACACAAGTCCAAAAAGGATAGCTTGCATAATGCCTTAGAAAACAGACTTGTTCTATCCAGAGATTATTGTCTTTTAAATATTCCAGAACATGCCTGGACGAGGATCTTTAACATTTCTAGCCTTTTTGCGGCAATGAGACTGAATCGCAACACTGAAGGATGTGAACAGAGCAAAGTACCTATTAGATCAAATATACCTCAGAGATTCTGATGGCGAAAGATGAAAGTTCTTGAGTTTAAACAAGAAAGTGAAATACATGTTGGTTATACCTTTTGGAATCTCAATCCTTCAAAGTTGAAAAGTTGAAAGGCAACTCACATAAGTCAGGTAAAATGAATCCATCAACTTACCAACCATGCAGCCTGGAAAACGGTCTCTCCTGGCTTTCTGCCAGTCCGACTCGCTCATCCAGCTACCTAGTTGGCTCTTCACCCCTCCAGCTGGGATGGGAATGGTGTCTCTCTGGTTTTTGGTTACGATCACAGTCTTGCTCTCCACCCGGGCCACATCCTTTGGGTCAGTACGGGCCAGCCAACTGAAAAACAAAGTTTAGATGCAGAAAATCTGCTTAAGAATAAACTGAAGTAGCTGGTCATCTGTGCAACTTATACCAGTTCTGATATTTAGGAAGCCTCTTGACCATGCCGTCCCTTTCCAGGCAGGCCAAGATGTTGGCCGTTTCCTCAGGAGTACCAGTTACCACGTGGATGTTGGCGGGCTTGCACTCATCTACAGCTCCCTTAACAAAATCAGCCACCGCCGGAGGTAGCGAAGGGATGGAGGCCAGGGACCGCACCCCAACACTGGCCCCAACACCACCCTGCCTGTAAGAGAAGAAGGCAAGGGGTTTTGTCTCAGTGACTAAACTAATGAAATCGGAGTGAGCAACTATTCCTGATTATTTGCTCACTGCCATGCAGAGATACTTTCCTATTAGGTGCACCTCATATCTCAGAACACTTCTATTTTAGACACAGATATTTCCTACTGTCTGATAGTTCTGTTATCTTTTGTAGAGACATTTTCCATCCATTTGTTTTTCTGGGCTGCCAAGTGTAATCAAATGTTTTCATGTGGCTGCAGGGATGGCTGTGTTTTGGCCTTTTTTATGGGAAAAAAGGGTGGATTAGTCTTTTCTGGTTTTCAGTTTGGGCCGTGTAGACCTCATAATGACATCTGTGGACAGAGAGGGGCCTGTGGGGGAGCCAAGCTATTGTTTGTCAGTAGCATAATATTCATGTACACGAGCCAGTGAGTGGTGGTTGCCATGTTTACTGGTAAAACACAAACTTGTGTGTGTGTGTGCCTTCTGCCTGTTGCCTAACCATAGAACTTACAGTGTTATCTGCTCTGCTGTGGTTGACTCCATGTGGTCGTTTAGACTATGTATGTTCAGCACTCATTAGGAATTACAGATAATGGCTGGTTTGACAAGCAATACAAGTCCCACACTTTCACTTTGGGGAATGTTTTATAGATTGACACCCAGACACAGACATGTGACCCCCAGGTAGCATCTTCGAGTGTTCATTAAAGGAGCACCACGTACACACAACTACTTCAATGATTGCATGCAGATAAACACGTAAATCCGGTCTGAACATACAATGGGTACGTGCAGCAGCCATGGTGATGAATGTCGGTCTTCACAGTGCGAGCTCAGAGCTAGAAACTAGTTAATAAAGCACGGTTCAAACTTTCTTTGAACTTGCGCCTTTGTCATAATGTTGTATTTTTGTGTGATGGACCAAAAGGCAGACAAGCACGGAGAAAAGCAGAGTGGGTTTGAAACTCCTTCTTTAATTTAAGTGAGTCCACTTACATGCAGGCGAGGTGCTGGATGACAAGATAATCCTGATTTCAAGGCAATTTCAAACTAGAACTAAACAGGATCCGGAGCAAGAACGAAATCCAAAGAGACATATCACGAGGACATGGAAGAGATGTAACGACACCACGTGGAACAAAGAACAAACTCAAACTTAAATACAGACAAAGGTGGACATGAAACAATAGGGCAGGTAATCAGAGGAACAGGGAACAGGTGAGACAAGGAGGCAGGGAAGCAGAGCAGGTGAACCAGATAGGGACAAATGAGGACATGGAGGAGCTAGATGAAGAACAAAACTGTAAATACACCCAGAGACAGAATACGGGGGAACAGATCTATAATTAATAATAATAATACAAACACAGTCAACAGAAGAGAACCTAGGAAACAGAACCCAGAAATGAGGACTTAAGGACTAACCAAACAGTAACAGAAAAAACACCTGACTAAACGTAACTAATTACAGAATCAAAACCACATACAATAAACTGAACATAACCTAAAAAATAAGACGCCAGAATGGGAACTCAAAGACTAATCATACTGGACAGCAACCACCTAACTAAAACGTAAACAAATACAGAACCAAGAGACACACTGTGACAGCCTTGACATTTGTTTAACCTTTGGTGAGAGCAATTAATCATCAACACAGTACATTTTGTGCTGAGAGTGCAAGGAAATGTGACACAAGACACAGAGTAGAAATGTCCATCTTTGACCTTGTTATCTTGGAGATAAACTGGTAGTTGCATCAGGGAGCTGGAGCTCAGTAGGTGGTAGGCAAGAAGATAAATCCTGTTGGTTTCAGAATACCAGCTATGGACCGTGGTCATTAGAGCTGAATGCAGCTGGGAGCTGAACAATGGATGTTCACAGTGAAAATGCTGACTATGGATGTTCCACATGTACCATATTCTATTGCGTTCACGTTTTGACTTTAACATGCGAGTGTGCTCTTAGATGGCTAACCTTTGGACCTCAAATAGGTGGGGCTGATAAATATGCAGGTTTGCTGATATTTGGCTTAAGCTAAATCTCTGACACAGCTGTTAAGATCTGCCTCCAAAACAGGATGCCCACCAATTTCTTTTTTATTGCTGTTTTAGCTCAGCCAGTCCTCAAAAGAAAATAGCTGAAAATTTGTTTTTGTTTTACCACTTTCTCCTGTTCAGTTTAGCTTAAATGAAGATGTTAAAAGCCTGGCTTGGCTAGACCATTTGAGGAACCTTAATGACTATTTAACCACTTTTCAACTTATTGAAATCAACAGACGTAGTCAATAGATCTCTATTGATGACAAGAGTCTTATTTTAAAGTAATGAAGGAAGTAGATCTTGCATTAATTGCACTGACAGAGCAAATAAGCCTCCATCTCTTAGCAGTTGTGTAACAACATTTTGGGTAGTCGTAGAAAAAAGAAACTTTGACAAAATATAAACAATTTGTAAACACTGCGAGAACTTGTTTAGTGCTAAAGTTAGCATCTGCTATGAATCTTCCTAAACTACAAGACAAGTTTACAGTTTTTAGTGAGTCTGGGCTGATTTGATTATTTCTAGCTCAAAATCTAAAGCACTAAAACTGATCAAGCCTGGGGTGGTATATCCCCATTGTTTAAAAACACAGTAAAAAACCTTTACTTTGCCATTTTTCTGTTTTCAATAACAATTCTTCTTTTTCCCCAAAAATATTGCTAAACTCTCGCCCTAGTATCATGCTTTGTCTCATCATTGTCTTATTTCTTAAACTGGATGCACCGTTACCCCCGACATGTTACATACTGACCTCCAGACTTTAAAATGAATAATTCATTGAGCTGAGTATATCAATGACAGATCAGTGGAGTGAAAACTTAACAAATAACCCCGTCACTGTGTCCTAACTCGCAGATAAACCCTTGCCCCAGAAACCTTAAGGATAAAGACTCTCTGTTTGCCTTTTTTTAGTGACATCAAATGAAACAGTCTCCTTGGTCAGATCTGCAGCCAGTCAGTCCTTTCACGACACAGGCAATCAATTTTGCACATTAATCCTGTCATGCTGTTGCTTACACTAACTGGTGAGGTATAGCTAAACATTATCTGCAGTGTGACCGGGATTAAGACTTGAGTTCTACCCTTACATTTCTGCAGCCAAATCATTTTGAGACCGATATTGTGAAGCTAGTAGGGCTGGATTGGCTCTTTTGCTCTTTCTTCTTTTAAAAGAATTTGCTTCCATCTGGACCAAACCCTGATGACCTTTGCTCTAGTTTTTCCCGCAAACCACCCATCTCCTTGTGTTTCTCTTTCTGCTTCCCATTCTCCACCCCATTCCCAGATAAGTTCAAGAATGTTGCCTCTCATTGCAATTTTGCAAGATTAATGGGGATAAAATATATCAAGCTTAGAGGCAAACGTGACTATTCAGCAAGGAGAACATGGAATCCTGATTCATTTGCTTTCAGTTGAACGTTTTTTCCTTGAAAACACGCCTCCGAGTCAACAAGCCAATCCACACACACCACAGGCCTACAAACTTACACTCCCATCTCACTGCCCCTGCCTGATAGATCCTGGATAAACAGCCTTGAAGGGCCAGAATCAGAGGCAAGCTGCAGTGTCACAGCAGATGACATGCACACATAATGAATTATATTTTGCTTTAAGTGACAACTGTGCTCAGAAGCAGACCTTCAGACAGAAATACAAATAAGAAACATAGGAGCCCGAGCCCCACTGGTTCTAACACGCATGCTGTATAAAAGTGTCAGTGTCTCTTTAGCATGCACCTTTAAAGTTGAAATAAAAGCACACACTATGTGAACTGATTGCTCACTTTGACTCCAGGCTTCCTGTGTGAGGTGGCCTCATCACAAAGCCTTCAGGTGGGGCGCAAGAGTACAGGGAAGGAATGCAGAAAAATAAAATGAAATATACAAATACTGATTTGACAAGGACATGAAAATGTGCTTCTCCTGAATGCCTGTTGATGTGCAGCCAAATCAAGTCTGACTAGTTTCTGACTGCATCTGGTAAACAGTGGAGAATCACAAGTTCAAGTTCTGTTTCTATGAATTACTGAAGAAAAGGTTTAACATGATAAGTGATATTAAACAGAGATTTCTCACTCAAATGATAAAAAATGACATCTGATTACTTGAACTGCTTCAGAAAATAAATGGCACTAACAAAATACTCACCTTCTTATGACTCCTAATAAAAAGCACGACATCTTTGGTGCTATTAATAACTTAAAAAGATGTAAAAATAAAAATAAAAAAAAGGTACATTTAAGTTATCTGCGTTTGGTAAGAAGGCGATCGACAGCAGCTAAAGCTCTCCACAGCTCATATCTGTACTCTGACAGAGGACCTTGCACTTTGCTCCAGGTGGAGCTCCTTGGAAGCAGTTCAGTGGATGCTGCCCTGCCCCTGCTGACCCACGATCACAGCCGACTGATGGCTCCACGGGGTCCCCCCGATGCTTTATCCCAGTGAGCTCCGGACGCTGGGCTTGGAGCTGCGGCAGGGAGGAGGCGCTTCTGACGGTAAATTTACATATGCTGTTAATAGTTGGCTTGTCCGCAGATTCGGTCCATACTGATGATGCACCATGTCCCTAAATCCTGCAGCTGCTGCTCGCCCCGACCCTCCCGGATGATGCAAGCCCCGACGGTTCCTGCGCTACAGCACGTAAAAACTGACACAGAGAAGCTCCGGAACAACCCGGAAACTCGAACTGAAGCGCGCAAACACTCAAAACAGACGCCCCTACAGTGCTGTTGTTACACGGTTATACACACATATAGACTCCCCTCGTTTCATGCTTCGTTTCCAGCTTTCTTTTGTCAAACTATCACAGTTCCAATCTTTTATATGTGGGTAAAACCTTTGTTTCAGTCGCTCTAAAGTAAAAATACCGTATGTTGTCACACTGTAACCTGCAATTTACTTTATCTGAATTTGGTTTGATAGAACCATCTAAAAATGTATAATGGTGAATTTAAATGAAGATGGAATAGTTTCAATAGTTATTTGTTGTTTATTTTTTTACAAACAGAAGTCCGAAATGTGTAGTGTGTTTTGAATTCAGTCCTTCTGAGTCAATATGTAGAACCACCAAGTCAAGTCTTCAGGGGAATATCACTACAAGCTTTGCACATGTAATAACATCTTTGCCCTATTTGCCGAATAGCCTCATAGCTCTGGCCATGTGTTTAGAGTTATTGTCCTGCTGAAAGATATCACTTATTTATCTTCACTCTCAGGTTTAGTGCAGGATTTTTTTTTTTTCAGGATTGGCCTGTTTTCAGCTCCATTCATCTTCTTAATAACTGACCAATTTATTCGTCCTTACTGAAGAAAACCATTCCCCCAGCATGGTGCTGTCACCATCATGTCTCAAGGCATGATGTTGTGTCCATGGTGGTTTGCATTCCTAGTTTTCAATGTTATTAACATTCAGGTAATCACTTGTAACACGGTGCTTCGTTATGCTGGAGAACGCACAGATCACCCTTGACTGTGGCTTGATTGTTGCAAGACGTTACTCTGGGAGAACAAATGTCTTTATTCAGGTCAGTGTCCCTGGGCAGAATCAATTGGATTCCCGTTCCCTGGATCAGAAGCAAACCCACACATTGATTGTATCATAATGCTTTACTGTCAGGTTACCCTTTTTGTTTACTTCAAAAAAATCTGTGTTTAAAACAATTGTAAGGAAACTGTGCAGAAATCATCTACTGTACATTATTTTACATGCTGCAGAATTTCAGTCGAGTTTTTTAGAAAGAAAATCAGCTTTTTGCTGTCTGCCTTGTCACAAGGCCATTGTTCAAAAAACATTGCTTGACTATGCATGCAGATGCATTCACACTCACATACTTTCAATGTTGAACAAGCTCTGCTCTGGTGGTACCACAGTTTTGCACCCCCTCCACAGAAAGAGACAATCCTTGGGTCTGCTGCACTTTCTTGCACATGTTCTTCATTCATACAAACATCTACATAAGGTTTTAGATGTTCTAATTTGTTCCTTTCACATGCAATATTCTTACAAGCAAGGCCAACTTCATGCAAAACTATGATGGCTGATTGTTTTTAATTGGAGATCCCCAAATAAAAACCCTAAGAAAATTATTGCAACCTCATCTACCACTGCTATAGCAAGCCATCTGCTTATTGGATATATAGTGAGATCTAGCTGTCCCCTTTAAAAGCTAGGTCTGCAGGCTTTTCCTGCAGACAAATGTTTCCTTTCTTTTCCTGTCTCTGGGTCGGCACTGCAGTTGTTTGTGCCAATGGATGAAGTTGTTGTGGTGTTGGAATAATTGAATATAGATTTATCTTATATATTTTCCTTTTCTTTAACTTGTCTATTTGATCTTTATAACCTTTCATGCTGTATGTGTGAGTAAGGATGTGATGAGTTTGTCTGCAGGCAAGGGTCAAAGGTGGAGCTGAGAAGGAAGCAGTCACAGATTAGGATGTCATAAAGATAAAGGCTGATTGTGCTGAACAGATGACACAACTGATCTTAAGAAGATGGAGACTGTGGAAGTGTGTTGTTACAAGATAATGGTGTTTATGACCTGTTTACAATGCAGCTGTTTTTCCCATCCTTAGAGAGCGACATTCATTGTAACTAGGGACCCCCGAAAGATAATAAAAAGAGTAGAACGGACAGGTGGTTTTCAGAGCGGTAGGAGATTTGTAACTGAAGCACATCTCTGTCCGTTCTCCTCGCAGCGAGTGAAATAACTAATTCTTTGTCTTTCTCTCCTTTTTGTGATGATTAGAAGTATTTTAGGTTGTTTAAACCTGACATGTGGCTTGCTCTGATGACTTTAAGATAGCTGGATGCAAAGGAAGAAGACCACATGTGCATTCAGTTTTACATGTAACTATGGATGGCTGCAATAGGTCAAACCTGGTGCAATAAGATTGGTTCCACAGACACAAACAAGTCCAAACATGGCCTGTGTACCTCCTCTCTCTTTGCCCCACTTTTTAAAAGATACATGAACTTTGTCCAGACCATTTCTCAACGTCATCTCTGAACTTGACAGAACTCTGTGAGCTTTTAATCAGTCACTCAGTCAAAATAAGTCAATAACAAGTAGTGTTTTCAATGCAAACAAGTCCAGCCTTTGCTCTTTGGATCGAGCCCTGAATTGCATGATCCTGAGTGGTTTAACTGCAGGCTGTCACACAGACCAAGTGTCTATCACAGGTCATTCATCTAGTCTCTGGATAGATTCACCTCTTAAAACATGGTAGTGTGGTATAAAACAACGCAAACACACAGAATCCTGTTAAGAGAGGGAGGCTCTGTCCTTTCTGTCCTCCCTGGAAGTTTTATTTGTTTTACACTTTGACCTGAGCAGGTTCACCACAACTCTGTCCACAGACGTTCTGACGAAAGAGACCCTGTGACAGCAGATGTACGACAGCAAATCCAATCAATTCTGGGTTCAGCCTCAAACTCTGCATTTAGTTGGAAGTTGTGTTGTCATATTGCTTTCACTGCGTACATCTGACATCAGATGAAATTTGTCCTCATATCGTTGAAAATTCATTCTTACGTCTCATATTAGTTCCATTCTTATGTTAAAAAAGCACAAATATCCAGACAAACTGGTTTAAATAGACATTGGAAACAGATATGGCTTGGATGGTAGCCAGCTACAAAGCAAACACAATGATTTCTATGTGTTTGCTCAAGGGCTGTTAATGTTTGTAGTAAATGTTCTCCTGCTGTTTGATACAAACCTCTTTCAAACTTCCGAGAAAGTAACAGCGCCACCTAGTGGAACCAGGCAGAACCTAAGACTTGCTGACTACAGGTCCTTCTCAAAATATTAGCATATTGTGATAAAGTTCATTATTTTCCATAATGTAATGATGAAAATTTAACATTCAGATATTTTAGATTCATTGCACACTAACTGAAATATTTAAGGTCTTTTATTGTCTTAATACGGATGATTGTGGCATACAGCTCATGAAAACCCAAAATTCCTATCTCACAAAATTAGCATATCATTAAAAGGGTCTCTAAACGAGCTATGAACCTAATCATCTGAATCAACGAGTTAACTCTAAACACCTGCAAAAGATTCCTGAGGCCTTTAAAACTCCCAGCCTGGTTCATCACTCAAAACCCCAATCATGGGTAAGACTGCTGTCCTGACTGCTGTCCAGAAGGCCACTATTGACACCCTCAAGCAAGAGGGTAAGACACAGAAAGAAATTTCTGAACGAATAGGCTGTTCCCAGAGTGCTGTATCAAGGCACCTCAGTGGGAAGTCTGTGGGAAGGAAAAAGTGTGGCAGAAAACGCTGCACAACGAGAAGAGGTGACCGGACCCTGAGGAAGATTGTGGAGAAGGGCCGATTCCAGACCTTGGGGGACCTGCGGAAGCAGTGGACTGAGTCTGGAGTAGAAACATCCAGAGCCACCGTGCACAGGCGTGTGCAGGAAATGGGCTACAGGTGCCGCATTCCCCAGGTTAAGCCACTTTTGAACCAGAAACAGCGGCAGAAGAGCCTGACCTGGGCTACAGAGAAGCAGCACTGGACTGTTGCTCAGTGGTCCAAAGTACTTTTTTTGGATGAAAGCAAATTCTGCATGTCATTCGGAAATCAAGGTGCCAGAGTCTGGAGGAAGACTGGGGAGAAGGAAATGCTAAAATGCCAGAAGTCCAGTGTCAAGTACCCACAGTCAGTGATGGTCTGGGGTGCCGTGTCAGCTGCTGGTGTTGGTCCACTGTGTTTTATCAAGGACAGGGTTAATGCAGCTAGCTATCAGGAGATTTTGGAGCACTTCATGCTTCCATCTGCTGAAAAGCTTTATGGAGATGAAGATTTCATTTTTCAGCACGACCTGGCACCTGCTCACAGTGCCAAAACCACTGGTAAATGGTTTACTGACCATGGTATCACTGTGCTCAATTGGCCTGCCAACTCTCCTGACCTGAACCCCATAGAGAATCTGTGGGATATTGTGAAGAGAACGTTGAGAGACTCAAGACCCAACACTCTGGATGAGCTAAAGGCCGCTATCGAAGCATCCTGGGCCTCCATAAGACCTCAGCAGTGCCACAGGCTGATTGCCTCCATGCCACGCCGCATTGAAGCAGTCATTTCTGCAAAAGGATTCCCGACCAAGTATTGAGTGCATAACTGTACATGATTATTTGAAGGTTGACGTTTTTTGTATTAAAAACACTTTTCTTTTATTGGTCGGATGAAATATGCTAATTTTGTGAGATAGGAATTTTGGGTTTTCATGAGCTGTATGCCAAAATCATCCGTATTAAGACAATAAAAGACCTGAAATATTTCAGTTAGTGTGCATTGAATCTAAAATATATGAATGTTAAATTTTCATCATTACATTATGGAAAATAATGAACTTTATCACAATATGCTAATATTTTGAGAAGGACCTGTATATTTAGAA
Organism: Girardinichthys multiradiatus; assembly: GCF_021462225.1. NCBI lineage: Eukaryota > Metazoa > Chordata > Actinopteri > Cyprinodontiformes > Goodeidae > Girardinichthys > Girardinichthys multiradiatus. The sequence goes on along the minus strand of NC_061813.1, from coordinate 15,597,116 downwards.
CCAAAAACCAGTAAGTTGAATTATTGGACTTAAAGGAAAAAGACAATATAAAAAAGAAAACTACAAAATATTAGTGTTAAAAATCTCTAAATATGAATAAATATAAGCACACATGCACTGATTTTTTTAACAGACTAAAATGCTAAATTAAAATTAACTGAACATACTAATATATTATAAACACACATAAAATGTTATATAATTATCCATCCATCATTTTTCTGTACCCTCTACATCCATACAGGGTCATGGGGGAGCTGGTGCCTATCTCCAGTGGTCTATGGGCTAGAGGCGGAGGTACATCCGTATTTGAATCTCCAATTCCACAACATCCCAAAGGTGCTCTGTTGTATTGACATTGGGTGACCGTGGAGGCGATTAGAGCACATAGAATTTATTCAAGTTTATTTATTCAACCAGCTTCAGATGGTTTGAGCTTTGTGACGTGGTGTATTATCCTGCTCGAAGTCTGAAACGGGATGGACATGGCTGTGATGTTCAAACAATGCTCAGTTCGTACTAAGGGAAACAGTGAGCCACTAAAGTATCCCAAACTATTACACCACCAGCAACCTGAACCTTTTATACAAGGTTGGATGCATAAAAGCTTAAATTTTGCTTACGTTAAGTTCGGACCCTTCCATGTCAATGTTGCAGTTGGACTAGGCAACATTATTCAAATCTGTGATTGGCCAATTTTAGTGATTCTGTGTGAAACGTGGCTTAAGTTCCCCGTTCTTAGCTGACAGGAGTTGCATCCAGTGTGGTATTCTGCTGCTATAGCCCTTCTGCTTCAAAGCATCCAACCATGGTATTCTGAATATTGTTTGAACTACTTTTTATCACCTTTAACCAGTCGGGTCATTCTCCTCTGACCCCTAACAACAATCTCTGTTTGCATCGTGGATATTTATTTAACTGAGTTCATCTCTGAATCAAATCGAAAAGCTTCTCGACATTTTTCTGCAGCACATTTTCAAATTATGTTAGTTTATTCCTTAGAATTCCTGTTATTGACCCTTAACCATTTTAATTGGTATATAAGTCACTTTTCAGCTTTTGCTCGCACTTTTAGTTCAGCCAATTTATATTGAAATCTCCCAGAAGATGGTTTTGCTGCGGCTGTTAAGCTATTTGAGTGATTTATTAAAGCCCTAATAAAATGAAACATCGTGTGAAGGAAGACTATGTTAAGTCACAATGTTAAACTTTATTGTTTTATGCTGAAGTTTAAACTTCAGGGAGCATTTTTTATGTTTTGGCTACAAATGTAGTCTAATGTTTCTAAGTCGATTTACCTTTGAGAATTTTCCTGCAGCCATTCCTGTCAGGGTCATTTGCTCTGGGAAGAGCTGCGGTGGAGCCGATTGAAACTACATTGCCCACAATGGACCGCGACTGCTCGCATAGAAATGGGGAAAGTACGGCGTAGTCACACAATGCGATCTACTTTCATTTTCGCTTTTTATGCTGAGTAACTGAGCACTTTCCGTGTTCTGCAAGGCGTCGAGTTACACATTGAAAAACGCATATTTTCATTGGTCTCAGCCGCTTTGGTCAAAGCTAAAACATTTTTATACGTCTATCAAAATAAGTTGTCATCTGCAGAGTGGACATGGCTTCTCCGGGTATTCAGCTCGAGTCGAAGAAACAGGTGAGCTCCTCAGCTAGCATGACGCGTTAAACAGAGCCAGTTGAAACCCGCTGTCCCTTTAAAACACCTGGACGGGGTGTTCGCGGTGCTAACAGGTGGGCTGGGGGCCAGCTCACTGCTGGCTTTGCTACGCAGGCAGACCTTTAGGGCTGAGGTCAGCTGAGGCGGCTCAGGTTGGCTTCACGGCCTGTAGCGATGCGTTGGGAAACATGATCCGAGCAGACGGCAGGTAGCCGCTATAAAAGTTTAAACGTGTTATTTTTGTTGCAGGTGGATGAATTCTGTCAAACACTCTCCAAAGAGGTGATGTGTTTTGTTTTTTATATATATATATATATATATATATATATATTTTTTTTTTTTTTATGTTTTACTGTCTGTAATTTTAAGAGTTTGTATTGATGTGAATTGTCTTAACAGGCAGAGCAGCTGCTTTCTAAATTTTTCCCTGAGAAGATTGAGCAGCTGCAGATGCTCCTGAAGGTATGAGGACCTTAAAGCGTTTCCAGACAAATAAACCCATTTTTGGTAGTCACAGGTTCTTTAAAATGAAACCAAAATCAGTTGTGGCCCATTTTCTGGAAACATCACAGCTTTGTGGTTCTTGTTGTTAGACATCTTTCAGCTGTGATGACCTGGCTTCCCTGAAGGCTCCACTGGACATTCCTATACCAGATCCTGCCAAAGAGGAGGCCAAGGAGGAGGCCAAACGCAAGAAGAAGGAGGAGGTCAGTCCTACCCCTCCAGGGTTTCAGGCTGATCATCTGAACAAAAATAGTGAATTGCAAAATCATGATTACAGAATATTGTTCAAGTAGTTAAAATGACCAGCAGCCTCATGTACAAACCAATGTTTTACGCACAACTCGGCATGTACCAAAATGAACTTCGCGTGAAAGTGTGCAGAACTTCACGCAAACTTTTGGCCTGCTGTGAAAATGTGCGGGAGACACGCAAACCTTTTCAATTGACACTGATAAAAACTACAGAGATCTAAATACACTAAGTTATGACTCCACTCAGTTTGGTTTAATTCATGGAGCATCAAACCTGATGTTTGAGCTTTTGAAATCTAAACCTGTATGATAAAACTGAATCACATCTGTAATAATAATAATACATTTTAATTGTATAGAGCTTTTAGAAAAAACTCAGACACTTTACAGGAGTCAAACAAAATTATAAGATCAAAACACTTAAGTACTTTAGACAAAGTCATAAAAGCAAAACACTTAAATACGTCACACTAGACATATAATCTAACCTCAAAAAATAACAGCCCACCTAAACATGATGCTAACATCCTCAGTTCGATGTAAACTGTACATGTTCCCTGTTTTTGTCACATGTCTGTGCGCTGAGGAGCATAAACTGCATGTAAAAGATCTAAGTGACACTTTCATTCTCATTGAAAAAGAAAACAGATTTATTCCTAACAAGTCAGGTTTGATAATTCATCAGGGGGACAACTGTAGACATTCACACCTGTCCATGAATAGCTGCGTAAAGTTATACATAATTGTGGAACGATGGCAGCTTTGGCACAGCTGAAGGACTGAAGAAGTGGGAGGGAGCGTTTTCTTTTCAGTGATCGTACTGACCTGCTGGCACGTGATGATGCGTGGCTTATGAACCAGTTCTGCACGGAGGTGGTCTCATTGTTACAGAAAGAAACCAGGAGGAACCGTGCATCGCTTGTGCCAGTTAAAGTTCTCACTACGCTGCGGCCTTTTCAACCGGAGCTTTTCAGACAGAGCTGTCAGGCGTATAACGGTCATCCCTGAGCCGGGCCATGTGGAACGGCCTCATCTGAATGTTGCTAAGATATATATTAATTTCCCATAAATTTTGACAAAAAAGGTGAACATGATATTACAATTTGCAGCAAGAAGTTGGTTTCTAAATGTAATCAGAGCTATGGTCTTCACTCGTATTGCTATAAGGGACCCATCTGTAAGTGAACATGCTTTTGTAAACAGAAACCTTATTTTTTATCAGTTTATGTGCAACCTATTTGTGATGCGCAAATGTGTCTCACCAATGCAATGGCACAATGGCCCCCCTAACTCATGATTCCTTTAAACTATAATAACTATTATTCTAATTATGACAGTTATGTTGCTTTTTGTTGTGACGTCCTGAATCGTTTACAGATTTAAAGTACTTCACCTGGTTTGTATAGTGACAGTTTTTCTAATAGAAATATGGGAGCAATGTTCACCCCAGCTATAACCGAGCTCAATTCAGAAGCTAGGTAGCGCCGTTTGGATTTGACTCATAAATTGCTAAATATTTTTTATTTCGGTCAAGGATTGTAATTCAGCTCCAACCGTGTTAACGGCATTTAACCTTCATGCCACTCCATTTTTGCGTCCACCTCATATTCAGTGAATCCCCTATTTCTTGCCTGAGTGATCGTCGCCGTTGCCATGGTTATTTGGGTGCCTTCCGGCTATTTATACTATTCTGCATATGTCTTTATGGGCGGGCATCCCGTGGTTTAAGCGCCACATGCAGCTGCGCCCAATTCACCACAAATAAGGATGTGTGAAGACTACGTGTGCGGTGACATTCAGACGCACGGTGTTGTACATCTGAATTTTCTTTTTATGCACCGCAAGTTTCAGAGTTTCTCCTATCGTCAACTTTTAGTAGGAAAGCTGCTCACTCTTTTGTACATGAGGCCCCCGGATTAAATAACATAAATGTAATGCTTTCTTTTTGAAAAATTCTCCCAACTTTTACATTTCTCATGAATATAGCTTCTTAAATGAGCTCTTCAGACCAGTGTTTTTATTTTGTTTTATTTTTAAGCACTGAAAAAGTGTCCCTGGTTGCCATGGCAACCAATCGGTGGGAAGTCTTTCCACTACTTTTATAAACTCCAAGATGTGTGGGCCTTTTGTTTCAGATGATGCATCCTTCTTCTTAACCTTTAATTTAGCATTTTTAAAGTCTTAGCTCAAGCACTCGCAGGTTTTTCAAAAAACAGTCCAAATATAAACATCGCTGACTGTAAAATAAATATTACATACTATCGGGAATACCTTTGATGTCTTTTTTTTGCTCAAAATGTTGCTGATGGTTTTTTAGAGGATTACATTAAAACTAACTGGAATATTGTCTGTGTCGCACGTTTTAGGAGGAAAATGTATTTGCAAATGCTGGTAGAAGTCGGAGCATGTTAATTTCATTAGCCAAATAACACACATGTGTGAGCCGTTCAAGAGATAAACAAGTCATAAAAAAACATTTGACAAGAGGCTTTCTGTTCTGGAGTTGCAGAAGGAGGCGAAGGAGGGGAAGAAGGACAAAGACAGCGATAAAGAGGAGGAGGATTCAGGTAAACGGGAGCACCGGAGAACAAAAAAAGCTGTTTTCCCAACATTAATTACACAGCCTTGCAATACTTTTCATTATCCATGAACCTTTTTACATTTTTTCACATTGTGTTTCATGGGAGATATCATGTGATAGAACAACACAATGTAGTACAGAATTAGGAAGTGAGAGAGAAAGGAGATGCAGTTTTAAAAATGTTCTGCAGATAAAAATCTGAAGTGTTGCGTGCCGATATAATCATGAATATATTTGCTCACTCTTTGCAAAATTGCTCAAGCTCAGTAACTGACAGATCATTTGTGGACAGAAATTTGTTTGCTATTAACTCCATCCAGTTTCCTGGTAAAGAAAAGGATTCCCTCAGCATGATGTTGCCACCGCCATGTTTTGCAATGTGGATGACCTATTCAGGGTCATGTGTTGCCAGGGGCCTCCTGGCTTCTTCTTTGATTACTGCTCTCTTTGTCAGTTTAGGTGGACGCCCAAATAATATTTTATCACACACATCAGGACTTAGTTGCACTTCAAAGGAAGCGACGGGTGGGGGTTGGGGGGTCGATGGGTACTTTTCTAATGCACTGCAAACTGTTGATTCTAATTATAAACAGATAAGATTTTTTTTTTTAAATCTAAATGGAAACCAGCTGCAATACCGTCTCACTAAAGAACTCGTGTGTGATACTGTGACCAAGTCTTCTCTCATTGTCTGCCCTCCAGGGCCTCCTTGTGGTCCCATCTGTAGCAATGAGAGAGTGGAGAGTCTTTTGAATGAGGTCAAACCTGAGATCCAGACTCTGAAGGAGAAGCTCAACACAGTCAGTCACTTGTTTTTCTTTTAGTCCCACAGCTTTACTGTATGGTTCCCTTCTGTTGGCCTGTGCAAAGCCTATATGAGGAATGATATTATGTCTGCTTCTCATGGGATGATTTTAACATGTTTATTAGTAAGCTAGTCAATGTTTTCCTGCCAGGTGTCAATGTGGGTGCAACTGCAGATTCCCAGGATCGAAGATGGTAACAATTTTGGAGTGGCTGTACAGGTTGGTAACAACTGAAAATCTGCTAGTAAAGTGTTGGCATGTTTTTAACGTTGTGCCCTGAGTGAACTCCAATGATCTTGAGCTGAACTTTAAATGTTCGATCTCGTCTGACAGGAGAAAGTGTTTGAGCTGCTGACCAACACGCGCACCAAGATTGAAGCTTTCCAGACTCAGATTTCAAAGTGAGCGCCAGCTATTGTGTGCAGGGTTTTTGGCTGAAGATGAAAAGAAGCTGATGTAACCGTTTCTGTCTCTGGTCCTTTTCATTCTTTCTTGTCAGTTCTGTGATTGGAATTGCAAACATGTATGTTGTCTCAACCTCAGCAGATGCAACATGTATACTGGAAGCGTTTCTGATCCCCTGAGCTTTGATTTAAAGGCACTCATTAGCTCCACTGATATGTCTGAATAAAAAATAAAGGGGGCCACAGTCTTATGGTCTTTAAAAGCTACACTTAGTCCTACTGCTGCTAAAACAACATACTAATTATTATAATTATAGTAATTTTCTCTATATTTATTTATTATTTTATAGCAGAACAACCTAGAACCATTACTACAGTAAATATACCAACTACCTGTAGTATAACTAGTACTATACTGAATCTAAGCGCCTGCTACATTCAGTATTTAGAGTTTATTGTGCAGGATATTAGACCTTTTTGCTATTATGGTTTCTGTTAATACAGATGCAACAGGCTGATGTTAGCAGTTTAATCATCAGAGCTATCACCTACTACACCGTGGCAACTATTTTAAAATGGTGCCTTGATAGGAGCGATGGGTGGCGCTCCACTGTCTTCCACGCCATGATTGTCCACATTTTGTACAACCAGAAATATTTCATAGCTGCTGGATGAAGTGTAGTAGGCGTCTTTCAGCCAGGTTGCTTTGGAGGGTGCAGCAGCAGGTGGGGGAGGGGCTGCATTGCATTGAACTATGCTCCGTACTGCTGGAGAAAAACTCATCACTCTGGCATCTCAGGAACATTATGGAGGAGTATTTTAGCATCTTTGAAACTTTTAACTTGTTCTTACTTTAGAGTAGCTTGGTGCTGGTAACCAGCCAATGCTTAGTGCTCTTTACCCTCGACTCAAATCACTGGAGCCAACACAAAACGGGACTTAAAGCAGTTAGTAAAAAACAAAAGGGCCTTCTGTGGTAACCTGCTGTTAGGCTTTGTGGACAAACAGACCTCGAGATGTTTGACACAGTCCGAAAGAACAAAACTGGATGGAGACCAAGTTTGTATTTAAGTGTGAAGGTTTGAACTTTATTTGTAACACAGTCAGCACTAATGCAAAATCTCATACATTTTCAATAGAGCAAAATGATCTTTTCTGAGACAAAACACTGTTCCTCTATGACATAGCAATGGACGACAATGTTTAACATTTTTAGCCAATCGCTGCAAAGAGGACATTTCTCAGTGAAACTGAACATGTCTGTCAGTTGTCATCTTTCTTATACTCTGACTTTGTGACTTGGTTCCAAAGATAAGTAATATGTTATATCTGGTAAGATTTTGTGAGTAACTCTTCTTTGCTGTGCCAGGTATTACAGTGAGAGAGGTGATGCTGTGGCCAAGGCCTCCAAACAGCCCCATGTGGTCAGTATCAGTCATGTTTATCTGCATTGTGATTAAGGTCCTTGGGTAAAGTGGACATTGCTTTTTCACATTTTGTCATGTTCCCACTATTATATGCGGGATTTTTATGCCAGTTTTTGTCCCTGAGGACAAACGAGCACACATCCTGTTGAATGTGACATGTAGCCAATCAGAAAGCGAGATGCAGGGGAATTACTCTGAACTCATGTTTGATCGTGAGAGGTTTTGCTTGATTCCATGTCTTGACATCTGAATGTTTTTGAGTGAAAACTGTTTGTGTGAAAATCAGTGTAAAATTTTTAAGATCCTGTGTGAACCATAAATTGATGGGAAAAGACATGGTTTTCAAAAATGTTTACAAATCTGAAAAGTGTGGCATGCATTTCCTTTTTTTTACCCATAGAGACACGTCTAAATAAAATACAGTGCAACCAGTTACCTTCAGAAGTCAGATAATGGGCAACAAGAGCACTAATCAGATAAGCAGTCAAGAGGGCCGTGGTATCTCTGGGGGAGCTGCAGAGATCTGCAGCACAGATGCAAAATGCTTGGTGTGAGAGAAAACTATTGTAAAGATCAATATTTCACCATGAAACATGTTGGTAGCTGCATCATGCTGTGGGGATGCTGCCACTGCAGACGGCATGAGTGGGATGGAGATTCACCTTCCAGCAGGACTGTGACAATGGAACGGTTTCGAAATGGCCTAGTCAAAGCCTAAACCTAAATCAGATTTAGGCATTGTGGCCAGACCTAAGTTTAAACCTGTGGAGGACTGAATAAAAATGCATGCCACATTTTTTGATTTTTTTGATTTGTAACAAATGTGAAAAATATGAATCCCTTCCACTTCAGAACTGCGTTTTGTGGTTGCAACGTGACAAAATGTTAAATGTTGCATAGACAGAAGTGCACCCTGCATCCTCCTCAGCTTGTAACTTTTCTCCTCCTTTCTGCTGCAGGGAGACTACAGACAGCTGGTTCATGAACTGGACCAGTACCAGTACAGCGAGCTCCGTCTTGTGGTCCTGGACATCCGCAACACATACGTAAGGCACAATACCATCTATTATTAGACTGATTTAAAAACAAAAAACTAAGAGGACGTTGTAAATCACATGTATTAAACAGGACACACCATCTGCTGTGTTTTCAATCAGATCTCTAGTATGTTAATGATTCCAGCTGTGTCCAAGCAGCAGGGTGATGGTTAAGTGGTATCCATTCATTGTTAATAGGAAGGCAATTAAACTAATTGCTTTGCTTGTGTTAAATGGATTAGTGCTCCATATCCTGTCCATTAACGCGTGCTGCTCGGCCCTTTGGTCATTGTCCTCCCGTGTTTGATTCTGGTGATGAAGAAGCTTGTGATAAAAGGGACTGTTGGACATGACTACAGCCCACTCTGTCTCCTCATGATGATTTCATCCTGCTGTGTTGTCTCTATCTCTCTCCAGGCGGTGCTGTTTGACATCATTAACAAGAACTATGACAAGATTAAGAAGCCCAGAGGAGACGGGAAAGCTCTCATCTACTGAGACTGGCGACAGGCTTTCCTGGTTTTTTTTAAACAAGCTACTGCTACTGTTGTATAACACTGATTGAGTTCCAAAACACATGTCCTGACAGAAATGATCTAGTTCTCTCGCAGTGCTGCATGCATTTTGTTTAAGATTACAAAAATAAAGCAACAAGATTCTTGTAAGTCTTCTGCTACTTACTTTGAAAAAAGGTTGAACTACTGGGAGTGTTTATCAGAGTCTGTGCTGGTAAAAAGGCCCTCTCCTGGCAAACCAGGGGACCCCTCACTGGGTGTTAGCCGGTACCATCCCTGATAGAGGCTCCTCCACCCCAGGTAGCCCAGAGCTCCTCCCAGCTGCTGAGAGGGCCACGCAGGGAAGTATGCGAGCAAGCACAGAAGCAAGACCATCCATATGAAGAGCAGAACAACACAGAGGAGGAATAGAACCCTTAATGGCGCACTAGGAGACCTATGAAAACGCTTCTCTTGTGCCAGGTGACGACCGAAGACAGACAGTTCCTCCACAAGCAGCAGGCAGGACAGGCAGAGGATGAGGGTTTCCTGGGAAACTTCATAACCTCTCCACATCATGTTAGCTTTAAGGCATGACGCCTTGGTCTGGTCTTCATGCAGGAGCAGCAGAGGCTGCGCTGAGGCGGAGCTCTGGGTATCCTGGACAGGGGCCAGGGGTTCGTAACAGGCACCAGCTGCATCCTCCAGGAGGGTCAAAAGGCGCCGGCATCCCCACCACAGCAGACCTGCGAGCCCAATCCGAGAGAGGTGGCGCAGGGTAAGGGAGATAGAGCGGCGAGCTGAGAAGGAGAGGAGGATGATGAAGGAGCCTGTGAGGATGCAGGTCCAGCCCCAAGTAGACCTGAGGAACTTCCTGTAAAAGGGAGTAGAACCAGAAGCCTTTTGTAAGGTGAAAACATAATGTTCAAATGGCACTAAAATACATAATTTACCCGCCCAATACACCGCAAATCACTCGAGGCTCAGATGAAAAGGAAAAAAACAAAGAAAAGGTCTTGATTAGATTTAGAAATCTTGATCTGGAGCCAAAATTAGTTCATTAAAAGGCTGAGTGAGTCTTCGAGGAGCAGAGGTGGGTCTTTACTTGCTATCTAATCTATGAAAGAAACTATCCATATTAAAAAAAGGTTGAACAAATCTGAAAAGTTTACTCTGATAAGAAGGAGCCAGACTTTGTCCAGAGCGCCTGTACTTGGAGGCATCTGAAAGAAACCTTTTCCTTTTTTCTACACCAGCTCTTAGGTTTGTATTTGATGTTCGGAAAATAATTTCATGATTAAGAGACTGTTTTATAAGCGCTGGAAAGATTTGTTCAGCAAGTGGCGGAAGTGTCTTAGATAAAAAAAAAACTTTACTGAACTTTAACAATGACAAGAAGTACAGCTGTGGGTAAAGCTCAAAATCATGCTTTTATTTCCGTACATGAAATTGCATAGTGAAAACTACATGCTAATCAAAGCCAATTCACGAAGAAAAATTTAATTAAACTGAGAGGAAAGTGAGAAAAAATGATAGTTTTGGTGGAAGATTTAGCTTTCCTGTGAACCACGGAATAAATATAGTCATATTCTTTTTTTTAAATATATATAATCATATTCAATTAAGTAGAATATTACTGAAAAGCTCATTTACTTCACTAAGTGAAACATATACAGAATAATTCCACACAGACTGATGTTTTCAAACATTTATTTTTGTATTTATGATTTTCTGCTCACAGCTAATGATACCAGAACATTTGAGGTTATAATATTAAATCAGAGCAATAAAAGAAACATTTTAATACAGAGAAGTGGGCTTAACAAAAAGTATGTTTAATACCTGCCTAAAGGTTACTTTGAAAAGGGCCTCACTGGACCACATTTTTGTAACTATGACTGTAGTTATATAACCACTATGAACTGCTTCACAATTGTGTTGCATGAAGTCGACCAGCTTCTGGCTCCTGTGAACATGTGCTCAGCCCAGGACGATTGGACTACAATCCACAGGTCCTCTGCATTTTCTGGTGTTCCCTCAGAAACGGGCTGCTTGATGTCACCACACAAGTTTCCTATTGGATTACAGTCCAGGGATTGGACCGGCCACTCCACAATGTTAACATAGACTAGAATCAAGATGCTGCTTGCTCACTGGTCTGTAGGAGTCGTTGTCTCTTTGAAACACCCTTTTTAAGGGAATTCCCTCTTCAGCATAAGAAAACACGAGTTCTTCAAATATTTTGTATGTATTCCAACTGATCGGTGATATGTGATAAGCTTGTCACTGTAGTGTTAGAAACGTCCCCATATCATGATGCCTGAGCCACCGTGCTTCACAGTGAAGGCTTGAATTCAGATTTTAGGGGTCATCTGACAAGCTGGGAATAACCCTGGTAAAACCCTGTGTATTACAAGTACGACATTAACCATAATTCACCATTTGTGTGAAACTGGAATTAGCCAGAAAATAGGGGAATGGGATATGAAATAATAAGACAGGATGAAATGGGAACCAATGATGAAATATAAGGATGTAATGATAGTAAAAAAGTGCTAATAGTGTAATAAGAGAGCAGGAGAGGTGAGATTTTGTTGCTCTCAGGATTCCTTCCCTGCATTGTTCTGCCTGTTTTTTCGTCTGGCTAAATAAATGCACCTGGGTGGTGTTTCTTGCAGATACCTAGGCTTCACAAAGGCATCTTCTAATCTCATCACCCTTGAGTTGATCATTAACTCTTTGTAATTTTGGCTATTTTATGATCCATTAGGAAGCTAGTTTTTAGTTTTCTTCCACATCTTTCTGGTTTTGGTTTCCATTTTGAAGCATTCTAGATCATTTTAGTGGAGTAGCATCATTTTCTGTATTTCTCTATCAATCTTTTCCTCTTTCCAAGGGAATTGGAGTACGTGGTTCTTCTAAATGTCTAAAATGACCCATTTTACGTTCTTTACTTCATACTTCATACTTAAAACATGACCAACTGGATGAAGGGACAAAGCAGAATAATTTCGGGCTTCTGGATAAAACTTCCCAAAGCACCAACCTGAATTATTATGCTTAAAACCCATTTTCTTACAGGAAACCAGTCAATTTAAATAAAGATAAACGCTCAAAATGCATAATGTTTCTTATAATTACAACTATCAGGTTATAATTTCAGTTTTATTCTCTTATAACCCCATAAGTAGGTTTTTATCATATTTCCATTTCATTTCAGATGACATTCCTGTTATTTATTCATGTAAGCATTTTACACACAACAGTCTATATAAAACGCTGGCAGCAGAACCCAGACCTAGTTTAAAGCTCTCACCTGTACAAGTAGTGGTTGCCGTTAGCAAAGATGCTGTACTTGGAAACCCAGAAACTCACCACAGGCCCAAAGAGTACCAGTCCAGACAGCATGAGGTGAAAATGCTTTTGGACCAGGCTGCTTCCTAAAATCCAGGCCAGGATGCTGGTAATAAGCTCCAGAGCAGCATTCAGAGGTCTGAGGATGAATCTGCCGGGGAGAATCACCTCTGCAGCTATCTTTTGCAGCTTTTCTAAGTTGATTTCTGCAGTGAAGCTTTTGGAGGCGTTTTCAGTCATTGGATCCATAAGTCAATGCGGGTGGTCTAGCTTATTTGTTGCTTAACAAGCTGGAGTTCTGTTGGTGTCTCTCTTTTGTCTGTGAAAGGCACACAACTGTGTGGCTGTCACGCATGCAGCAGACCACATGGTATATAAAAATACAACAACTCTGCCCCCTTTACCCTTAAACCCCCCCTCTATCTGAACACAGCCTGATAGATGAGACGTGTTAATGCATGCTGCTGCGGCAAATGACCCCATTATTTGTTCAAAGCAGTGGTACATTATTGGAAACTTAGAATACTAAACAGACTCCTTGGCTTCCAGTCAAAACGTATTTTTGCTATTAAATTTCAAAGAACTACACTGACATAGATGATCTGGCTTCTTTTTCTGATTCTCCTCTCATTTCTGTCTTATAGAATTGACTGTTGGAGGCAAAGCTATTTTAAGTTCCTGCTGGCCATCATTTGATCGGAAAAAAATACCAGCATTTCTCACAATGTTATCAGATTTTTTTACTTCCAAGGCAGGTCATCAGGCGAGATCCCCTTTAAGCCTTTTTATATCCGAGCCAAAAACTGACCACTTCCATTCCTTCCTTTGGATTCCTGTGCTAAAAACAGGGTCAGCTGGTCCTGCTACTCCCACAAAGAGCTTACAGATTCACTCTCCGATAGCTGAACACGTAACCGACCTTTAAAGTAAAACTGAAGTTGGTGGGTTTTAAACCAATCAGATTTATTATGCTGGAACAGTGGGTGTAAATGAATCAGGCCCGCCAAAGAATCTCAGTCTAATTTTAGAGCGCTCGCAACATTGCTGTCACTACAATGCCCTTCAGACCTCCTTGCTGTGATTATTCTGTTCTTTGACCGATGCATCTCTAGCAGCTCTGGCTAAATGTATAATAAGTAGTCAGTCCAATGATATAATATTGGACAAATTAGATTTTTAGGACAAAGAGACGACCGAATAAAGGTTCACATCTTGTGACTCTAACTGGTTTTAAAGTGTAATCAGATTTTATTCTTCAAACCTAAATCCTAGATCCAATCCCTACAATGTACTGAGTATTCTTGGCTCTAGAATACTATTTAGACACTTGCTGAATGAGTACTGTGTTGGCTTTGATAAAAGAAAACCAAAACCTTAAACTGATGCAGATAGCCAAAACACCAGCTGAATGGTTTGGAAGACTGATGACTGTGTTGAGGATGAAGGCCTAGAGGTAGTGATGGTTCTTGCATAAGAGCTGCCCTGTGTGAATCCCTCATTCTGATTGTGATACATAGTTAGAATGTTCTTAGAATATCGACATATTTGCGTATTTTAGATTTTGAGAGGACGATTACTGGCTCCTCCTAGTTATTGACCGAAAACAACAGAAGACTTGCAAACGGCTCAAGTGACAGAATTATTTTCTTTTTTCAAGCGCACATGCTGCCCCCTGATGCAAAGGCGTCCTGGGCTGCGAGCCGTATCATCCGTTTAGAAAAGGAGTCACTGCTAATTTGCTTCCTGCAACAAAGACAGTAAGAAAGAGTCCTATAGTAGTAGTTAGGAATTACACTGCTCAAAAAAATAAAGGGAACACTTAAACAACACAATATAACTCCAAGTAAATCAAACTTCTGTGAAATCAAACTGTCCACTTAGGAAGCAACACTGATTGACAATCAATTTCACATGTTGTTGTTCAAATGGAAAAGACAACAGAGGGAAATCTTTGGTGATTATCAAGACACACTCAATAAAGGAGTGGTTCTTCAGGTGGGGACCACAGACCACTTCTCAGTACCTATGCTTTCTGGATGATGTTTTGGTCACTTTTGAATGTTGGTGGTGCTTTCACACTCGTGGTAGCATGAGACGGACTCTACAACCCACACAAGTGGCTCAGGTAGTGCAGCTCATCCAGGATGACACATCAATGCGAGCTGTGGCAAGAAGGTTTGCTGTGTCTGTCAGCGTAGTGTCCAGAGCCTGGAGGCGTTACCAGGAGACAGGCCAGTACACCAGGAGATGTGGAGGAGGCCGTAGGAGAGCAAAAACCCAGCAGCAGGACCGCTACCTCCGCCTTTGTGCAAGGAGGAACAGGAGGAGCACTGCCAGAGCCCTGCAAAATGACCTCCAGGAGGCCACAAATGTGCATGTGTCTGCACAAACAGTTAGAAACCGACTCCACGAGGATGGTATGAGGGCCCGACGTCCACAAATGGGGGTTGTGCTCACAGCCCAACACCATGCAGGACGCTTTGCATTTGCCAGAGAACACCAGGATTGGCAAATTCGCCACTGGCGCCCTGTGTTCTTCACAGATGAAAGCTGGTTCACATCATGTCTCGCTCCATCCACCAACATCACGTTGCACCACAGACTGTCCAGGAGTTGGTGGATGGTTTAGTGCAGGTCTGGGATGAGATCTCTCAGGAGACCATCCACCGTCTCATCAGGAGCATGCCCAGGCGTTGTAGGGAGGTCATAGAGGCACGTGGAGGCCACACACAATACTGAGCCTCATTTTGACTTGTTTTAAGGACATTACATCAAAGTTGGATCAGCCCCTAGTGTGTTTTTCCACTTTAACAAATTGGTTAACAAATTTGATTTCCATTGATGATTTTTGTGTGATTTTGTTGTCAGCACATTCAACTTTGTACAGAACAAAGTATTCAATGAGAATATTTCATTCATTCAGATCTAAGATGTGTTATTTGAGTGTTCTCTTTATTTTTTTGAGCAGTGTATATACAGATTCGACAGGAAGTGATGAATACTACCAACGTTTATAGGATCTAAAAGCTGCATCCATCCATATGAGACACAAATACAATGATCTGAAGTTGCTCCTTTTTAGGAAACCATAGAATGGACCCACTGGCCAGGTGGCTCGTTACCAAGAGTCTTATTTATTTATTTTGTCATCTGATCCCACACATTTTTTTTTTCCAACACAAGATTAGAGAAATCTTGTCATTGGGGGGCACTTGGCCAACTGGTGATGATTAAGTGGTGACGCACACATTGCACACACAAAGCAGAGACTGAGCCTGAACATGCCTTGTAACAAGAAGCAGCTACTCCACTGCTGCTGTTTTCCTGATTATGTTTGTCCCTTAGATAAGAAGATGGACTATTACCAGCTGCAAATAGACCTGCAGCATGTGTGCCCTGTGCTTTTGTTTTTGATTGTCTCCTTAGCAAGCTCTGACACTGTTATTCAGCTGGACATGCTAGCAGTGCTGGTAGCCAACACCTTTTTGTGCAGAGAATAAAACAGTGGCTAAGTTTTACCCAACCTTGTGCTACTAAATCATCTATCAGTCCTGCTTAAGGCGTCTTAAGACCCTCCTTATATTGTTGGAATGACTGTTTTGTCTAAATGTTTTGAGATGTATAGATTAATTTGAGTAAATCAGAAAATCATGGCAGGTTGTTTTATTTCAGTTATTTAATTCAAACAAAGTTCCAGATCAGCAAAAAGTGAATTTTTCACATAACATCAGATTCTTTTGAGTAATCTTTTTTCCTGCAATAAATGAAATCATAAAAAAAAAAAAAAAACAGCTTCTGTATTTACTCAGGTTAACTTTGTACAACATTAAAGCATTTCAGGATGCCAAAAAAAAAAGAAAAACAAGGTGGGGGGGGGGTAAATACTTTGTTTAACTTCTATGAACTTTTAATTCATATTCTTATTTACTGGGATGCACCTGTATTCACTTTTTTATGTTTTTGTCCATTTATTTCTGTGGAGAAAACAAATGAAGCTGGACATCACCTTCAGCTTTTAAAGCTCAGAACCACAGAGAAACATAGTTAACGAGACAGTTTTAGTGCTACAATTAAAGAAAATTCTCTTTTTATTGTCACTGTAAAACAACTGAAAGTGAGACTTGAATGACTGTATAAACACCTCAAAATTGCATATACAGATCAGAGTGCAAGATATTTACCATGAGCACATCCCCTGTCCAGGTTTTAATACAAGATCACACAGATTCAGATCTCTGAGAAATACCACAAGTTTATACTGCCGAACAAAAATCACTCTGAAAAAGCATTACTGATCCGGTGTCCAGCTGTGGATGATGCCTAAGAAGCCATCTTGGACTAGTTGATCATGTTGCAGACTGGTGTACGAGCTGGGGCTTTGGGCATCTAGAGAATAAACATTAGGGCATGGCTTGTGCTAACCATGACGGCAAAATGAAAACTGATGCAGGCATCTATCTAAGCTCCCTCCAAGCACATTTCATTAAAGTACTATACATGTATACAGAATCACCATGACCCCCGTTTTCTCCCTGCAATATTAAACATGTCTAACTTATTGAAGCTAACTTATCGTTACATCTTAATATCTCTCTGGCTGCAGCATTTTGCGGCACATTTTGAGTTCGGGCCAAGACGAAAAGCGTCGGCCTGTTTATTCTGCACAAGACCAAGGGGACAAAGATCCAAAGACAAACAGGGGGCGTCCCTCTGCGTTCATATCTGCTCTCAACAAGGTGGGGCCCTGTAGCCGTTCCAAAACAATACTTCAGAGCCATGCTATGCATCTGATCATTAATATCCAGCATTGAATTAAAAGGGTATAGAAGTCTGTCACAGTCCATCTGAGCTCCCAAACTCCCTGCTGCCCCCATTTCAGGGGCAGCCTTGGCCTCCACCATCTCTTCCTTCATTTCTCTTCTTCCTCCGTGTGTCTCTTTCCCTCTCTGTCCCTCTCCCGTTCTTCCTCCAGTGGATGGGTTTGCCTGTGCTCCCACATCCGCACCGCTCCGTCCCACTGTGGACACAATATCAAAAACACGATTTAATATCAAATCCACAGGTTGTTTTTTTTTTTTTCTCCATGTACGTCAACTTGCTTGCTGCATTTTGGACATTTACAGTGGCTTGAAAAATGATTCACACCTCACATTTGTGTCTCATTACAGCTGCAAACTTCAATGCGTTTACTGAGATTTTAGGTGAAGGACCAGTTCGAGGTAGCAAATACAGTTGTGTTCAAAATGATAGCGCTTTGTTTAAAAACCTGAGAAAAGTTCAAAATCCTTCAGCTGTTATTTCCATGCACTGGGAACGCTGCACATTATGTTCTAAGTCAAACCAGGAGGAAAAATGTCTCAATCTTTTAATCACTTTACAGAAAATGAAGAAAAATAAACATTAGGCTGTTTAAGAAAATAGGACCATGTTTCTTTACAAACTCAGATATTTACTGTATAAACTGAAGAATCCTTAGGATTTATGAGCCATGTGAATCACTGAACTAATATTTAGTTCTATAACCTCTGTTTCTGAGAACTGCTTCACATCTGTGTTGCATGGAGTCGGCCAGCTTCTGGCTCCTGTGAACCGGTATTCCAGCTCAGGATGATTTGACAACATTCCACAATTCCACAAGCAGCATTTTTGAAGTCAACCCACAAGATTAAGGTCCAGGGATTGGGCTGGCCACTCCATAACTTTGATTTTGTTGTTCAAGAACCAAGATGCTGCTCGTTTCTTGATTTGTTTGAGGTTGTTGTCTTCAAACACCAATTTCAAGGACATTCCCTGTTCGGCATAAGGAAACATGACCTCCTCAAACTATTTTGATATATGCAAACGGATCCAGGGTTGGATGAGATCCGTCCTGAGTACCTCAAGTCTTTGGATGTTGTAGGGCTGTCATGGTTGACACGCCTCTTCAACATTGTGTGGCGGACGGGGACAGTGCCTTTGGATTGGCGGACTGGGGTGGTGGTCCCCCTTCATAAGAAGGGTGACCGGAGGATGTGTTCCAACTACAGGGGGATCACACTCCTCAGCCTCCCTGGTAAGACCTACGCCAGGGTATTGGAGAGGAGAATACGGCCGATAGTCGAACCTCGGCTTCAGGAGGAGCAGTGTGGTTTTTGTCCCGGCCGTGGAACACTGGACCAGCTCTACACCCTCTACAGGGTGCTCGAGGGTTCATGGGAGTTTGCCCAACCGGTCCACATGTGTTTTGTGGACCTGGAGAAAGCATTCGACTGTGTCCCTCGTGATGCCCTGTGAGGGGTGCTCCAGGAGTATAGAATCGGGGGCCCTTTATTAGGGGCCATCCGGTCCCTTTACAAGTGAAGCAGGAGTTTGGTTCGCATTGCCGGCACTAAGTTGGACCTGTTCCCGGTGCATGTTGGACTCCGGCAGGGCTGCCCTTCGTCAGCGGTCCTGTTCATAACTTTTATGGACAGGATTTCTAGGCGCAGTCAGGGGCCGGAAGGGGTCTCGTTTGGGGACCAGTGGATTTCGTCTCTTCTTTTTGCAGATGACGTGGTCCTGCTGGCCCCCTCTAGCCAAGACCTACAGCATGCGCTGGGGCGGTTCGCAGCCGAATGTGAAGCGGCCGGGATGAAGATCAGCTCCTCCAAGTCTGAGGCCATGGTTCTCGACCTGAAAAGGGTGGCTTGTCCTCTTCAGGTTGGAGGGGAGTTCCTGCCTCAAGTGGAGGAGTTTAAGTATCTCGGGGTCTTGCTTACGAGTGAGGGAAGAATGGAGCGGGAGATCGACAGACGGATCGGTGCGGCTGCCACAGTAATGGGGGCGCTGTGCCGGTCCGTTATGGTGAAGAGAGAGCTGAGCCGAAAAGCCAAGCTCTCGATTTACCGGTCGGTCTACGTTCCTACCCTCACCTATGGCCATGAACTTTGGGTCATGACCGAAAGAACGAGATCCCGGATACAAGCGGCTGAAATGAGCTTCCTCCGTAGGGTGGCCGGGCACTCCCTTAGAGATAGGGTGAGGAGCTCGGCCATCCGGGAGGGGCTCGGAGTAGAGCCGCTGCTCCTCCACATCGAGAGGAACCAGTTGAGGTGGCTCGGGCATCTATACCGGATGCCTCCTGGACGCCTTCCTCGGGAGGTGTTCCAGGCACGTCCCACCGGGAGGAAGGCCAGGGGACGGCCCAGGACACGCTGGAGGGACTATGTCTCTCGGCTGGCCTGGGAATGACTTGGGCTCCACCCGGAGGAGCTGGAAGAGGTGTCTGGGGAGAAGGGACGTCTGGGCGTCTCTGCTGCCCCCGCGACCCGTTCCCGGATAAAGCGGAAGACGACGAGTACGAGCAAAAGGATCCATGATCTCTTTTATGCGATAAATAGGCCTGGCACCATAGTAAGAGAAACATCCCCATATCATGATGCTTTAACCACCATGCTTCACTGTCTTCAGTGGATTTTGGCTTCAACTCAGTGTTTGGGGGTCGTCTGCGGCCCTTGGACCCAAAAAGAACAATCTTACCTTCATCAGTCCAGAAAATGTTTCTCCCTTCCTCTAGCTGATGTGTTCCTTGGCGAGTTGTATCCTCTTGAGCATGTCTTCTGATAGATTAGCTTCACACATGCGTCTTCTAATTGTCACCGTTAACTTCAGACCCTCTTAGACCAGGAGGTGATCACTGGCTGACATTCTGGCAATTCTTCGATCTATTGCAATGGTAGTCTTTGGTATTCGTCGACGTCTCTCTGGTTTTCCTCTCCATTTTCAAGCACTGAAGATCATTTTAGCCGAGCAGTCTCATTTTGTGCACTTCCTTATACGTTTTCCCCTCTCCCATCAACGTCCTAATCAAAGTAAGAAGTTCTTCTGAACAATGCCTGGAACGACCCATTTTTAATCAGGTTTTCAGAGAGAAACGCATGTGCTGACGTCATCCTTTAACAGACTCAGGAGCAGGCACATAATGAATGTTGGTTCTGCTGGTTTTCTATGACTCTACTACACCTACTACACCCACACTAGCCGTGTGGCAACACGATTCCCACCAGAAACAGTCACTGACTCATCTGGTCAGTCTAGCTGGATTGGTATTATTTGGAACACAACTGTACATTTGTCCAAAAAGTCAGTTTTCACCTTTTAACAGATAACTAGAAGAGAGTTTGTTTTTTTTAAATCTAGATGATCCATTTGGAAAAAAAGATAAAACCGCAGTGGAATAGGTCAGGATTTCTTAAATCATTATTCCAAGTTTATTCCCTACTGATTACCTATTGAGAAAACTTGTAGACAATTAATATCTTTTTGAAATTCCATAATTGTATGCAGAAAGAAAATTGTCCAGATGATAAGTTTGACATTTTAGCCTTACATGATCTTTTTAATACTGTAATAAAACATAAATCATTATGTCCGTGGGCCCTATCAGTTACATATGCTTTCCTTCCTTTTTTTTAGTCTGGGTATTGCAATTACTTTCATTTTTGCTCATGCAAAGAAAGAAAACTGATTTAATATACCGTGAAATGACAAATCTGGCATCTTCTAAACTGTAAAAGTGTTCAATTCAAGCAGTTTTGTTAAGGGGCCATTTCTTCATAAGTGAATATTTGCATCAGGAGAGTTCATTGGTAGAACATGACCTGCTGTCTGGCTGCCTAACTGTTAAAACGTCTTCCTGTGGATGTGATGTGATATGCAGGGTCATGCCTGCCTGCATTAACTGGACTCACAGAGCTGCTGATGATTTTGTCATCATATGGGTGCCAGCTGACGTCCCTCACGCACGCGTCGTGACCCGACAGTCTGGACACCACCAAGCCGGTCAGGACGTCGTAGACTGGACACACACACAACATTCAAGCAACACGTCAGCCTCGTGCGATAAGGACCAGCGTTTCCTCGCGCAGGAATGTCACTACAGCTCCAAGTGCACAGAGGAACGACACTTACTGACGATTTTCCCGGTGGAGCAGCCGGAGTAGATGAACCTCTGCCCGGTGCTGAACTCCGGAGAGAACCGGCAGCGGATGAGCGTGTGCAGAACGCCGTGGCCGCGGTAGGTCATCACTGAGGTGTCGCCGGTCAGTTTGTGTTTCTTCAGAGCTGCAAACCAAACAGATAAAAAAAAAACATGGAGGGAGCAATAAAAAACTAAATAAGATGAATATTTCCAATGAGTAATCACAAGTCATCTGAATTTTTCATTTAGATTTAACTTAATACACTCTTTCTCAAAAATGTATTTTCTTCAAAATTAGAATATTTTATAAAGTTAATTTATTCCAGTAATTTAATTTAAAATCATACAATATTCAGAACATCTTGTCATGTGGTGCCACGCCACAAAATCTCCTTCCCCTCCATCTTTCCACCCCATGAGTAGTTTTCTGGATCAGCCTCTGGCAACCTTCTAGTTCTTTTTCTC
The DNA here is from genome assembly GCF_021462225.1 of Girardinichthys multiradiatus. NCBI lineage: Eukaryota > Metazoa > Chordata > Actinopteri > Cyprinodontiformes > Goodeidae > Girardinichthys > Girardinichthys multiradiatus. The sequence goes on along the minus strand of NC_061813.1, from coordinate 15,575,180 downwards.
TTTTAGCCCAGGTAAGAAGTTTCTACTGTCTATGTTTCAGGAGGGGCTCAACACCAGGAATGTGGACCTATCTAGGGCACATGCCCTAGATAGGTCTTGATGGTCTGTTGGCTCTTGAAGCTCCGACTCCAGCTGCAATCAACACCTGAGTAATTTCCCCTATCCCCAGAATGGGCTTTGCCTCAAAATCATCTTAGGAATGCGGTTATCTATTGTTTGTGCAATTTTTCTGCAAGACTTTTTCTTTCCACTCAACTTTCCATTGCTTGGATATAGCACACTGCGAGCCAGCCAGCTTCTTTAGCAATTAGCTTTTCTTGCCTACCTTACTGGTGGAGGATGTCAACAACAGCCTGCAGGACAACTGCCAAGTCAGCAGTAGTTATGTAGACCATTACATAACATTTGGTCTTATGTAATTTCCTAATTTTCTGATTAATCAAATTTTGAGTTTCTATTAGCTGTAATCATCACCAAATAAACACAAGTAGATACTTTAAATATTTCACTCTGAGTGAAATACGAGTTTCACTTTTAGAGCTGAATTACTGAATTTAATTAACTTGTAGATTATATTCTAATCTAATTAAATGAACCCTCCCGTCGCTCTCCTTCCCCTCCTCACCTCTCTGGGGAACCTGCTGCCAGCGGTAGTCCCAGTTTTGTTGGGTGACAGCCAGGCGAGAGGCAGCCAAACCCTCTTTGGGTGAGAATTTTCGGATGTCCCATAGCTTGATGGACTGGTCCTTCGAGTTGCTGATGAGATAGCGAGCGTCGCCCTGGCAAACAACGCAGAGGGAAGAGTTATGGCGCAAAAGAAACTGAATCATTGCATCAGCGGCTTAAATGCTTTGTAGAGCTTTTTGATGACAGGTGGCTAGAACAGCGGCAACCCTCCTCCCACCTTGCTGTGGATGAAGGTGATGCCGTCTCTGTGGCCGGCCAGCTGTCCGACGGGCAGCGGCCTGTCCTCTCGCAGCGTCCGTCTGTCCCACACCTTGCACAGAGCGTCGTCGCTGCCAGAAAACAGAAGCTGGGACGAGCTGTCGGCGAACGCCACCGTGTTCACGTCGTCCTCGTGGGCATCGATCTGGGGAGGGTGGCGCGCAAATGAAAGAGTCAGTGTTTCTGAGCGGAGTGTGGGCGAACACGAAGAGCAGACATGCAAAATCATCACTGAGCTAAAAGCGGGGATGCATCCAGAGAGAGAGGCAGAGACGGTGATGGAGCAGATGGTGGGGGTCACCTACTGACTGCTTGGTTCTTGATTGTTACCCTAAACTGGACTATATGAAGCTGAATTAACCAGCAGGACTACAGGGCTTTGCAAATGTCTTCAAACCTCCCGCCCTTTTATATTTTGTCACATTACATTTAAGGGGATTTTGTTTGATAGATCAACACAAAGATCATATTTCTGTTTCAGATTTGAAGATCTAGAGAAAAGGTTCAAAGTTTTTGCCATTCTTCTTTCTTAAGGAGATGGAGGTTACAATCTGAGAGGAAAGGTTAACTTTCAAAAACAAAGTGTTCGGGCTGGATCTGTGGAACGGACTGAACAACGAGTTGAAACAAAGCACAAACATAACTCAATTTAAAAAAAGAGACAAAACACACGTTTCTGGGGAGTATATGGTGTAAAATGATGATCAGGAGCATCCCCTGTATGCATCTTCTTTTTGTACATATTAGTTGGATTGGTAAATAAATAGCAGCAGTAGTTATGGACTTGTATTGTAAAAGAATAAGCCCTGAAAAGTTAATATTAGAATTTAAATGAATGTGATTTAATGTAATGAATATAGAAGGGAGTAGGGACATAGAAGTTCTACTTCTACCTAATCCTATTCAGACTTCCTATTTTGTATGTGGACAAGATTCCTTCTTTTATTTCTATTTACATTCAGGATATATTTAAAAAAGATAAACTCCAACAAGCTTCCCTGTCCCTGAAATCCACACAGGATGATGCTGCCACCACCGTGTTTCACTAAGAGGATTGTGTATTTCAGGTGATAGTTTTCTTCCTACCTTTTCATGTATGTTGATTTATTTTTCATTATACCAGAGCACCTTCTACATGGTTCAATACCTTTTGCAAGCCACTCTGGGATGACATTTTCATCTTCCACCTACTTAAACTCTGCTGAGAAACAAGCATGCAGAGCTTCACTCACCTTCAGTGTTCGTTTATTCTGTTCAAGATCAAACACATAAAGACAGCCGTCGTTTGCTCTGAAAACAACAGGAAACGTCGAATAAATTCCCACTCAGCTTGTTAGTCCTTTAAGACAAACAACTGGAACAATGAGTCCATTTGCCTGTCAGTCACAGCTTTCAAGCATAGCAGCAAGTTGTACTCACCCGCCCAGAATCTCTTTGCCATCTGTTGACGCAGCCAGCGAGAACACGCAGAACCTCCTCTCATCTGGACTACAAAGCACACACACCATTATCACAAAGAACCCCAGCCACACACAGCCTGCTGCACAATACCCCACACCAAACACACAGCTGTATGACGGCACTCGTCCCGTCCTAAACAATGTTTCTGTTATGAATTAACGATCTCTGCGTTCGACAGAGAGACACACACAGAGAAGGATGGGATGGATGTTGGAGTGACAACTTCTGACAGCATCATTCACCCAGGGGGAAATGAAGGAGGAGTTGAGGGGTGCCGGCTGGTAAGGAATGATAGATTACCTGCTCCGTAATGTTAAAAGTTACTATGAGGGGGAAACACTAACTTGAGGTCCAGGGCGGTGTGGTTTTCACCGTCTCCATCTATACTGCACAAATGAACTGTAGTGGGGAAACAGAGAGAGAGAACTTATGAGAACATATTCTTTAATGCTCCATTTTAATAAAGATTCTTGAATATGCATGAGCCAGTTATCAGTATAAAGGCATACTGAGGTTTTTAAAAGCTACAGCTACGAGCTTACCAACCGATAAGCAGCTGACTGCAGGCTAGCTACCTGAGCAGATAGCCTGACTAATTAACCAGCCAATATCAGCTTGTTGTAGCTGGTTATAGTTTATGCTATGATTTATCCTTAAGTTTGGGTATGAAAATCCAAATATTAATGCATATGTTGTACAAGTAATAATCAATAGAATACTTTGGCAGCAGAAGGAATAATCGTTACTTTCTTGCTTTAATTTAAAGCAGTTAGATCCATGTTCACCTTTTCATATCGACATTGTAATTCCACTGCATTTTTACCTAAGGTTATCATCAGCCTGAACATACAGTATAAGATACAAGTGACTAACAGTATTTATGCCGAGGGCACTTTACATTTTATTTAAACGTGCCTTGACTGACAGTAATGTTGTTTTTAACCTTTACCAACAAATATTCAAAGTTATGGTAGTTTAATGAATGCAACCTTAAAGTTGAAAACTTTCCGCTTTACTCTGAAAAAATTCACATTTAAACCATTTTGGATGACTGCAAGTCTCACTGAAAGAAAGTCTCATTCACAGCATCCAGACGAAGATTGAAAGACTATTTGGGAAAGTAGTAAAGTCTACCACAAAGAGGAGACTTGAACTCATTTTTCACCACGAGGTACAAACAATCCATAGAGCCCAGATCAAACTTTGCCAAATAAAGCCCCTAAAAATGGGAAGTCATTAAACCAGTGATGCTATGGTCAATCTGCAGCAGAATGGTGGATGAGGTAAAAAAAAAAAAAAAAAAAAAAGGAGCAGGATACAGGAAATGGTCGTAACATCATGTGTAACACATGCGAGTATGAGATGAGCATGTACAGCTTCAAACAGCACTCTGGGTAACAGCTGGATTCTGAAGTCTCCAGGAATGTTCCCTGCACAGAATCTGCAGAAAAGCTGTCTAGATAATGCTACCCGGGACAAATAAGGAACGCATGGACTTAAAACAAAAGATGATGGAAATCCAGAGATCTTTGAAGATAAACAAGTTGAATCTTATGCAACGGTAGAATCCCAATAATCATCGGAGCTGAGCCTGGTTGAGTTGCATTTCACTTCCTGGAGACTAAATTTAGGGTGGAACATCGAAATTCTAGAAAAAAATCAAGTGATCAGAATCTATCGATATTCAGCTTGATCGCTCTGACTGGTGACCAGCCAGTCTAAAACTCAAAAATCCCATCTTTTTCTGATCAATGAACACGTCATACCGACAAAACTCTTCGGTGTGGATGCTGCTACTGGGGTTAGCTGTTTTCCGTACGAGTGACGGGTTTCAAATGAAAATCATATGAAAGAAGCTGTTTCAAGAAACGTTATTTTCCGCAAAATTTCAAGACATATCTGCTGTTCAATGAGGCTGCAAGAGAACGAGAGAGACCAAGACTTTCAGCAAACAACAAAAAGGTTATAGGTAGCTGCACAAAAAGATAAAATAAAATGCACACACCTGTTTAAAATGTCAATTTCAAACTAATTTATTATTTATTTCTAAATTATTAGTAAAAACCTGTTTCACAGCAGTTTTTCCCAAAAAACACAATGACTTTACCTCCGCATTTAATATAAATACTTAATGACTGCTTCTGACAAGAAGAAAAAAGTATTTTTTCAAGCTGGTCTTTTATGTTCTTCTTAAAGAGAACTCAGGAACGGCTAAAATCAGTTTCGGCAGGACAAAGCTTTACAACAACTGGAGTTTAGAAATTGGCCAAAAAATTTCTGATCCGTGCATCCCTAGTGGAAAAACCCACAAACACGAGACATGATGACTAAAACTGGGAAATGTTCAGCCAATGACTGAATATAACTGAATGCTTAAATTATAAGATTCTCAATAGAAGGAAATGAATAAAGACTCTACAGTGACTGACTCATGGTGCTGTGTCTCAATAGTCCCTAAGCCTTACTGTAGTCAGACCAGCTGGAGTACAGCACATGGCGAGCATCGGGCGTGAAGCAGACATCCAGCACGCTCCAGCCCACGTCACGGGCCTTCACTGTCCGCTGCAGGTGGAAACGCCCCCTGGTGGTGTCGTACAGGCGGATATTCTGGTCTACAAGGAAAAACAAACATTTTCAGGTTTCACTGTATAAAAGGAGCCATTTTTTATCACAGTCAGACAATTACATACATTTCCTTAGTATATGGTAGAATCATCTTTAAATGTGTATGAACTGGGGTTAAACGTTTCGGGTGGAATTTTGACCCATTCGTTCTGACAGAACTGGTAGAACAGAGCCGGGTTTGTAGGCCGCCATGCTAACACAGACCGTTTCAGCTCTGCCAACATGTTATCTATGGGCCTGAGATCATGACTTTGTGGTGGCCACTCCAAAGCATTAACTTTGCTGTCGGCCGTTCTGTGGCCAAGCTTCAACTTTCTGGCTGACGTCTTGAGATGTTCAGTCAGTATTTCCACATGATGTTCTTCCTTCATAATGACCTCTGCTTTGTGAAGTGCAGCTGTTTGTATGTATACTTTTAAGTTTCTTTGTTGTCAACCTCACCCCGCCACTTTTCTCTTCCTTCGGCGCACTGTAAACATGAGGTCCCAAATATTTTAGACAGATAAAAGTTTCAGGACCCAGTTCAACTTTAACATCAGTATTAGGCTTCTGTTTCAGTGCCTGCAGCAAACATCAACGGTGAGGTTTTTAATGAGAAAAACAATAAAATCCAATGACTAGGGAGGAAGGTGGCGGCTGTGTTGTTTACTTCCAAGTATGCACCATATGAGGAGTTTCAAATGTACACCTGAGAGTTTCTAACAGGCCATTTTTATAAAGCAGCATTCTGTACATGACCTGCAAAAATGGCTTTCAAACAAGCACTGTAAATGATTCTAGGATCTGATTTATTTCCTCTGGGTTCTCATGTTAGATGTTGTATTATTAACCTTGGCAGGCAGAGAGGAACATGCTGCCCTCCTCGCTGTAAACTCCACAAAAGGCTTTCTGCAGGTATGTATCCTTGTGGGACACGTAGTTTGGCAGGAAACTGCAAGGAACCAAAAGGGTCAATAGGGTCAGGAAAGTCCTCTTTCTGTGCAGTCCATAAAAATCAAATTATAGTGAATATTCTTTGAACCAATTCTCATTGTCTTTCCGTTGCATCAGTTTTGGAATACAGAGAAAGGGGAATTGTGCTTACTGTGTGCGGATACGACTGCATTCTCCGTGAGAAAAACTGGAGCCTCTACATCTGCCTTGTTCTCTCTGGGCATAAAACAGTTAACATTTAAAATAATTACCACTTGTCAAAATCACACACACCATTACAACCTCCTAAATACAAGTTCATTGCAGAAACGCGTTGAAACAAGTCACACTAAAAGTAGGTATTTTAGGCATTAGTTGGAGCAATTTGCCAATGATTCGGATGCCGATCACAGGGTCTGACCTCTGTCAGCATGTGGGTGAAACTGTGTCGGCCTTTCAAGGAGGACGAGGCAGTAGCCAGGAGGATCTGTGTTCGGATCTCACTGCGGTCCACTTCCTGCGTGTTGGGCTGGGTGTCCACTAGAAAACAAGAATATAGTCTGAGTAGAAAGTTAATGGGGCCGTATGTGGGTGAATGGAACTGTGCACGTATGGGGAAAAGCTTCTGTTCTTTTAAACATATGAGTCAGTGTAATGAGTCATATGTTTGATTTCCAACAGTTTTATACTGAGGGTCGGCATGATTTTACATCGGTAATAAACAGCATATAATAGTTTGGAAACCGAGGACCACCTATTTTGCAAGCAGGGACAATCAAGGTGATTGGCCTCCACAGGGTCGGGAGGAGGCTACCTGGTGGGTTGTAGCGGTCGCCCAGCCGCCCGTCCCAGGCTCCGTCGCTGTCCTCATCAGAGTCAGAGTACGACTGGACCAGCTGCAGCCCAGTAGCTTCATGGCCATGGACCACTCTGACCTGGCCCCTGCACAAACAAAAGCAATATTAATCTACCTCCATGGAAGATGATGAAGTAGATCTAAGCTGAAGCACCAATAGCTTGTATATCATCATAAGGTGAAGGATTAGCAGCTCAAACGGTAGATAAATGCAAGATGTCAAACTTAATCATTTACAGTTCACAACAATTCACCTTGAAGGGTTGTCACCTTACAGCCACAAGCTTCACTGTATTGTAGGTGGATTTTATGCGATAGACCAAAACAAAGTAGTGCAGCATTGTGAAGTGGAAGGACATTAGTTTGTGTAATTATAATATTTCCTGGCCATTATACTCCAGGTGTCATGAGTACACACGTTGCATGCAAATGTAATTACAGTCTATTAAGAGTCTTACTCCAGTGGATGCCCACACCTGACAGGTATTACAATGCCAAAGAGTGTAAAGGTCACAGAGATTCCTGGAAGCACACACGAAAGAGAGAGGAGTGAGTAGGCCTGTTGCAATAAGCAAACAAATTCAATAAATCGCATGAATTAAAATAATCGCATGATAAATTCGAATGAGCTCGATAATTTCATGTTTGCATGCTTGTTTATGTTCCTTGTGTCTCCCTGTCTTTCTACTAAAGAGACTGGAGACGAAAGGTTTCCCTCCGGTGCATCGGTCTCGACTCGCCCCTCCCTTCTCGTTTCCTTAGCGTAGGCAGGAGTGGACTCATTACGTACCTTCAGAGTAACCTTTGTCTTCCCGAATGTTCACGATCACTGGAGCGTTTAATTGTTTTATCTGTCAGACTAAAGTAGCTACAGATTGGAGTGCTTTGTTGTTAGTGTGCACCATTTGTTATAAAACTGTTTTGCCTGTGTTCCCTGTCTGAGCCTAATGATTAATATTTTTTGAAGGATAATTGTGTCTAGAGACTTCATAATTCATTTTATTTTTAGTTTTTGCTTGTTCGTTTATTTTGTATATTTAAAATGTCTTCCAGTTCCGGTGTTAAATGTTATTTAGAAAGTTTAAAGATCTTTAAGAGGGTGCAGCTACTTGCATTATGATGCCATTATCATATACAGGTCCTTCTCAAAATATTAGCATATTGTAATAAAGTTAATTATTTTCCATAATGTCATGATGAAAATTTAACATTCATATATTTTAGATTCATTGCACACTAACTGAAATATTTCAGGTCTTTTATTGTCTTAATATGGATGATTTTGGCATACAGCTCATGAAAACCCAAAATTCCTATCTCACAAAATTAGCATATTTCATCCGACCAAAAAAAGAAAAGTGTTTTTAATACAAAAAACGTCAACCTTCAAATAATCATGTACAGTTATGCACTCAATACTTGGTCGGGAATCCTTTTGCAGAAATGACTGCTTCAATGCGGCGTGGCATGGAGGCAATCAGCCTGTGGCACTGCTGAGGTCTTATGGAGGCCCAGGATGCTTCGATAGCGGCCTTTAGCTCATCCAGAGTGTTGGGTCTTGAGTCTCTCAACGTTCTCTTCACAATATCCCACAGATTCTCTATGGGGTTCAGGTCAGGAGAGTTGGCAGGCCAATTGAGCACAGTGATACCATGGTCAGTAAACCATTTACCAGTGGTTTTGGCACTGTGAGCAGGTGCCAGGTCGTGCTGAAAAATGAAATCTTCATCTCCATAAAGCTTTTCAGCAGATGGAAGCATGAAGTGCTCCAAAATCTCCTGATAGCTAGCTGCATTGACCCTGCCCTTGATAAAACACAGTGGACCAACACCAGCAGCTGACACGGCACCCCAGACCATCACTGACTGTGGGTACTTGACACTGGACTTCTGGCATTTTGGCATTTCCTTCTCCCCAGTCTTCCTCCAGACTCTGGCACCTTGATTTCCGAAAAACATGCAGAATTTGCTTTCATCCGAAAAAAGTACTTTGGACCACTGAGCAACAGTCCAGTCCTGCTTCTTTGTAGCCCAGGTCAGGCGCTTCTGCCGCTGTTTCTGGTTCAAAAGTGGCTTGACCTGGGGAATGCGGCACCTGTAGTCCATTTCCTGCACACGCCTGTGCACGGTGGCTCTGGATGTTTCTACTCCAGACTCAGTCCACTGCTTCCGCAGGTCCCCCAAGGTCTGGAATCGGCCCTTCTCCACAATCTTCCTCAGGATCCGGTCACCTCTTCTCGTTGTGCAGCGTTTTCTGCCACACTTTTTCCTTCCCACAGACTTCCCACTGAGGTGCCTTGATACAGCACTCTGGGAACAGACTATTCGTTCAGAAATTTCTTTCTGTGTCTTACCCTCTTGCTTGAGGGTGTCAATAATGGCCTTCTGGACAGCAGTCAGGTCGGCAGTCTTACCCATGATTGGGGTTTTGAGTGATGAACCAGGTTGGGAGTTTTAAAGGCCTCAGGAATCTTTTGCAGGTGTTTAGAGTTAACTCGTTGATTCAGATGATTAGGTTCATAGCTCGTTTAGAGACCCTTTTAATTATATGCTAATTTTGTGAGATAGGAATTTTGGGTTTTCATGAGCTGTATGCCAAAATCATCCGTATTAAGACAATAAAAGACCTGAAATATTTCAGTTAGTGTGCAATGAATATAAAATATATGAATGTTAAATTTTCATCATTACATTATGGAAAATAATGAACTTTCTCACAATATGCTAATATTTTGAGAAGGACCTGTATTAGTTCAAAAAGGTCTCCATCTCAAAAATTTCCAGGACAATTTATCATCCAGCAAAATGCGTCATCGTGACAGCCTAGGAGCAGGAAAATGTGCATTTATCACAACTGATATCATCATCATTCCAGTATCTACTTATAATGACGCCACTGCATGTAACGTCTGGCGACAGGTCGGTCATGCACTCCGCAAACCTGACCTTTATAGAGAAGGGGCAAAAAGAAAGCCATTGTTGAAGAAAGCCATAAGAAATCTTCTCTCTAGTTTGTCACAAGTCATGTAAGGGGATATTTTTACTTATTGTTTGTAAGAAAAAAAAATACTCAAAACAATGTTTAATTTTTCTTCCACTTCACAACAATACTCTACTTTGCAGGCCATAAACTTATAGTTTTAGGTATCTCTAGCAAGGTCCCTGCTAGTACAAACTCACCTGGAGAAAATAAATTGAAAAGAAAGGTTTTTTTTTTTGTAGCTTTTGAGGGAAAAAAGTCATAAAACCAAATCAAAAATTAAGTCGAAATGTTAAGAATAAAGTAAATATGTCGTGGTTAGATTAAAGTACAGCGATTAAACCAAATCAACACTGGCACAAAGACGTGCGACAGCCATGCTTTGTGTAAACAAGCTAGCAATTTTATTTTCTAGAAAAGGATGTAATACCAAGTTCTTTCATTTTCAGCATATAAACATCGAGTGGATGCGCTCTCTTAGTCAGAAAGTAGGCTACCTCAACCCATGCCAAAGCTGCTTGGAAAGAACGCTGAGAGTTTCAACATTCCACGTTTTCCTCCAGGTATTACATCCACTTTATTCACAAAACAGGAAGTATGACTTTTTTCTTAAAATTCGGACTTTTTTCTGAACATTCCAACCCTTTCCTCACATTTCAACTTTATTGCTTAAATAAAATTTGGTCTTTATTCTCGATCCTCTCAACACTATTCTGTAATGGAAATGCCCGAAAACAACAGCATTTTTTTTTCACCTTCGGGTGACCCTAATACTACACAAACATCCTCTGAAGAAATGCTTTTTTCTAGATTTAGCCACCTGCTATGTTTTATCTGCAGCCCCAAACCACGGAAACATAAACTAAAAAATGCAGATACAATTTAATCACAATTTAAAACCAATAAACTTCACAATGATTTACATGAAAAAGGGTAACGTTGAGACTGTTTGCTGCCATGCGCCTACTCTATAGGTTTGCTTTGTGTGTCTGCGTGACATTGGAAGAATGTTCACGTAAAAGATACTGTAGATGTGAAGATATTATGTTTTTCTATGCCAACAGTCTCATGCATGTGGTATCCCTACCATTCCCAAGTTGATTTATAGAGATTATGTGCATTTCCTGTCAGCCTGACTCAATTGACCAACATATGATGACAAGCAAACAGGAAGTAAGCAATTTTAGTATCCTTATAGGAGTCAACCCTGAAGTAAATAAAGGTTAAATAACGTGTTTTTGAGTTGTCCCATTCACTCAGAGTACCTTAATACAGTGCAAACGTTGCACTTGTTTTTGTTTTTTAACATAAACTAATTCCTGCCACATTTACCTTCTCAGTAGATAAGCCAGCACTTCAGCTAGGTCAACGTCCTCCTCGAAAGCGGACTGCCTGTCTCCCTGCTGCCTGTCAGCCGTCCGGCGGCCTCGGCTGCTGCTCCCGCTGGTATTGCTACTGCTGCTCTGGTTCGGTTCTGCTGCTTCAGACGGATCTGCTGGGTTGCCACTGGAAGAGCCCCTTCCACAAGACATCCCAGAACTGGACTGGGAGCCCATAGACTAAGAGGGACTGGCAAAGACAGAGAAGTAGCAGACAGTTTGCAGTTACGGATTAACTTTGCAGAGGTCACAACATTATATTCATTATATTATATTCATTATATTATGTTCATTATATTATGAACAGGAAATGGGGGGGTGGAGAAAGAAGCTTTAGGCAATAAGGTAAGGTTACATCTACAGGAGCCACTCTGAGACCGGCTGAAGTTATTGGGTCACTTTGACTTCTTCAAAACCAACCAATTTACGTGTTCCGCCAAATAAAATCTACCTTTACATGTATCCTGTGTGTAAGATCTGGATAAAAAGATGCAGGCTGGGAAGACTTAGCCAAAGTTGCTAACGATAACGTTAGCTTCCGATGGATAGTCCTCTTGACAGCTCGTCGGTCCAACTCCTGCTGGTTTCGTTGAGGACCTGTCAGCTAGCTGGGTCTGGATTTCAGCCCCGGTTTACCACACCACGCTGGCTTCGCAGAGGACGACGGTTTTGATAACAGCACCGTGTTTGATCAGCGGGCAAGCTGGCCCACTCCGTTAATCGCCATGTTGTTTACAAAAGTGTGAAAAAAAAAAAAAAAAAGAAAAACCTGCGCGTCACGTGACCAGCGCTGCTGTCGTCACACAACCTGAGAGAGCAAATAACGCATCACCGGTGTTTCATGGGAAATAGACAAATATTAGGTATCAAAACAAGACTAATTCATGTTGTGTATACTTTATGACTGATTTATGATACATGTCTTACAAAATTTGATTTGTTCTTAAATTTAATAATGCATTTATTGCCTTGCCAAAGTATTTTCAATTGCAGGATTTTTATTTTTTATTTTGCCACGTTACAAACTCAAGCTTTAATGTATTTTATTACGCTTATATGTGATAGACCAACACAAAGTTATTAAATAATAATAGTAATATAATCGTAAAATGTAAAGAAACAATGTTAAAGAAATAAATACTTGAAAACTGTTTCATGTGTTTAGGCTACTTTTAGCCCTCCTGAGTTAATACTTTGCAGCTGTATTACAGCTGCAGGTCTTTTGGAGTATGTTGTGAATTTATTCAGGTTCAAGCCTTTTGCAGCCTCTAACATCCTCCAGGCTTCCCAGTCAATGTTGAAGAAAAGCACCCCACAGCATTATGCAGCCACCACTATGTTGTACCGGTCAGTTCAAGTGCATGTATTGCAAAATGTTTCCTTATGTTCTCATCTGACCAGAGCACCTTCTTCCACATTTTTACTGTCTCGCCTACATGGCTTGTGGAAAACTGTAAACGGGCCATCTTATTGCTGTCTTCTTGCCACTTTTTAACCAAAACAAGATTTTTGGAGCATTTCTGCAGCTCTTCTTTTTGTTTTCTCCATTTGATATTGGAGGTAAATTTGAGATTTCATTAAGTTTGCCAAGCTAACATCCAGTGACACCCCCCCTCAAAAGAAAAAAAAAACAATCCTGATTCTACAGGAACAAAGATAAACCTTAGAAATATGACTGAAATTATTAAAATAGTTAATTCTCTAAATAGATAAATATACATGTCTGAAAATGACCATAAGGATATCCTTGGTCACTTGTACGTAGCTCTCTCCAGCTTCATGAAAGATCTATGATGAATAAAAATGCCAGATCAGAATATGTTAATCTAGCTGGCTCAAAGCTTTGTAGGAACTTAATCAAAAACTTATTTTTGGGACTCACCAATAGTACCTAGGCCTAGTGTATTTTTTACCATTTGGACAATTGCTTAGAAAAATTTGTTTTATACACTGCCTGGCCAAATAAAAAGGTCACACACTCTAATATTTTGTTGGACCGTCTTTAGCTTTGATTACAGCATGCATTCGCTGTGGTATTGTTTCGATAAGCTTCTGCAATGTCCCAAGTTTTATTTCCACCCAGTGTTGCATTAATTTTTCATCAATATCTTGCATTGATGATGGTAGAGTCTGACCGCTGTGCTAAGCCTTCTCCAGCACATCCCAACGATTCTCAATGGGGTTAAGGTCTGGACTCTGTGGTGGTCAATCCATGTGTGAGAATGATGTCTCATGCTCCCTGAACCAGTGTTTCACATTTGGAGCCCGATGAATCCTGGCATTGTCATCTTGGAATATGCCCGTGCCATCAGGGAAGAAAAAATCCATTGATGGAATAACCTGGTTATTCAGTATATTCAGGTAGTCAGCTGACCTCATTCTTTCAACACATACTGTTGCTGAACCCAGACCTGACCAACTGCAGCAACCCCAGATCATAGCACTGCCCCCACAGGCTGGTACAGTAGACACTAGGCATGATGGGTGCATCACTTCACCTGCCTCTCTTCTTACCCTGATGCACCTGTCACTCTGGAACAGGTTAAATCTGGACTCATCAGACCATATGACCTTCTTCCATTGCTCCAGAATCTTTATGCTCCCTAACAAATTGAAGCATTTTTTTCCCGGTTAGCCTCACTGATTAGTGGTTTTCTTAAGGCTACACAGCTGTTCAGTCCCAATCCCATATGTTCCCATAGCATTGTATGTGTGGAAATGCTCTTACTTTCACTATTAAACATAGCCGGAGTTCTACAGTTGTTTGTCTTCAATCTAGTTTCACCAAACGTTTAAAAGATTGCTGATCACAATCATTCAGGATTTTTTTCCGGCCACTTCCTCAAAGACGATGGGTCCCAACTATCCTTCTACTTTTTAATAATGTGTTGGACAGTTCTTAACCCAATTTTGGTAGTTTCTGCAATCTCCTTAGATGTTTTCTCTGCTTGATGCACGCCAATGATTTCTTCTGAAACAGACTGACATCTTTTCCACAACCACTTTTGACATGGTTGTTTAAGAAATGAGAAGCAACTACGGTAATTACACCAGTTGGGGTTAAATAACTTGTTGCCAGCTGAAAGATAATCGCCCATGCAGTAATTATCCATTGGGAGGCTTGTACCTTTTTGCTTAGTTAATCCAGGTGGCCAGGCAGTGTATTTACCTACCGAGCAAACCATTCAATCCAATCAATTGAAGGAATTCAGGAATGCCTAGATGTACACCTTTAAAATACAGACTTAATAGAGTCGGAAAGGAGGGATGAAGTTTAATTAGCAGTGCTTTCGAGCAACAGTGAACTGGTTTAAATGTTTTTTTGTGTGATCAGTTTACATGCAGTTGCAGTGTGTGCAAGATGTGACCTCCAGCATCTTGTAGCAATAAATAGTGATAGATCAAACTAAAATGAACAATTTCCTCTATATTTTCTCTTGCATCTTTTTCAGTTTAGCGGAATACAAAACAAATGCACATAATTTCAAATGTACTATGTCCGAACCAAAGGTTCATGTTTGATCAATAACGTTAAGGATTTGAGACTTGAGGCCCCCTGCTGGTTCGGAGCAACCAAGCAGTAGCTTAGTTTGCATATGCCTCAGGCTGGGTCTGCTTGTACACAAAATAAGTCCTTGGAAACTGAGAGAAGAAGAAATTAAACATCCACTGAGTACACTACAAGTGGATGTTCTGAAAAGGGTAAAGGTAATATTTTGTTAGGCAAATTTATATTACAAACTGAGAATCTTATAACTAAATATGCAGATTCTGTATTGATTTTCAACATCAATAAAATATAGTCAGCTGGAGCTAAAGTTTGAACACTGCTTCAGCAAACTGAGTAAGGCTGGCTGTTCATAGGATTAGCTGACCAATGAAGTCATGTCTCCATAAAGTAACAAATATGTGAAAAATAGGCAAGAAGTCAAGCTCTTTTGTATCAAAATGAAGATAAATTGTTGTAGGATTTCATTAAGATTTTGAATGCATCACACACGTTCTTCAGAAGGATTGTTGACCACTAATCTCGAAAACAAAATGTAACATATCCATTCTGTTCAGTATCTTTCACTGACTGTGTATATACCTTTTGCATGCCACCATTTAAGAGGTTAATTGAAAGTTGCACATTACCTTTTAAAACCAGAAAAAACAGGTATGTCTGGTATGTCAAGAACAATAATATAAAACAAGAATATATAGTTTAGAGCTTAAAAGTCTGTAGAGAGATTTATGATAGCCTTTGGGCTGGTTTTATGGATGGATATTGAGGTTAGTCCTACATCAAATTAACCATTTAATACTGACTAACCAAACTCTGCTCACAGCAGAATTCATAGCTTATTCTAATCTATGAGTGAATCTACTCCAGAGGAAACAAAATACAGAATTCTTGAGGGAAGGCTGGACCTACACCAGGATTAAAACAGAGGTCTACAGGTCCTTCTCAAAATATTAGCATATTGTGATAAAGTTCATTATTTTCCATAATGTAATGATGAAAATTTAACATTCATATATTTTAGATTCATTGCACACTAACTGAAATATTTCTGGTCTTTTATTGTCTTAATACGGATGATTTTGGCAAACAGCTCATGAAAACCCAAAATTCCTATCTCACAAAATTAGCATATTTCATCCGACCAATAAAAGAAAAGTGTTTTTAATACAAAAACATCAACCTTCAAATAATCATGTACAGTTATGCACTCAATACTTGGTCAGGAATCCTTTTGCAGAAATGACTGCTTCAATGCGGCGTGGCATGGAGGCAATCAGCCTGTGGCACTGCTGAGGTCTTATGGAGGCCCAGGATGCTTCGATAGCGGCCTTTAGCTCATCCAGAGTGTTGGGTCTTGAGTCTCTCAACGTTCTCTTCACAATATCCCACAGATTCTCTATGGGGTTCAGGTCAGGAGAGTTGGCAGGCCAATTGAGCACAGTGATACCATGGTCAGTAAACCATTTACCAGTGGTTTTGGCACTGTGAGCAGGTGCCAGGTCGTGCTGAAAAATGAAATCTTCATCTCCATAAAGCTTTTCAGCAGATGGAAGCATGAAGTGCTCCAAAATCTCCTGATAGCTAGCTGCATTGACCCTGCCCTTGATAAAACACAGTGGACCAACACCAGCAGCTGACACGGCACCCCAGACCATCACTGACTGTGGGTACTTGACACTGGACTTCTGGCATTTCCTTCTCCCCAGTCTTCCTCCAGACTCTGGCACCTTGATTTCCGAATGACATGCAGAATTTGCTTTCATCCGAAAAAAGTACTTTGGACCACTGAGCAACAGTCTAGTGCTGCTTCTCTGTAGCCCAGGTCAGGCTCTTCTGCCCCTGTTTCTGGTTCAAAAGTGGCTTGACCTGGGGAATGCGGCACCTGTAGCCCATTTCCTGCACACGCCTGTGCACGGTGGCTCTGGATGTTTCTACTCCAGACTGAGTCCACTGCTTCCGCAGGTCCCCCAAGGTCTGGAATCGGCCCTTCTCCACAATCTTCCTCAGGGTCCGGTCACCTCTTCTCGTTGTGCAGCGTTTTCTGCCACACTTTTTCTTTCCCACAGACTTCCCACTGAGGTGCCTTGATACAGCACTCTGGGAACAGACTATTCGTTCAGAAATTTCTTTCTGTGTCTTATCCTCTTGCTTGAGGGTGTCAATAGTGGCCTTCTGGACAGCAGTCAGGTCAGCAGTCTTACCCATGGTTGGGGTTTTGAGTGATGAACCAGGCTGGGAGTTTTAAAGGCCTCAGGAATCTTTTGCAGGTGTTTAGAGTTAACTCGTTGATTCAGATGATTAGGTTCATAGCTCGTTTAGAGACCCTTTTAATGATATGCTAATTTTGTGAGATAGGAATTTTGGGTTTTCATGAGCTGTATGCCAAAATCTTCCGTATTAAGACAATAAAAGACCTGAAATATTTCAGTTAGTGTGCAATGAATCTAAAATATATGAATGTTAAATTTTCATCATGACATTATGGAAAATAATGAACTTCATCACAATATGCTAATATTTTGAGAAGGACCTGTACATCAAACTTTCAAAGAGGGCTTTGTGTGATTAAAAACATATTTGATTGCTTGGGGTTTGTCAAAGATCAGAAAATATCACTTGAACAGGTTCTTGCTTAAATTCTAAAAATGTTAAGAAATTACTTTGCATAATTGTTTTGTTTATGGATAACCTGAAAACTGGGGAGATTGTCATCAGCTGGGCTTAAGTACTAGGCTGCAAGCACTCAAAACCTCACAACTTTTGGGATGGTAACGTTAGAGAGCACAGAAATATCTGGGGTTTATTTGGTGTCAATGACCCAACATTAAGCATTGCATCTCCATCTCCGACTCTTGTTCAGGTAATCATTTCAGGGTGTGACCTGCCTCTTGCTCAGTGGCTGCCAGATTAGGTTCCTGTAATGGATTAATTGATTTTTATGTAATCGTTTCCTTTGTTTCCCCCAGAGGTGTGTTTTTTCTTCTTCAGTGACTGGGATGTCAGAAGACTATTGTCATTTCTTGCACTGTTTTCTGCTGCCATTCTAAGTCCAGATATATAGAAATTATAGACTGGGATTTGTTCAGATCCATTCCAGGTTTTATATTAATCCCAGGGCAGCTAGTTTAGGCTAGTAGACGTGGGTTTAACTTGTCTTGTTTATTTAGTGCAAGGCCCAGAGGTCTTTAATCCTAATTTACTTTCTGTTTCAAAATAACATTTTTGTCCAATAGTATCCAGGCTAGCTTCAGGCCTCCTCTTGGCCTAATTCAAACCTTGAAAAAACCTTGGAAACTTTGTGCATCTGGCTTCCTTTGTATACAGTGTAATCAATTAAATAACATGTTAACGAGTTACACAGCTTACCATGCTAAAGTTTATATTTTACATGCAAAAATTTGTTCTCAGAAATTTACTTTGGATTAGTGTGATTTAATAACGTTCAATGTTTTTACTAAACATTGAGCATCTGTATAATTGTAGGCAAATGAATATATAAAAAAAGTTTTAAAAAAAAGTTGTTTTGTTTTATGCAGGTTTGATGACAATGAGAATGTATGAAGGATAAAAGATGGCTCGTTATTGAGGAGAAGTTGTATGGCCAACTACTGGAGGCAGCTAGCTCAATGCACTGATTGAATCTGGACACACGTTATGCGGTGTGCTTAAGAGATGGAGGCTGGAAAACAGAGCATGGCATGGACCTGACCTGCATGAAACATCACTGGATAAAACCATGAATCATTTACAGCTGCAAGTACATACACAGCATGTACAACCGCAACAGCCGACTGTTGTGTTGTTGTTTTTGACCACCTCCAGAGCGTGTCGCTAAAACGCAAATAAAAAAGGTTAGTAAAAGATTGTTTGTGTACCACCTAGCATTTTCCATTTTTTGAATATTTTAATTAGTCTGCTTTATTTTTGAAAGGCCACATATCAGTGAATCTTCACACTGTTTATTTTTTCTTTATACTGTGTACTGTATCAACTGCTCGTGATTTGTACCATTTTTCAGCTGTGGTCGCGGGCCACGCAAAATCATTCAGCGGGCTCCAAATGGCCCCTAGTCTGCACTTTGGACACCCCTGCACTACTTCATCAAAATCCTCCAGGCAAGAGAAATGCGTGTCATTATACAGTAGATTGTTTTTATATTTATGAAGGGATATCATGTAAAATTAATATTGAATTGTCAAAACCTTTCTTTTACAACGGCAGAGTATACACGAAGTTCTGCAACCTTGTTAACAGACACAGGCTTGTGATCCACAAAGGATGATTGCCTATTCAAAGTGCATCGTCAAGAGATACTTCCTCCTTTTTATTTTGCTGCTTTGGTTAACCAAAAATAGCCATCAGACATCATTATAAGGTTCCCCACATAATTTATAATCATCATTGTAGTTTCTGTTCTCATTATCACTGCATATTTGATGTATCATGTAGATGCATTTTATCTGACGCTGGAGCCAACAGTTGTCAGGGTAAGACTTTCAACAAAATGTAATGCCCTGCTAAACTCTTTACTAGGAGAATATTTTCAGGGGTGCAAAATAATATTAATTGTGCAGTGTGGCATTATTAATCCTATCTGAATATCATTCACACATTGTTTGTATACCACTTTTTTTTTTTAACTCTGGTTTATAATTATGATTGCTGCTTTTCTGTGTTGAACTTTAGTTAGTGCGCATGTGTGACAGTGAAAACCTGCAAATTGTTATTGCTCACAAAAATGCAACAGTTGTTTAAATGCACAAAGAATAACTTCAACCTGTAATATGAGTATGTGTAAGCAGTGGGGCAGGTGGGATCCCACATTAAGAAATTAATTTTTAGCAAAATCCGAGGTGACTGTGGCATTTTTGTCTTAATGTTAAAGTTAACTCTGCTATTCTGGACTATAAGTAAAAAACACAAAGGTTAAATTGCCTTTGCCACACTTCAAA
This sequence comes from Girardinichthys multiradiatus, assembly GCF_021462225.1. Lineage (NCBI taxonomy): Eukaryota > Metazoa > Chordata > Actinopteri > Cyprinodontiformes > Goodeidae > Girardinichthys > Girardinichthys multiradiatus. Next base: position 15,555,563 of record NC_061813.1, on the reverse strand, counting down.
ATGGGAAAGACAAAGTAACATGCCATTTATGTCAGTCAAATGTGGATTAATGTGCTAATGACACAATTGTGACATTTTCTGCCCTGTTTTATAGACCAAACAGTAATTCCAATGATCTATTTAACTGGTACAGGCCTGTCTGCATAACATCCTTATATTCAAAAAACCGTGGCCATTCGGGCAAATGTGATTGGAATGTGGCACCATTCACCGAATGAGAAAGGAGGCGGAAGTGACACGCGAAGGACCGTCAGTTTTTTTAAAAGAAGGCCAGCAGCTTTGTAGTGGACAGTTGCCAAAGTTTTTTGGGTTTTATCGGTGAACACTTACAGCAACAAACCCTCCAGGTGGATCTGGTGTGACACAAAGGAGGAATATTTGCAAAAAAACATTAGCACTGTTAGGGTCTGTGATGCTGTGGGCCCATTTCTCTTCCTAAGGCTTAGGGAACCTTGTTACTGCATGGCATCATGAACCTTTTGAGAAATCAGCCGATTTTGAGTTATGAAGTTATCTTAGTGGCCATCGGTGTCTATAACAATCATTTACCATTTCAAGGCTTTTATACACATATAAAAGCACACAGTGGTGTAAATAATTGTAGAGGGTGTTGTATAAACATCCAAACCAACTTAGTAGTGCTAACATTAACTAGATTAACAGATACAGGCCATTCTGAGAGGAAGAACAGTATATTTTTTGTCCCAATGCAGCAACATCCCTTGCATGGGTTGTATTTAAGCAGGCTGCTGCAGATAGCAAATGAATAAACGCATCTAAAGAACAAATGTTACAACACAGCATTAAAGAAATTATAATTTGTTATTTAATATATAGTGTGCAATGTCAATAATTGGTCAAATTGTTACAGGAGTGTGTTGGAGAGCATTCTCATGGCAACCAGACCTACACCAAGATGCAGTCATTATTAGTAGCCAACTAACAGTCCACAAGAGAAGGCATGTTGTCTCCAATGGACAGATGAAAATAGATTACCCTTTTTAGAGGTACAAATAGTTCATGCAGTGCTGTCACGTCAATGACATTCCCAATAACTTCCATATATCTGGATCAATTGCTGTTTTATACAGTTGAGAATCAGGTTCATTTTCAAGCAAACAACTGCATTTTGATACAATTCACTCTGCTTATCTAATAAGAACACATTAGGTTTGTAAAATAAGATTAAGTACAGTTAAGAACTATTAGAATCGGTTGTATTGTACAGTATTTTTCTATAAGACATGTGCACTCAGCAGTGTTGCATATTGCTCCGGGCGATATCTTTTAAGGTAAACGGTCATTTTTCCTTCAACTCGCCTCTCTTCGTTCAGACCTGAGTGAAAAACAGAAGAGAAAAACTTCACTGCTTCAGATATAATCCTGTTACAGATGCAAAGCAGAGCATACAGTCTGATAGCTTTGAGCTCACCAAGCTTTTGAGCGGTGTGTCTGATCTTCTCTTGAGCAGACTGCATGTCTCCCCCCTCTGGTATGAGGACCTCTATCTCCCCCACATGGTAGCCAAAGTCAGCTTGGTCCAGATCTATCTGCACCCCCTGCTCTCCTTTCAAAGTGAATGACCTCCGTGTTGTAGTGAACTCTGCGAAGCAACGCAGATTCATCTTACCCAGCCAGGAGTCATCCTCATCCGAGGGAGTCACCTCCGTCTCCCCGTCCTCACAAGCCTCTTTTATGAACTCCTTCACTCTCTGGTAGATTTCGGGCAGATTGGTGATCTCCTTATATTGAGTACACAGAGATTGTTCCCTTCCTGGCTCCCCAGTCCCATTGACTGTAGCTGTGGGGCACTTGAGCTCCCAGGATTGTTTCCGTCTGCGCAGCCACATGTCTCTCAGAGTCAGTTTAAAATCTGGGGTGTCAAAATACTGATCATGAAACTGTTTCAGGCCGACACAGACTGCGGAAAAGAACAAAGTTAAACTGTTAACTGATTGTTAACTAATTAAATTAAACTTGCCTGGAATGACTGTAGGTTTATTGTAACTATGTGCTGGGAATTCATCTGTGAGCTACTTACCTCCAATTTCCTCTATTGTTTTCACGGTGTCAGAGTTGAATAAAAACTTTTGTTCCACTTCCACACTCATCTGAAATAATGCAGCAATATCAGCTTAGAGACAATTACAAACAAACCCAGGTACTTGCAGACTTCAATACATAGAACAACAACACATTAACAACAGAAATGTGCTTTTTACTACAGTATACCATACTTGTTTGTCCTGGGGAACATGCAAAAGTCATTGATGTGATTTTGCATTGAATCTGCATCTTATTCCTGCAGAAACATCAACCTGACTATCTCCGAGCATCGCTTCTCCTAAAGGCAAAACACACCTCGGCCTTTATCTTCGCAGCAGTGCTGCGGCAATTAGGGCGCCCTTCCAGAAATTTGATATCACATTACCAGGTGACATTTCACAATGGAATCAGTTTAAAGGGTGGTGCCACATGCACAAAAGGTGCTAAATAGGAAAGTATACACAGAATTTGAACCAGGTGAAGCTAAGCTATGCTACTTGAGCAGTTCTGGATAGAGCATATTTACAGACAAAGAACATTTTTCTCATCTTAAATGCAAAGTGTATTTATTTTTGTACAGTTTTTACTTAATTACTGCTCTTATTTCAGCAAATGGCATGTTTTAGAGTCAGTTTACTCCAGTTAATAATTATTTGATTAGAAAATTAGTTGATTATTTCAATAATGAATTAATCCAATTAATTGTTTCAGCCCTAACACAAAGGAGTGCTTAATTATAAAAGTAAAATGATAAATGATGTTCAAAATCTTTTACAAATTAAAATCTGAAAAATGTGGCTGCCTTTGTATTCATAACCCCTTCACTCTGAAACACCTAAAGAAAATTTAATGTCACCAGTTCGCTTCAGAAGTCACCTAATTAATAAATAAATTGTAATTTGACCTCAGTATAAATATATTTATTCTAAAAAGGCCTCAGACAGTGAGAAACAGCATAATATAGACAAAGTAAGACAGCAAACAGGTCAGGAGTAAAACTGTTAGTATGTTTAAAACAGGGTTTGATTATAAAGCTATATCCTGGGCTTTAAAAATGTCATAAGACAATGTTGAAGTCATTATGTGTAAATGGCATAAGTACTGCACAACTGGAATCCTAAGACAATGCCATCTATCTAAACTCACAGTGCTGGCAAGGACAGCATAAATCAGAAGAGCAATCAAGAGGTCCATGGAACCTCTGGAGCAGCTGCACAGATCCACTGCTCAGGTGAGATAATCTGTTGACTGGACAACCATTAGTTTGCCACAAATCTGGCCTTCGTGAAAGAGGGACAAGAAAAAAGTGAAGTTATATTTGCTGTTTGCAACCAGCCATGTAAGGGACACAGTATACATGTGGAAGAAGGTGCTCTGGTCATATTGGGATCAAATGCTTACCTTTTTACCTACAGACAAAACAACACGTGTGGTGGAAAACTAACACGCACATGAGCCTGAATATGCCATTGCCACTATGAAACATGGGTGTGACAGCATCATGCTGTGGGGATGCTTTTATTCAGCAGACAGGGAATGTTGTCAGAGTTGACAGGAGGATGAATGGAGCTAAATACTGGGCGACAGAGGAAGAAAATCTGCCGAAAATTTACCTCCCAGCAAAACAAGGACCTAAAACATACACCCAGAGCTAGGAGGAAGGATTTTTGATTAAACATATAAGTGCTTGAATGGCCCAAACAACATCCACACCAAATCCAATTGACAATCTTCAAAAGATTCAAGGACACCTTTGATTCAATCGGACTATTTTTGGAACAAATGGTCAAAGATTTCAGTCTGTGAATGTGAAAAACTGATAGAAACATTCTCTGAAAGACAAAAAATTAACTTAGGAGTTGTAAATACTAATACACGCCACACCTTTAGGATTTTTATTTGTAAACATTTTGAAAAAAAAAAAAAAACTAATTTCCCTTCCTGAGTTCTGTGCTGCCTTTTGTATAAACAACTTTAAGGTAAAATACCATGTACTTTTTGTTGCATTTAAGGAGGAATCCTTTAAACTAACCATAGTGTTTAACTTAACTGGTCACCTGAAGAACCTTTTTCTGTCTTTAGGAATAGTCATTTTGTAGAGTTAGTAATTAGAATAACAGTAAACACCTGTCTCATGAACACTCCGAAACAGTGCTAGAAACAATTACCGTAAAATTATCAAGAAATGGTGTGCCAAACACAAAAAGGCGACGATGTTCATTTTCACATACCTTTACAGGTGAGGGCCTTTCAATTCGGGTTTTACTGACTCAAACCCTATGTGTCATATCCAATTAGGCAGCCCAGAGCCGTCGGCTAAATCTATTTTTGCACAGGCGCATGCAAGGGCACCTATGTGTGTGTTCAGGCTGATCAGCGGCCGCCTCGGTGGCGCAGACGCGCACAGATGGTGCAGCTTTAATCCCCACCACTGCATAAATATTTATTCCGCACACTCGACTGGTTGATGTGCGCCACACCTATCATTTGATTGAAAACATGTCATAATTCGAGCGGGCGGCGCCGAACTGTGGCTTTGCAGCCCTAGCTCCATTATTCAGCTTTAATTAACTCGTCTGAATGTGTGTGACGATTCAAGTTGGCAGAATGGGGGCTCATTTATAATTCACATTTAATAGTGAGAATGGGGAAGGGTTTCATGTTAAATGGCATTACGTCTAATCTAATCTAATCATCAACATGCTTTTTATTAAGGAGAAGTTGATCTATCGGATTGTTTGTTCTTATGGTAATTGCATTGGCCATTAAAACTCTTCCTAATATGTAAATAATGTGTTATATCTGCAGAGTTACATAAGTGATTTCAGAGTTTTGTATAGAGGGCCAAAAGTGCCACAGTCGAATAAATAAATAAATCATAAAATATTTTTTACAAATAAGAAATATCTATAAATTGGAGATACATACACGGCATAACTAAATATATGTGCAATTATTAGAAATGTGCACCAATGTTTTATCATTATTATTATTATTATTATTGTTATGTTGTTAATTTTATTGCTGTAGTAATGAAGTACTAAAAACAAATGGAAATTTTAAATATTTGTAATCTTAATTTTCAAATGAAAACTAAATGGAAAAAATAACAAATAATGAAATTATTAAACATAGAACTCGTTATTTAGACTTTCAGAAATTCCCAGGTTTTAACAGCAAATTTAATTATTTTAGTATGTAATTATTTAATACTGTGTTGCAATGCACACTGAAATAACTTACACTGCCACTGTGACTTGTCAAATATGCCCCATCATTCGAATGGTTAGCCTGCACACCAAGACACCTTCCGACCTACTATAGCATTGTTAGTGTTAAGCCATCCATAGGCTGAAAAAAAGGGCAATGTCCCGTGAAAATGTAGGCAAAATACTTCAGTTTTTTTTGTAAATAAAACAAATATTAATTTTATTAATTTAATAATACATAAATGTAATCACTTACTGATTATTGCAATTATAATTAAAATACATTTAGTTTGGTAATGTTTTAGAGGTATATTAATTAACACAAGTTTAGGTTCATTTTAGGCACCTTTATTTGAAATTGGTAGGTCGGTTTTACTCACATTTTTTAGATATTGTTCATTTTAGTCGCCATTTTTTGGCATTTAAATGAACATATATTATAATACGATGTTTCTGTGCATTTTTGTATTGCTTTTCAAGATGAAAATACCACTCACGAGGCGTGGCGCTGATGGTGTAGGGGTTAAGCGTGTGACCACATAGGGAGGCTACAGTTCTGGACCTGGCGACATTTGCCGAATGTCTCCCCCTCTCTCTACCCCTCTTTCCTGTCTGCCTACTGTCAAAAAAAATAAAATAAATAAAGGCCACTAGTGGTGAAAAAATAGCTAAAAAAGAAAATACCACTCACAATGTGGCAGACACACTGATTTATTGTTTCATTGGGGCAATGAGGTCAATGTGCAAACATTAAATGTTTAAATTATTTCACTGTATACTGTAGCACAGGAGCTTTTTTTTAATAAACGATTTAATTTTAGATTTAAATTAAAAACAATTAATACATTCACTTATTTAATGTCTTCAATCTTATATACAAATATGGGAGTGCTTAATGGCTAATTTACTGGATTTTTGCACTTTTGGCCCTCCATACTCGATGTGCCCTCTGAATGTCAGCAATCAGCCTTGGGGGGAGCTGTGGTCTGTTTACTAGAGGGAAGAGGGGAAGGAGAGAGGGCGAATGAAGGGAGGGGGAGAACAGAAGAGAGCACAGAAAGAGAGCGAGGGAGGGCAGGCAAGAAAACTTTTCACTTGTGAGGAGCCACAGAGGAAGCGTGTGTGCGTGTTGGAGCGGCGACCATGCAGGTAAAAACGCATTAGCTAATTGCTCCGAACTTAATTAAACGAGATTCGCGATCGGTTAATTGCACCCGTTCGAGCGCGGAGAGTGGCCTGCGACTGTTAGACGAGCGAGTAAAACGAGGGATCATGCCCGACACTAATCCGATCTATAATAGAAATCCAACATTAAATCCCAAACTTTTTTTTTCTGCCCCCTCCGTCTCTCTTTCGCCTGCTCTCCCTGCACCACCCCCATCGTCGAGGCGAACGCGACGCACGTACTTCGCTTTCAAGTAGCTTTTTTTTGTTGTTGTGTGTGTGTGTGTGTCGTTTAATTCTCTCTCCAATTACGTGTTGGGAGCTGTTTAAATAAGAGTTTAAAATGTCCATGTGTTGCACCGAAAGTGTTTAAGGTGTGGATCCGAGCGCTAGGACGCAGTCAAATAGGGGTCTAACTGGGCGGCGAGGGAGGAGGGGGTGCGAGTGTTCCCAACACATCTGTAAGCGGAGCCCACGTTCATTAATTAAATGGCTTTAGTCCGGCTAGGCCTCCATTTACGCTGCTGAGCAGCAGGCGGCGGGCGGTGCAACCCTAGATGCCCGATTGGCAGCCCACAATCAGAGGGGGGAGGAAATAACTAGAGGCCGAGGTTGTTGTTGTTTTTTCTTTTTTAATCTGAAGTTTAGTGAGTGTTTTTTTTATTTTTTTTTTATGTTATTGGTGAACCTGATCGATGTTTTCCAGCTCCCACCTGGCCCGGACAGAGTTTGTTTGCAGGGAGTGGAGAGCAGTCAGTCGGAGACAGTTTGAGCAACGGTTAATTATCACCGCCTGCTAACAGGCTAGCTAGCGAAGTGACACGGCTGTTAACAGCTCCGTCTCTTTTGTTTATTAATTTAACGACGGCCCAACCCAAACCGATAGCCGAGTGGAGATTATGCGGACGCTTTCCCCGTGTTTTTGGGCGATTTCAGAGAAGTGTGTCCGCCACCGCAGGATTATTTTCGGTAAACTAACAGCTAACGAGCATTTTCCAAACAGCTCCGTAATGCGACGTTGCAGGGGGGGGGCTTCACAGCTTAGCTTGCTAGCTAATTGATTCGGTCGGCATAGCTAATTAGACTGCTCATTAATTAGCCTCCTTAAGGCAGGGAGAGCCCAAATATGTTGCGTTGTGGTGTTTGTTGTTGCATGAGTCATGGAGTAGTAAATGTAATATCTACAATGCAGATGTAGACTCATCGAAATAGTATGTGATCACATATCCCCGCTAGCTTGCTAATTGGCATGTGTAGGAAGTAAGGTGGTAGCTGTGTTGGTATTTTTCCTCCTGGCTACGGGTTGCATGTTTGGCTACATCTGTGATTACTAATGCTCGCAGAAAAGCGCATCAACGATTTTCTAGAAATTCAGACTATTAGATGTCCTTTTTAAACGAATACAAATGCATGCTGTTAAGATGCGACAATGTGATCTCAAAAGAAACGGCCCAGTGTTTTGTGGTAGTTGTCAGAAGTAGTGCTGCATGGCATCATTTGCATTTTCTTTTTTTTTTTTTTTTTTGCTCTGCTTGTTCTCCTTTTTTGTGGTACAGGTTTGTGCAGATGTGCGGTGAGATGAGTCTGGATTTAGTTTGAATTAAAAGAGGAATAAAACATTATCTCTGCTATGTAGGAACTTCATTATATAGACAGATTCTCGCATTGCAATGTGATATTTGAACAGGTTATGGCAAACAAATAAATGGAGAACTTCCTATGTACAAGTTTCCACAGTATGACTTTGAATAGAAATACCACGTTATTTACACAAAAATGTAAAAGTAAAATACATAACATGATCTTATGGCTTTTTTTAAAAGCAAAACGGCAGCAATTATTTTTACGGCTACCATATTAAACACAATATCGTTATAATTGTTGTTTCTATAACTAGGCATTTGGTGAAGTATTTAAGAGTTTAAGACAGATGATTTCATCTGGTGATCGTGGTGGTATGTTGCCAGGAAACATTTTAGCAGGTAGAACAAATGCCAGTTTTTCTTTTTAAAAGTCAATTAATTGACATTTGTAGAAGTCTTTTATTTTTATTCAGCCCAAAGCTCATGTCAACATAAAATATATTTCTATCATTATAAATGTAAACGGAGCATATTCTGTCTTGAAACAAGGGCATTCAGCTTGTATCTGTTTGTCAAAGTAAATATTATAGTTGAATCCTAAAACGTATATAACATGTTTGGTAGAAACCGGAACTTGTGTGGACTATTTTATCATTTTTAATGCATACATAATTGAAAGCATTAACTAGCGCACTAGTTGGTGCTACTCTTCATGCAAATTTATCTGACTGACATTTTGCTTCAGATGAGGAAGCTATGGTATTAACAGTAATGAGAGAGATGGATAACACATGATAATCTGAGTATGTCTACATTATTGAAAATAAAAACCAGTTTCAGAAAGGGCAGAGCAGCCAGTGACCTAATGACACAAACAGGGGGCTCAGATTTACTAAAGTACCATGCCTACTGTAACATTTTAGTAATTATTTAATACATAGATCCAAGCAAAGGTATAGAATAAGCTGTCACCCAATTTAGTAGTTTTTAAATGCTTATTGTGCAGAATACAACTTATTTTTGCTGTTCAACTCATTGTTGAGAAACTCAAGTATAGCAAGCTAATAATTACTGGTTAATTAAACAGAATAGGTGGTCAGGTAGCCAGCCTGCTGTCATCTACTTATCAGATAAGAAAACAGCTTTAACTTAATAAGACGGATGGTTTCCACACAGAGTATCCATGTTTATTGTGACCACAAACAATTTCAAACAGCTGACTTTTTCTTTCTTGAAAGCAACGTGAAAAGTTTAGCCTCGTTTCAGCCAGCTGTCTGGAAGTGCGTAGCAACAAGTGGGGCAGGGGCAGCGCTGCTAAAACACCGGTCACCTCGGCACTTTGGCATCTCTTTGAAAGAAGTTGAAATTGTAGGAATGCTGGAAGGGAACATGTTGGTGGAGTTAAAGTAGTAACTCTTTAAAACCTCGGTACACCTCTGGTACCGGAATAACCTGTCTAAGTATAACGCTGATCTGAGATTAGATTTGGTTTTAACTAAATGAAACAGTACGGTAACTCCCATCTGTTCAACTCAACGTTGTTTAACAAGGCCAGTTGGTTTAGCTGCGGAAGTTCTTGACGGTAAATAGATTTTTATTTAAAGGGATAAAATTTGATTTCCAAGGATGAGGAAAGTGAACAATCATAGTATTATACTTTGCACTCAAGGTGTTATTTTGTGTTGTCTCCTAAGACAGTTTTTTTTCCCCTCACTGCAGATCTTTGTTTTTTCTTGTTTTAGTTCAAATATGTTGAGCTAAAAGAGAGGTTCCAGGAATTCTCCTGTGGGTAACGGAAACAAAATGCATTCTCAGAGTATTTGATGAAATCATCCCAGCGTCAACCAAAATATGCTATTAACAGCCTGCTATAATTTTCAACCAGCAAGGACCGACTTCCCAATGATGAGCAAGATTTACTGACATTTGATTTGTATCTGTCAGGAGGAGTCTGGAGAGACGGTTTGCAGTGAAAGGAATGGAGTTGCAAAGTGGCTGTGCCCCCTGTGCCAACAAGGCCAGTCTGACAGATCTTCCTTGTCTCTACATCTCACTGAGCAACACAGCGTACTTCCATCGTGTGTGGACAGACTGCTGGACATTGTAAGTTTGGTATGTGACTGTTCCCAATGTCTTGCAATACATATGTTATAAGTGATTAACTTTGCTTGTTTGGTTTTTATTTTTATTTAATTTTTTTATGTGTGAGTCTGTGTGAGGGGGAAAAAAATAAAGATATCATTGCTGCTTCCATGGGGTTGAAGCAGAAACGTTGCAGCTTGGTGCAATTAATTAAAGCACTTAATTACTTTATCAGCATGCATAACCACCTCTATAAAGGCAGGAGCTTTGGCAGTTTTGGGGTCTTGAATATGCAGGTGTCGGTTAACACGATGCCAGGGTGGAAAAACATCAGCAATGACCTTAGTGAGACAACGGTTGCTGCCAGTTGGTCTGACAAAGGGTTATTAGGCCGCTTCAAAACGATTTTAACCTCTGCATTCAGCAGTAACATATTATTTACGAGTGGTACAAAATTTAAAACAGTCGGTAATCTTCCCAGGATTGAAAGTTTCTGCCAATTAACCCAAGCTCAGACCGTGCAATGTTCAGAAAAACTTAAATGCTCCACCCCAGCCCTGCCAGGCCTAAGTTGGCATGTTAAAGGTCCTGACGATGCAGTTAGGAAAAGACTGAACAAGTATAAATCGTTAGGAAGCATTGCGAGGAGAAAGCCTCTCATCAATAAAGGAATATGGCAGCTTCATACCATCTGTTGGCATGGCGACGGAGGGCTAATGTGTTGAATTTGGGCTCAACTTTGTTTTTTCACACACAGCTCTTTCATTTAGCTTTTGTTTAATTATTAATAATAGTTTGGAATCTAGCTAGCTAAGACCAGATCATTTTGAGTACGTTAAAATGGGTGGACTTTCATATCTCAGTCACTTGTTGATGGTTGCATTAAACAACACTGATTTAGTTTATCAAATGCAAATAAAATGCATTTACTTTGGGCTTTTTTTGAACCATGTTTGTACAAAGAAATTTCATTTTAGACACTGAAAATAACTGATAGCATTTTAAGGATTTGTATTAAAAACAGTCATCTTTACTAAGTTATAATGTTTTAGTAGTTGAAAGTTTTTCATTGACAAAAGTGGCTGACTCTTCATAAGCTCAAGTTTACTTTTGGTTTAGGGCTTAAAACCGCTTCTTAGCAAAGTAATACTTCTTAAAATAGTCTTTAGATAGAATTGCAAGGAGAAATAAATTATTTGTTACAAATCTGTTAATATTCTAAAAGGATTATCAGTTTTAGATGTGTTCATAATGTTTAATATTGGAAAGGCAATAGATGAAGTTTCTAGCTTTTAAAATGTTTGAGGAAAATGGACCACCTCATTGAGCTAAAAAACCCTTTCTGTATAGTTTGGAGACAGAGCGACTTAGTATTGGTGGTGCTATTAAAGACAGCCTTTGCACTCAGGGTAATTTGTAAATTAAAGAACAGCCAGGCTTGCTACGTGTAATATAACCAGACTTGCTCGAGTCACGCCCAAATGTGCTACATAATGACATTCGGCTCATCTGGCAGGAGCTGTTGCAGATTCAAGTTTGTGATGGGAATTCAGCTGAATGACTCCTTCTCTTTTTACAGGCTGTTTTAAAACAGGCTGCCAGTGGAGGAGAAGAGTACAAAGGTGTTTGGCAGCCCACAGGTGAGCTTAAATTATACAAGGAAATTACGTAATATAATGACCTGATATATGTTCACAAAAAAACTAACTGGATGGATTCTCACAAACTAATGTTTCAAATGAGTTTATCTAATAAAGGGGGCAAAACCAACCTGGCCCTATGTGAAGAAGTAACTGTATTCTAAACATAATAACTGGTTGTTTCACTCTTGGCCCTTCAAGCATATCTGAAAGCTGGGAGTGATTCCGCCTTGGGGGAATTTTGTCCCACTTTGCAAAAATGTTTTAATTCAGGCACATTGACTGCTTAAGATCATGCCACTGCATATGAATCCCGAGTTACGTCAAGACTGTGACTAGACCAATCTAAGACCTTCCATTCTACATAACTCAAACAACCTGACTCTAAATGTGCTTCTTTAGGACTTGATGCTAGGGAGCAAAATTCATGGATCTGTCATCAAGATCGTTCAGGTCCTGAAGAAGCAAAGCAGATCTAGACCATAACTTTATCACCATAATGTTTGACTGTCATGTTTTGTTTTTGTTTTTTCTGAAATGCTGTTCGTTTCACACCAGTAACAAGAAGCACACCTTCTAAAACGTTCTACTTTTGTTTTATCAGGCTTCACTGTGTTTTTTTAAAATTCTAATTTCTTCTTGAAATTCTTTAGAGCACGATGAGTGTTGCTTTTTGGGAACCTTTATCCTACTTCATTCTGTCAGACAGGTTCTATTGAATATCGATTTTCTGATTCTACAGGTTTGGCAGTACTTTATTTTATTATTTTTTTTAATTAGGTCCAGGTTGGTTTGAATATATTTTTATTTTCTCTCAGTAAATTAAATCTTCAATTAAAATCCCCGTTTTGTATTTATCAGGTTATCTTTATCTCATATTAATGTTTGTTTTATGATCTGAAACTTTGGAAGTTTAACAAAAAAATATGGATAATCTGTCACAGCAGGGTATTTGTGGTACTAAAGGGTGTTAATTTAAATTGGGATAACTTGAGTTATCCCAATTTAACATTAAGTTTGAAATGTATATGCAAAAGTATGAGGTTAAATGTGTGTTGTTTTTTTTTTTCCCCAGATGCTGAATTTTCCCAACTGATGTCAACTGAGGAGACCCATTCAGACCCCTGCCAATCTACAGAGTGTTCATACGTAGGCCAGACGCTTGGAGACAAAGGGATGGAGGAAGAAAGAATAATGGAACAGGAGGGAGGTGAAGCCGAGGCGGCTTTAGTAGAGGAGGAGGGAAACCTACTCCCAGAAGCCAAACTACAGATTACAACAGAAAACTCTGAAATACCAGGCACAAGTGAAAAGTCAGTTGGTAAAAACGGTGTTCCAGCTGAAAAAAGCACCCGGTTATTCAAATGCAATGCCTGCCTGGAAAGTTTCTCCAGCAAGACTGCCTTGAGTGTTCATTATACCTCTGCATCCCACATTCAGAGAATGTCCTCAGGCACTGCAAAGCAAGGTGTAGAAAGTGGTACCCAGCCTCCCTCAGTTGCAGGTCTGTCTCGGCCTTATATATCAAACAAGCCCTACCAGTGTGCTGTGTGTCGAGTCTCCTACAATCACTCCATCACCCTTGAGAGCCATATGAAATCTGTTTTGCACCAGACCCGCAGCAGAAATGCTGGCATGGTTCCAAACGGTGGAGTAACTGCTGCTGGTTTGAGAGGTAGCAACACCAGCGCTCCAAACCTTGTAGTGACGACTTCAGAAAGCAGAGGCAGCTCTTTGGGTACCACCAGCAACCGTGCTGCTCCTGGGACAGTGATGGTGAGTGCCGCAAAAGATGGAGAACAGATAACGGGTACACAAGTGGCTCCCTCCCTCCTTACCTCCCCGGTGGCCTCAGCTCAGGCAGTCTCAGCCTTTCTCACCCTGCTCACGTCAACTCCCAGCACCCTGTCGCATTCCATCCTCCCATCACTGTTCGCGGCGGGTGCTGCTCCTGGTGCCGCGGCGCCTCAGCTCGTGCCTCAGCCTCACATGGTCATGCCCCTGATCTTAAATGGGCTCCAAGCCCAAACTCAGCAGCATCAAGAGAACCAGCAAGGCCAGCTCCTTACTCAGTGTGTGCCATTTGTAGGCCTAAACCCAGCCCAGCAAGCCCTCCTAACCCAAAGACTTAACAGCTTACAGAACCAGTGGCCCTCACCAGTTGTTCCAGCTCACATGCAGCCCTCTCAGGAAGAGCCAGGGCAAGAGAGGCAGAGCGGCGATGAAAAGTGCTCAGACCAGTTCAAGAATGGGGACAACAGGACTTCAGAGAATGTAAAGGGAGAGAGACCTGAAGGAGAAAATGCACTGTCTGCAGATGTAGAATGCCAAGAGAAGGCTGACGGTGATGAGGACAAGTTAACAGAACATCAAGATGGCACAACAGAGGGAAATGGCTCTACAAATCAGGTGAACTCGAAAGGTGATAAAGAAACTTGCCTGAATAATTCCCCGGCAGGCACAGGCAAGGGCCTCCGCAATAACAACCTCTCGCCTTCAGCATCTGTGGCCAGCAGCTCCAGCCTCAGTCCGGTAAATTTAAACCTTACACTTAGCCCTGATTCCACCCCTCGAAAATCTCAGTCTGGCACCACCCCTTATGGCTCACCAAAAACCAGCCCAAATAATAATGCCTTTACTACCAGCCGTCTACATTTTAAGGCTGTAGAAACAAATCATTTAGACCTTCCTGTACTGTCAGAGTTCCAGTCTGAGGTTCTTTGGGCGTTCTTCGAGTCCCGTACCGAGGCTGATGCTGCAAGTCCTCCCCATGAGGACTGCGAAGCACTAGGTAGAGAGGTTGGGCTCTCAGAGGATGAGGTTCGGAGGTGGTTGAGCCACGCCCGGGAAACAAAGCAGAGACGGAGAGCAGAGCTGAAACACTTGGATGGGTTTACAAGGCACAGTCAAGGGTCCGATCATAACTATGACGATGAGGAAAATTCCCTGATTATTGCAGAAGGTGATGATGATGCAGAAGCTTCAAGTAGTCAGGTTATGGATTTGTCCAGCACAAGAGAGAAACACAAGAGGAGGGATGCGGGAAGGGAGGGCCGCGGAGACTCCGGTTTAACGTCTGACTCCGAAACCGAAGTGTACACTTCTGTCATTGTTTTTGATGAGGAGAGCCAAAATGAATCGCTTAGAGAAGGTCCTGAAAGTCCTGCTAAAGAGGAAGCACAGCGGGAGATCCACACAGCTGGAGGAAAGGTGCTACGCTCCACCACTGTGTTTCTCTCTGACGCAGAGGACGAGTATGAAGATGATGAGGGTGAAGGAGCTCAGAAGGCTAAGAAGAAAAAGCGCAAAGGTGATTTTGAGCGGGATGAGGTGGAGTCGAAGAAGGAACGACAGGACCCGGATGTGGATCTTGAGTTAGAAGCTCAAGGGGATCCTCCAGCTTCGCAATTCGCAGCGAATGACCACACTGACATTTCCCCCGGTGCACTACACTCGCTTCCTTTGTCCATTGCTCCTTTTTCTACACAGTTCCTTAGCCCTTACGTTCTCTCTCTTGCTCCCTCGATGGCAGGCAGTGGGAGCAAAATATCAGCCTTTCCCAACCCTTCAACAATTGCCCGATTCCCTGGCTCTTTACTCTCACAGACTCTCTCCTCCCACAACCAAACTTCGCACTACCTGTCCAACGGGGACGATTGTGAGTCTGCCCTGGATCTCAGCATAGGGAAAAACAACTCCAAATATGCTTCTTCTTCCTCGTCTCTCGTCGATAAAATATCTGTGCAGAAGGGACAACTGTTGGACGGACTTGGCCTCCGGCCCACGTCCAAAGGCCTGGTGGTTGTCCAGGTTAAACCAGAACCCGGTACTGCTGTCCCACCGTCTAGTAGTCCAATAAGTCTGGTGAACTGCAGTAGCATAAAGTCCAACATCTACATGAGAGCAGATGACAAAACAAACACCCCATTACTGAAAGCAGACAGAGAAAGGGAGAAGGAGACAGAGCTACAAGAGAGGAAGTCCAAAGGAAAAAGGTATCGGGATATGCGCCGCTCAAGGACCATCATTCAAGCCGAACAGCTCGACATTCTGTATGGATGTTACTTCAAAGACCCAAATCCAGGGAAGCATGAGTTTGAACAGATTTCAGAGTGGGTCCATCTTCCAAAAAAGGTTGTTCAGATCTGGTTCCAGAACATGAGGGCAAGGGAGAGGAAAGGCGAGGTTCGGTTCATCAGCGATGGCACTCTGGCTGCTGTTGGAAAACCTCTGATCAAATTCACGTGGCCTCTTTCTAAACCCATATTCTCCAACAAGGCTGCTACAAATAACACGGGGGGCATCACAGCTACTCCAATTGTGCGGACTCTTATAAAGACGGAAAAAGAGCCGGAGAAAGAGTTGGCAAAAGCAGCTTTGGTGAAGAAAGTGATCCCTGTTCCTATCAAACCCAAGGAGGTAGTTTCCTCCACCGTAGGGTCCCCTGTGAGCAGCATCGTTACTGCAGTGCCAAAGACCAAACTTGAACCCAGCAGCAATGTCGGTATGGTGAAAGTTGCACCCAAAGTCCCTACTCCCGTCCTCTTAGCCCCACCCAAAGAACCAGTTCCAATTGCTCCACGGCCTGTCCACAAACAGCAAGAAGACGAGAGCGAAGACGACAAAACCGATGAGGAAAAAGAAGACGAAAATGAAATGACGATCAGACCGGGGATGGCTAATCGCATGGTGCCAAAGCTGGCCACAACTCCCATTAACAACAGGCCTCCAGCCTCCACGCTGGTGTCACAAAAACAAAATGGTCTCAACTACTGGACCCCCAAAGTCCCCATAAAGATCAACACTCTGTCAAGAGAACAACTGGCGCTTCCCACACACACACCTCCTCGTACCATCCCCCCTCCTCCCACCCCCAGCATCGCACCAGTCAGCCCAAATACACCTGGCTCCGCCAAAGCGGCCAGCCCGTCCACGCCACTCATACTGAAATCCAACCCGACAGAAAGCAGCTTTGTGTCCCATTCAGCCAGCCGCAGGCCACGCACCCACTTGTCCTGCCTGCAGCTGTCCAT
Source organism: Girardinichthys multiradiatus (assembly GCF_021462225.1). NCBI lineage: Eukaryota > Metazoa > Chordata > Actinopteri > Cyprinodontiformes > Goodeidae > Girardinichthys > Girardinichthys multiradiatus. The sequence continues at coordinate 15,538,806 of NC_061813.1, read as the reverse complement.
CTTGCAGTCGTGTTACGAAACCTGTGCTCACCCCAACGCTATGGAGTGCGAAGCGATAGGCACGGAGCTCAACCTGCCGCTCAAGGTGGTGCAGATCTGGTTCCAGAACACCAGGGCCAAGGAGAAGCGCTGGAGGCTGCAGCAGGAAAAAATGGTACGTTAACCCACTAGACACATTGGTCCTGCGTTGTTACTTTATTGTATTACTCTAAAATCGAAAATATTGTGCAACACCAATTATTGCTCCTCCAGCAGCAATGATCCTAAAACCAAAAATAGCTGTTTTAGTGTTATATCATTCTGGTCAGAACATTCAAGTTTTCCAATTTAATATTTTATACTTTTTATAATGCCTTTGAACTGTTCTTCACATCTGCAATGAATATTTCAAACATATTGTGGATTTTCTGTAATCTGCATAAGGTCAAATTTAATAAAGATCATCAAACTGAATTTAATGTTGGAAAAGATGACCTGAGTAAATACAAAGTGCAAATATTGAGGCAAAAAGAGCTACATAAAACCAACCTGGCCATCTATGAAAAAGTAAGTGCCCCCTAAACCTGATAACTGGTTGTGTCACACCTGCCATAAACAGCTGCCATGAAGCCTTTGTAATGACTGTGAATGATTTTTTTGTTTTGTTACCTCAATGTGGGACACATTTGGCCCACTCTTCTTGGCAGAATTGTTTTAATTAAGCTACATTAAAGTGTTTTCGAGCATAAACAGCCTGTTAAAGATCACACCCCTTCATTTTAGTAAAATTTAACTCTAGACTTTGACTAGATCACTCCAGCAAGGTCACTGAGCAATTCAGAAGTAGACCTGCTGGAGGGGTTTATAATCCTAGTATTTGTGCTCTTAAGGTCCTGAATTATTAGCGGGACATTCGCCTTCATGATGATTCCATCATTTACAGCAGGTAGACCAGGTGCTGAATCAGCAAAGCACCACCACCCCATCATACTTGCACCGCCATATTTGACTTTGACTGGCATGATGTTCTTTTAGCTGGTTTTGTGTCAGGGGTAACTGGAAACACCTTTCATGAAGTTTCTGCTTTTTCTTCTGATCCTCTGTGGTTGGTGGGGAGAAAAAATTCTACCTGAGACTCTGTTCACACATTAAGACACAATTAAATCAGTCTTTTCGATCTCCCTCTTTCTGTCTCCGTTTGCTAACCGCAGTACCCCCTGTCAGATGGGAAGGTGGACACCAGCTCAGGAAGCTATCTTCACTACAGCGCCCTGAAAGCCAATCGGCCCATCTTGCCCAAGCCTGTTCAGCTAACGATCACTGAACCTGCGGCCTCTCCAGTGCCGGGCCAGCCAGCTCCAAAGGAAACCCTGACGGGCCATTGCGACGCCTGCAACATCTCCTTCGAGTCGCGGGCCGCCGCCCGGGCCCACGTCTTCTCCCCACGTCACCTGGCCACATTGAGAACCACTAACTTTGGCCAGCCAACGGCCCTGGTGAACAAGAACAGCGGGCAGGTGCCTCTCTCTTCTGCTGTGACCAGCCCGGGAGCTGGCTCTGAAGGGGAGATCGTCATCGAGTTGCCACCCTCGAGGGCCACCAGCAACAGTTAAAGACTCAGATCAGGAATGGTCTGCACATCGACAATTGTTGGACCCATTTGGGCTCCTCAGATTTTAATAAACATGTTTAAGCACTAATCCTCTAAAGGTAATCAATCCTTCGCTATGGCTTCCCTTCTCCCCACTACCCTATGCTCGACCGTCACTTGGCCTGATATCATTAACTGAGCAGACTCTTCCTATGCTGCTTGTCACTTTATCAGCTGATTTCTGATGAGAGTGAGAACGTTTTAAAGTTCTCTTCTACACTATCACACTTTTCCGCAACGATTTTTGATCCTGACCCTGTGGTTATGTATGGACTAATTTCCTATAATTTGTAAAGACACTCAAAGCAACGCTTGGGCTGTTCTATCATGAAGACTGATAAAAGTGTTTTTTCTTCGTGGTAGTGGCCACGGTGAGCCCGGAAACACTTGGGATAATACCATGAAATACTCACATACATAACTGCCTGTTTTTGGTTTGTTTTCCCCCTGTGTAGTTTTTTTCCCCCTTAATGCCAACTTTCACCTCTTCTCAGGCAAAGATTGCTCAGATATGATACGACTGGACTGAGCTGTTGGGAGAAGAAAAACAGCTGGCAATGGCCAGCATTTTGGTTGCTACAAGAGTGATTTGTCTTCTCATTTGGGATCTAAAAGAGGTACTATAGAGAGATTAGGGCTGCAAAGTTGTCCACGATTACATGTTCATAGTTTCATGACAATCTAAAAAAAAAAAAAAAAAAAAAGACTGATTTAAAAGGGTTTTAAGAAAGTAGAATTTGTGGCATACCGCACTTTGACATTTTACATTGTTTGAGATATTTTTAAGCATTCTGATGCAGGTGTCTTTTAATGGAAAGATACATTAATGCATGTTGGATGCCTTAATATAAATCACATGAAATCATTTGTTTTTATTTTTTTTGCTAATCAGCTGTAACATGCTTTGGGTGTGAACATAATTTACAGAGAAATAATAACTTGGTTACATCAATGAAGAGCTTTTTTCCAAAACTTTTACACCCGTTCGTGGGGAGCTGTCTCTCTGAAGGTCATGATTGATAATCTATGAGTTAAGAAATCCTGCCTGTAAATCTGTCAGCATTTTCCTGGCCAAGAGCTATCATTATTTTGCTTAGTTTTTTTTTTACATGAAATGTTCTTGGTTCTGTAAATTCTACGTCCTCCCAACGATTGTGTGTCTTATTTTTGGAATGTGGCTCTTCAGACTTGCCTCGGAAATCTAAATATTTTACACCTCCTGTTGGTGTGTTAGTAATATGGCAACCTTAAAAGGAAATCCCAACAGGGAATCTTTGGAAATTGATTTCATCTCTGTTTGGCACTAAAACTTGGACTGATTTCCCAATTTTATTTCATTATTTTTTTAAATACTGTCAGATTTTGTTTTACTCATTTCATTCACTTGAGTGTTTGTACACTGATGGGAAGCAATTACAACTGGCATAACGTTTTTATTTAGGTCAAAAGCCAAACCAGTCAGATTGAGAAAGCAAGCCTGTTTCCCCTCATTTTTGTTCGGTTTGGAAGCAGTAAGTGATTCTGGTCACACGTGTGCTGTAAAATGGGATGTTATACTCTTGTAACCACAACAAGAGAGGCGGTTAGGTATTATTAGTATCGTCTAGTGGTTACTGGATACTCAAATCTAAGAAGTAAATTAGGAAATGGAACCTGTTCACTGAAAGCTAATAAGATGGTGCTGTGTTGAAGGACACAAACTAAAGATGTTTTCCTTCGGTTTAAGTTGTATATTAATGTTACTATTAATAGTTTTAACTAAATGCAAAACTAAAACATGAACTTTTTGTAAAGAAATATATAAAGAAAAAATAACTGATATTCCAAAGTAATCCTCACTTTGCTTTCTGTCATTCAGAAACCAAAAAGCAATCTTTAGGTCGGCAGAGAGCAGGAGAGGTCCTAATGCAAACTGTAAAACAAAAAAAGGACATCCCACGGCTTGACACTTGCACTAGTCCACCATTTTTGCACAAGCTACAGACATCCGAGACGAACGCAGCCGTCGCCACGACGTTTGGAGCGGTGATGAAACAAAGACGGGAACAATGTCCTTTTAACCATGAGTAATAATTTGTACTTCTGTTGGAAACTGTATCTTGTGTGTTAAGCAGGGACTAGTGGGCTTGAACCTCAAGACTGGGATTACACACACACACGCGCACACACAGACACGGTGTTGCACTGTCCAAACTAGATAATGTTTTTATGGAGATCTGCTTTATATTCCCTTACATTTCATTGTCACCTTTGATTATCACTATTGTTATAACTGTACTACTACTTATACAATTTATCATTAATACTCATCACTGTTTTTTGATTCTTATTGATTCATAATGGTTTGAAATGCCACTGCTCTCCTCAGAGCATGGTATTCCTATGAATATTGAACAATAATAGTGGCAGTGTTGTTATGAATTGTTAGATTTATGATTAAGCTTAATTTTCCTCCTCACTTGTTCCTGCCTTTGTGTTTGGTCTCCATTATGCTTTCTTTGTTATACAGAAAAACAAATAAAACCAGTTGAACAAAGCAAATGAAATTGCTGTTTGCCTTAAACTTACCGGTGAAAAGATATGTATGGACGTAGCTGCTGTCTTGCATAAATGTTGTTTGAAATGTTTACTCCATATTTTGTTTAATCTTTATGTTCAAAAATGCAAACCACGGGTGAATGCGTATTTGCACAGTGCATACACTGTCTGAATGTACGTTGAAGCTTTAGAAAACAAGATTAATTTTGGGTTTAGACAAAGCTTTTATTGCAAGTGTTTTGTTTTTTAAACGTTTCTCTATAAATTTAGAATGGCTTTCTATTATACTTGAAGTATACAGAAATGATTCAACTTGCAAGATTCCATTCGACATTAATAGAACCTCAGGGCTGCACACCCTTTATACTTCATGTGTGGTGGTCTCTACAGTGACCCACTATTCAGCAGCTTCCTTCTAGTGTGTGGGAGGTGATTGAACTACAGGTCCTGTTTAAAGCTCAACATTAGCATATTGTGATAAAGTTCATTATTTTCCATAATGTCATGATGAAAATTTAACATTCAGATATTTTAGATTCATTGCACACTAACTGAAATATTTCAGGTATTTTATTGTCTTAATACGGATGATTTTGGCATACAGCTCATGAAAACCCAAAATTCCTATTCTCACAAAATTAGCATATCATTAAAAGGGTCTCTAAACGAGCTATGAACCTAATCATCTGAATCAACGAGTTAACTCTAAACACCTGCAAAAGATTCCTGAGGCCTTTAAAACTCCCAGCCTGGTTCATCACTCAAAACCCCAATCATGGGTAAGACTGCCGACCTGACTGCTGTCCAGAAGGCCACTATTGACACCCTCAAGCAAGAGGGTAAGACACAGAAAGAAATTTCTGAACGAATAGGCTGTTCCCAGAGTGCTGTATCAAGGCACCTCAGTGGGAAGTCTGTGGGAAGGAAAAAGTGTGGCAGAAAACGCTGCACAACGAGAAGAGGTGACCGGACCCTGAGGAAGATTGTGGAGAAGGGCCGATTCCAGACCTTGGGGGACCTGCGGAAGCAGTGGACTGAGTCTGGAGTAGAAACATCCAGAGCCACCGTGCACAGGCGTGTGCAGGAAATGGGCTACAGGTGCCGCATTCCCCAGGTCAAGCCACTTTTGAACCAGAAACAGCGGCAGAAGCGCCTGACCTGGGCTACAGAGAAGCAGCACTGGACTGTTGCTCAGTGGTCCAAAGTACTTTTTTCGGATGAAAGCAAATTCTGCATGTCATTCGGAAATCAAGGTGCCAGAGTCTGGAGGAAGACTGGGGAGAAGGAAATGCCAAAATGCCAGAAGTCCAGTGTCAAGTACGCACAGTCAGTGATGGTCTGGGGTGCCGTGTCAGCTGCTGGTGTTGGTCCACTGTGTTTTATTAAGGGCAGGGTCAATGCAGCTAGCTATCAGGAGATTTTGGAGCACGTCATGCTTCCATCTGCTGAAAAGCTTTATGGAGATGAAGATTTCATTTTTCAGCACGACCTGGCACCTGCTCACAGTGCCAAAACCACTGGTAAATGGTTTACTGACCATGGTATCACTGTGCTCAATTGGCCTGCCAACTCTCCTGACCTGAACCCCATAGAGAATCTGTGGGATATTGTGAAGAGAACGTTGAGAGACTCAAGACCCAACACTCTGGATGAGCTAAAGGCCGCTATCGAAGCATCCTGGGCCTCCATAAGACCTCAGCAGTGCCACAGGCTGATTGCCTCCATGCCACGCCGCATTGAAGCAGTCATTTCTGCAAAAGGATTCCCGACCAAGTATTGAGTGCATAACTGTACGTGATTATTTGAAGGTTGACGTTTTTTGTATTAAAAACACTTTTCTTTTATTGGTCGGATGAAATATGCTAATTTTGTGAGATAGGAATTTTGGGTTTTCATGAGCTGTATGCCAAAATCATCCATATTAAGACAATAAAAGACCTGAAATATTTCAGTTAGTGTGCAATGAATATAAAATATATGAATGTTAAATTTTCATCATTACATTATAGAAAATAATGAACTTTATCACAATATGCTAATTTTTTGAGGACCTGTATTTGGCTGTAGTTCGTCACGCCATAATATGCCATCTACCGGTCAAGCGGTGTAAGTTCACGATATAAACCAAACTTCAAACACGTGGTCAGTGAGACAGGTGCTGAGCACGTGACACAGTTTTTACCGGTGCTACAGTATGAGACCTTTACTGGTAAAAGAAAATATTCATAAACTGTTAAGGACCAATATAATTGTTAAAATTTGGAAAGCTCAACAGAAATTCATGATTAGGTCACAACCGTGTTCAATAAAAGAGACATCATGCATCACCGGCTATATTTTAATAAAATGTTTTCCATTATTGTGGTTATATTGTCCTTGAAAATACACCTGTAAATGGTTCTGCAGTCACAAACATGTAACAGTCAGTTGCAGTGTAATAGTCAGCAAAATAATACACTATATCGCCAAACGTATTGGGTCACAGCACCAAATCAATTAACTCCGGTTCCAATAATTCTCATGGCTGCAGGACAGTGGCGATTGATCTAAGACTGCAAGGGAAGCTCAGCTAAAATGTCAAAAAACAAGTGATCAAATATATACTGTTGTGTGTACATGTCATTGACTAAATATGCGCTACAACACGCTCAACTTTTGTTCAGAATCAGCTTCTTATCACTGGTAACGACGCGGCTTTCCTCTCACTCATTCCTGCAGCTTCACAGAGCTTTAAACAGTGAGTTCAATAGTGAAGCAAAAATGCTGGGTTTTGTCCCGCCCATCGGACGCTCAGCGTCTCTGGGGGTCTATGGGGCGGTGGTCTGGCCTCAACTGGCCCGGACGCTCAGCTTCTGCATGATGATTGGATGATCTGACTGAGGCTGAATCCCTTTTTGATTGACGGCGAAATGAGCAAATCAGCGATCTTGAAATTGAGCTTCCCCTCCTTGAAAGACCAGCATCCGCCACTGCTGCAGGAGTATTAAGTTTGGTGTCGAGAAATTTGGCTGGCCTGCACAGAGTCTTGGCCTTAACCGTCTTGAACACATTTGGGATGAATTAGAGTGGAGGCTGCAATTCTGAACATGCTCCCAAACCTTGTGGAAGATGTTAACAGAATAGTGAAAGTTGCTATTGCTGGCAATGGTGGGTCCATCATCAAGTTGGACTCTATAGATTAAGAATAGGATGTCATCAAAGTTCATGTACATGTAAAAAGTAGACAGCCAAACTCTTTTGGCAATATATATATAAACTATTAATTAACACATGTGGAATTATATACTGAACAAATAAGTGTGAAACAACTGAAAATATGTTTTATATTCTAGGTTCTTCAAAGTAGCCACCTTTTGCTTTGATTACTGCTCCACACACTCTTGGCATTCTGTTGATGAGCTTCAAGAGGTAGTCACCTGAAATGGTTTTCACTTCACAGGTGTGCCCTGTCAGGTTTAATAAGTGGGATTTCAAGCCTTATAAATGGGGTTGGGACCATCAGTTGTGTTGTGCAGGAGGTGGATACAGTACACAGCTGATAGTCCTACAGAATAGACAGTTAGAATTTGTATTATGGCAAGAAAAAAGCAGCTAAGTAAAGAAAAACAAGTGGCCATCATTACTTTAAGAAATGAAGGTCAGTCGGTCCGAACAATTGGGAAAACTTTGAAAGTATACCCAAGTGCAGTCGCAAAAACCATCAAGCGCTACAAAGAAACTGGCTCACATGAGGACCGCCCCAGGAAAGGAAGACCAAGAGTCACCTCTGCTGCGGATGATAAGTTCATCCGAGTCACCAGCCTCAGAAATCACAGGTTAACAGCAGCTCAGATTAGAGAACAGGTCAATGCCACACAGAGTTCTAGCAGCAGACACATCTCTAGAACAACTGTAAAGAGGAGACTGTGTGAATCAGGCCTTCATGGTAAAATAGCTGCTAGGAAACCACTGCTGAGGACAGGCAACAAGCAGAAGAGACTTGTTTGGGCTAAAGAACACAAGGAATGGACATTAGACCAGTGGAAATCTGTGCTTTGGTCTGATGAGTCCAAGTTTGAGATCTTTGGTTCCAACCACTGTCTTTGTGCGGCGCAGAAGAGGTGAACGGATAGACTCTACGTGCCTGGTTCCCACCATGAAGCATGGAAGAGGAGGTGTGGGGGTGCTTTGCTGGTGACACTGTTGGGGATTTATTCAAAATTGAAGGCATACTGAACCAGCATGGCTATCACAGCATCTTGCAGCGGCATGCTATTTCATCCGGTTTGCATTTAGTTGGACCATCATTTATTTTTCAACATGACAATGACCCCAAACACACCTCCAGGCTGTGTAAGGGCTATTTGACCAAGAAGGAGAGTGATGGGGTGCTGCGCCAGATGACCTGGCCTCCACAGTCACCGGACCTGAACCCAATTGAGATGGTTTGGGGTGAGCTGGACCGCAGATTGAAGGCAAAAGGGCCAACAACATCTCTGGGAACTCCTTCAAGACTCTTGGAAAACCATTTCAGGTGACTACCTCTTGAAGCTCATCAACAGAATGCCAAGAGTGTGCAGAGCAGTAATCAACGCAAAAGGTGGCTACTTTGAAGAACCTAGAATATAAGACATATTTTCTGTTGTTTCACACTTTTTTGTTCAGTAAATAATTCTACATGTGTTAATTCATAGTTTTAATGCCTTCAGTGTGAAGCTACAACATTTATAGTCATGAAAATAAAGAAAACTCTTTAAATGAGAAGGTGTGTCCAAACTTTTGGTCTGTACTGTATATATATATATATATATATATATATATATATATATATATATATATATATATATATATATATATATATATATATATATATATATATATATATATATATAAATATTAAACTTGCATACACATGCCCAACTGTTGAATGTTTCAGTACATTTTACACAACTTGCTGTTCTCTAACAAGGAGCTTAACAGCAAAGTTCCCCACAGGTGTTTGCTCCATGAATTGACCAATAAGGTTCCTGGTTCAATCAGAATTGGTATTTAAACCTCTTCCTCATCATGCTGTTCACATTCTGACGCCGTGAGACCAAGACGACACCTAACACTGATCAACAGTATCTCTCCATTACAAGGCTTCAAACAGCATGTTCTCAGACAGAGGTGGCCACTGAGCTTAGATTGTCTCAGACAGTCATCAGCAGGTAGCAACAGACAGACTGAAAGAGTCATAGAAAGGCATAGAGGTGGATGTCCTTTGGCCACATCCCTCACTGATAACTGCTTCATTGTGAACAGTGCCCTGCAGAACCAGATGATGAATGCCATTCAACCCCAGACACATTTAAGAGCGGTCAGAGGCTCCCAAGTGTCACATTATACCATTAGAAATCATTAACATCAGAGTGGTCTCCGAGATAGACGACCTGCAATGATACCTGACCACACCACCAGGTACAGGGATCATCGTCTTGCATGGACCAGGGAGCATTTACGCTGCACGAGGGAGCAGTGTGCTTCTGTGCTATTCTCTGATGAAAGTGGATTCACAAACAGAAATGATGGCCGCCAACGTAGTTGGAGACATCAAGGAGAGCTCTATGCATCAGCCACTGTTTTCACCTGACGAGCATTTGGTGGTGGTGGTGTTAAAGTGTGGGCAGGCGTGTCTAGTCAATACAAAACTGCCCTACATTTTGTCATTGGTACAGTGACAAGCCCATACTACCTGAATAACCTCAATAATCCAATAATGAATCAATCCAATAATCTAATAATTTATCCCTGTAGAATAAACTTTTTAAGTTTTCATAATTTTCACCTGAAAGCCAAATATCCCAAACTTTTTTGAGTGGTTTATGTGTGTTTCATATATATATATATATATATATATACACACTTTTTGGTTCATATATGGTGACTAAGAAAGCATGAAGGGGCAATGCTAAACAAGTCAAGTACTGTATGTGGCCACATTAATTTACAGACAATATTTTCATATTTTATAGATTTCACTCAATATATAGTAGCAATTAGTACAATATTTCAAAGTTTAAACTTATGCTGTACCCCTGAGCTGACTTTGAAAACTTTAAAAAGTAGATGTATTTTTTAAGCCTAACGATTATTGAAAACAATCCCGACAGATGTTATTACAATTCCTTCCAGAAAAGGCTAAAACTATGATTTTCTATGGATGTTTATCAAATTATAAAAGCGTGTGCAATTTAATCTCAGTATAGGTCCAGCTGTTCTGTGAAGGGGCCAGGGGTTTGTTAGAGAACATTAGTGAACACAGCAGACAAGTCAGAGTTAAAATAATGGAGAATTGTAAAGGGTTAGGTTAGACATCAATTTCCCATGCTTTGAAGTTGTACTGTTCGATTCATCATCCAAAGAGCCAAAGTTCAAAGAAAGTCACAAGCTATAGGAGACCCAGCGAGCATTTGGAAGATGGTGCACTGGACAAAGGAGACTAACGTTGGAACATTCTGGCCAGTGCAATTATTAAAACCTGTTCTTGGAAGAAAACCTTTTAACCTTCCACCGAGACAACACCCATAAACATTCATTCACAGCTATAACTGAATTATACAGATCAAAACATATTTATTTGTTAGAATGGCTCAGGTGTAGTATGGACCTAAATCATGTAGAGAATCTGTGGTAAGGCTTGCAAATTGATGTCTATAGAAACCGACTGCAGTTGAGCTGAGGCTGCACAAAGGAATGAGCACACATTTCAGTTGCTAGATTTGCAAAGCTAGAAGAGACTTAATGTACCTGTAATTGCTACAAAAAGCTGATTCAGAGGACTGAATATGAATGCATGCCACACCTTTCATATTTCTATTTGTTAAAAAAATTACCATTTTCCTTCCTCTTCCCAATTAAAGAGCGTCATCGTAGGTTCTTCCTGCCTGCACCTGTGAGACTATAACCATCACTGCTCCCAACAAACTCATTATGTTGTTTACATCCCTGCTATTGTTAGCAGTTTTCCATATTCCTGAAGTCTTGTTATTTCTGCAAATGCATACAGTTCACAGTTTATAATTTTTTTAAAACTATCTTACACAGTTGCACGTCTTAGAATCTGTGTATGCTAGTTTTCATAATTGTAGTTTTTTTCTTTCATTGTGCATTTGCATTTACTATAAATTTTATTTTTTATTATTATTGCTTATCATTATGTGTATATGCGTGCTTCCATTTGCCTGTCACCTTACTGCCGATACACCTGAATTGACCCAGCGAGGCACAATAGAGGATATTTCTAGTCTCTTATTTCTGTTCTGTTCTAATTATGCACCACTTTCTGTTGGTCCATTGCATAAAAGTACTGGAAAAAGACATTAAAGTGTGTGGAAGTAACACGTTCAAAGGGTGTAAATACTTTTGCCAGGCACAATAACTGTAGTTTGGCCTAAATGTAAACTTTCAAATGTTTTTAATGGTATTGTTTCCTGCCAGGAATAAAACGTTTATTAACAAAAACCCCCCAAAAAGTTAAAACTATTTGGGAAAACATGTTTTTCTTTCCTGTAATGGGTCTCCATGTTTATTTAAAAAGGTTTTTCCAGTCGACTTATAAGAGTGACCTCATGAGGTCAAAGAGGGTGAGGCAGTTGATATGACTACTATTGGAATTCATTTGGTGAGCTTTGTGAGTTTATTTGAGAACCGATGGGGCAGTACGATTGACAGAAACGTAATTAAATCATATGCGTACGACGCAATTGGCGAACCGGAATGCCCCGCTCGACTGTCCAATGAACACACGGCAGATCCTGAAAAGGTTTCTCTAGAATTCTCTGTAGACCAATGAAATTAAGAGCTTTACGGCCGCAGTGCTAAATGACTCCGCCCCTAGCTTCCATTTCTGAACCGAGGAGACGCCGCCGAGCTCGCGTACAGCCCTCGCTTTTTTTTTTTTAATATACACGTTTAAGTAAAAATACACCTCGGTTCGGTGTCGTAGATTTGGGCCATTGGCTAAAAATAGCGAGTGAAACACCACACCTTGTGTGTTGTGGTACGCTGTTTGAGTTGTAGCTAGAGCTGAAGCTAGCATTTTATTTCCTGTTTTAACTTTACAGAGCGGCGTTTTCCGCCGTTTTCTTTTCGCCGCCCCGCTCACTCTACCCCCCTTGCGTGTGAGTGGGGGCCTGCAACGTCGGTTTAGCCACGAGGCGCGTCGGTAGTGTCGGTTAAGAACGATGGCGGAGTTCGGCAACGGACTAGCGGATGAATCTCTACTAGATTCAGATCCCGGACATCCCGAACTGGAAGACCCGGGTGTCGGTGACGAGGAACCAGGGTTAGAAGAGGGAGAGGCCGCAATTGAAGACCCGGTGAGTAAAGGGTATTGTTCCATGTGTGAGAAGCATCTAGAAAACTAAGACGTGTTAGTACCACGTCGGAGCAGTTAGTTAAAGTAAACGTGCAGTTATTCTTGTCCTCTACAAATCATGGGTCACATGTCGTCTGATAACGCTACTTCGGTATCAACCGCCATTGTGGTTCACACAGTGCAGCATACTTGGGTGGTGACATGCGTGGTGTCCGCGGCCATCTTGGCGCAAGAGCAGCATCAGTTTCTCTGCGCTAGAGAGAGCAGCCCTAGCCGGTTGGGGGTGGGGGGGAAAATCCTCGTCGCAAAAAAAAAAAAAATGCAGGACGGAGATGCGGGACACTGTTGGGGCGAGCACTGGACAGGCCGTCGCCGTTATATGCCGTTTTAAAACTCCACCTCCTTAAGAAGGCAACCGGCTGACGGTAATTTAATCTTTTATCCCCTTTCATTTTTCTTCCCTGAGGCTGCTGTTCAGGCACTGCCATGTGCGCGCACTCGCGAATGACCCAGCGGCAGAAGGCTAACGTTAGCATCAAATGCTGCACCCTAAATGACCAGCGAACCTGTCAGCTGTTATCGGTAGTCACGGGATAAATCTGCAGGACGTCATGGTGGCTGTTGGGCTTATTGTGTTACAGGGCAAGCAATATTGATTCTCATGGGTTAGTGTTGCTTTGAGCGAATAATAAAGCCATAGCTGGACGAGGCCGACGTACAGATGCCCATTTTTTTGTGTGCATTTTGGCCGACTGTGGGTAGTAACCGTGCATCACAGCCAGTTCTAAATTAATGCCAGCTGCACGATTTCACATGTCCCATATCATTTGCATATTATTGCGTAATTCCTGGTAATTACTGGATAGCATGCTCAAGTGAGGAATCGAGGTTTGCGTGCATTGAAATCGTCGCTAGGAACGAACAAGAAAAAAGGTGCTGCGGTATTTAAGGGGCTGGGTTTGCATCCTTCACTGTTTATGCTGGAGCAAGGATAATGAAGGGAGGGGAATGTGACTAGTGGTTCAATTACAATCATGTTGAATGTTACTGCATCTCTGTTTTTATCCTGTGGGAAGATCTAATTTTGAAATGGTCCCTAAGTGTTACCGTGAGCAAAGTATAGGCAGTGGCTTTAAATGATGCTGGCGCGACTCCCACTGTGCTGCAGTGCACCACTGTCAGACAGGAGGGACTGCACACACGTGAGGGCACAGGCAAGTCGGTATTCAATGCAAATGATGTGACGGTGTGATTAAAAAACGTTTATTGAACAAAAATCAATATGAGAATAGAAAGAGCACCCTGATCTTGATTGGGATGTGTATAAGTGATTGAGCAGTTATTTGACAAAGAGAAAATGGTTTGTACAATTTAATGAAGTAGTAGGGTGCAAACACATTAATTGTCCCACAAGGTTTAGTGTTGGTATCGAAAATGTTGAATTTTACATGTTTGAAATCTAAGAACAATTTCATCAACAAGTTGTACTTAAATGCACAGTTGAGTTGTATAAATGGTTTGGGGCCATGCTTTAATGCATACATTGATTTTGTCATAGGTTATTGGAAACTATCTCCATCATATTTCCTGCATCTCTAGAAAAAGAAAAATTAAAGCGGCAGGTCAGACTCCCAAGAAAACCAGAAACTGTCAACCAAGTACCGCCTGATTGTTGCATACCGAGTGTTTTTATAAAACTACAAAAAAAAAATAAAAAATGTTTTTGGTTAGAAAAGTATGTAAAGAATTGGGGATGTGTGTTTGTTATTTTGTTGGCTCTGCTGCCTTTTAGTTGAGGTATACAGCATAGTGAGGAGAGGAAAATAACCTGAAGCTAAAGGTTATAGACTGGATCCTCTGTAGTAATGACTTGTAGCCTTGCTGCATATGTTTTGAATGCTGTTCAGAGAATATATATCCTAATTATTGAGCATCAACATTAATTGTGTGCCAGGTGTCATGGAGTTTGTGATCTGTGAAGTTTAATAGTTTGACAGACTTACTAGAATATGCCTATTTTGCAGGAACTGGAGGCAATTAAAGCTCGGGTCCGAGAGATGGAGGAAGAGGCAGAAAAGCTGAAGGAGCTACAGAACGAGGTGGAGAAACAGATGAATCTCAGCCCCCCACCAGGTATGTTTGTTTTTTGCTTGATTAGTCTCTATAGTTTTTCTCTTTTAGCAGTGAATTAAGGAGGCTATAACAGGGTTATTTCAAAGGCTTATTGTCTCAAAAAAACATAAAATCTTCTGCCAATCTATTCTTAGACTGAGTGACCTTGTTCTACCTGTGGGCTGAAACACAAGTTCATTTTAATCAATATTCTTTTAAAGAACGATTGTTTTCCCTGGTAATAAGGCAGTAAGAAATAATTCATGGTGCGCTGTCCTCTCCACCACCTGTTCCACTGTTAAACGTGTCTTACATGAAGTTTATCATCTTAAGTGTCAACTTGTATGGATCTGCTGGGGCTCAGTGGAACCAGTCCGCTGCATTTTTAGATGTTATGTCAACTGTGTCAATGTCAACCCTAGCACTGGACCTAGTTGTGTCAAATATGTAACTGATGGAAAAATACTGCATATGTTTGAGAGTTTTATACTCTCGCCAGAAACATAAGAATGTCTCCTCAAGGTTGAACTTGGGAAGCGGGAGGTTTCCAAACAGCCTCAAACTCAGTGTCCAGTATGGCTGCCACAAGTTGCATGTTTAAACTGTTGCCACTGCTGTCCGTTTATCTCATTAGATCTGTGACATACGTTCATTTAGTGTTTCAGCGTATAATAAAGTGAAGACAAATAAATCATTGGCTTGTATTGGTGCTACTAGTTAACGCTAACAACTGGTGTATCCCACTGGTTTTCTGACCCACAACTAGAATGCACTCCATTCGGTTGTGATGCCCTTATACCCACACCCTCATCTGAGCTCGCAGACAGATTGAATAGCAGCATAAGACCTTGGAACAGATTAGAACAGACATGCTTGTTTTAAAAAAAAATCCCATTAATAATAGGTAATGGAAGTGCTAACGATCAAAAAAAAAATTGCATAGAGAAGTTGGGATGGGCAGTTATTGTAATGTTTATCATCACTGTGGGGAAAAGGTTTGAAGAATTCAGATTTATTGGGACAATGATGAACTCTGTTTGGTAAACCTCAAAACTGACAGTAGGGTTGAGATCGTTACTTTGTTAGAAATACATTTTTTCTTTCTAATGTTGGTTTCATAAGAGCATCAATTTAATTGCATTAATTTGTATTGATTTAAGTGTTTCCACTACAAAATGCAGCTGGTGTACTAAAGCAGACTATTCGATTATGGATAAATTTTACTTTTAGAACAGTATTTGTTTGTGGGTTCTGAATGTACACATTGACAGCATCAGTATCCTTTCTTGTCAACACATCTAATTTAAAAAAAACATTTTATCCTCATTTTTATTGTCGCAATGAATTGCACAAATCGTGGTTAAAATTGAAGACCATGTTGCCCCCCCATCATTACTGAGAAGTGTTGCATTATTTGCACAATTAGATTTTTATTTTGGCTTCAAATTCAGACAACTTTATCTTGATGGGCAATTCATTTGTAGCCTAGCATTCCATACATTCACCGCAAACATGCATCCACTAACCAACATCATTAATTAATTGAACCAAAACACAGTATAAGCACCAAAAAAGATAAACATTACTTAGAAGAGACCCTCTAACAGGACAAAGGAGTTATTCCTGGCGGTGCACACAAGTGTCTGTCCCAACTGGAGGATCACTTGGCAACCAAGACCACCATGGCCAGAGTTCAACCCTCTTGGGAGAGGGTTTCAATAAGCCTGGGGGTCTGTTGATTGGCCAGGAGAGTTGAGGCACATTTTTGAAGTAAAAAAACAAAAAACTAAAGGTTCAGCAGGTTTGTCTCAAGATTATTTTTCATTTAGGGGAGAGAGGGTGGATTGATCACATTTCCATGGGTTATCTTGAATGAATCAAATACATGACTGTCTTCAGGAGTTCACATTTTTTCCATATATGCATGTTTTTAATGCTTTTATTTATAAAATGGCAAGCTATGTCTCCAGTAGTGGAATTGACCCTTGGTATTAACTTGTCTTTTATATTGTGTTGAATGTTGCTGCATAGATGTAATAAAAGATTTTTGTCTTGAACTATATTTTAAATATTTCTGCTATGAAAATGCTTGTCCAGACCAGCGTCCCAGAAGATAGATTAAAATATCTGTTATTTAATCTTCTTCCCACAGATGGGTTTTTTTCCTAATAAAATATGAAAGAAAATTTGATCAGAGCTGACAGTACAGGGATTATTTTGGTTAAAGTCACATTGCAAAATCAGTGTTCCTGGAGAGCATCTGACCACCACCAAGTTTGGGATTTAAAACCTGCAATTTTGCTTCCAGATGCATTCTTAAAACTCAACTTGTATTCCATCTTGTCTTGTTTCACAGCAGTGGTATTTTCTCTCATGTAGACTTGTTCTTCCTTCTGTTTCAGTTGGTCCTGTCATCATGTCCATCGAGGAGAAGATGGAGGCAGATGGCAGATCGATTTATGTTGGCAATGTGAGTAACTGTCTGCTGTCCCGCGCTACGTTAGCCGCCCTGTTTCTCAGTTTTAGTCCAAAAACTTTAAAATAAAGGTGGACAAAATCATTTCCTGTTTTGCTTACTAAAAGTCAAGTTCCTTGAAAATGCCTTCGGTTTGTGTAGTGCTTGGAGTTCATCTTTAGATCAGTAACTGTGTGTTTGTTGTGCTTTCACTTCAACTCCAAAGCAGTTTTCTATGATAAAACTGAAATCCTTGTTTAGTACTTTCATATTTTTACTGTTTGGCCGTACGGCTGTGAGTGAGCTGGCTGGTAACATTTATAAGGACAGTGTTTGCTGTAATCTTCAGCTCCCTGCTGCTGTTAGTGTTTTTGTTGGCTTCCATCTCGTCTGCCCTTTTCTTACTGACACTTTAATGGGGTGGCTTGTTATAGACCGAATGAACACGGCCCTGCGCTCCAGTTGCTGTAGTTGCATTGTGGCTTATAAAACCTATCTACAGTGATAATGTTTGCAAAACAGATGCTTTAATAATCTTTTCTGTGCTTTCTTTCATCAGGTGGATTATGGTGCCACAGCAGAGGAGCTTGAGGCTCACTTTCATGGCTGTGGTTCAGTAAACAGAGTCACCATTCTATGTGACAAATACACAGGGCATCCCAAGGGGTAATTATCCACCTAATACTGATTTTTGTGCCATGAGTTGGTGACTGAAGAATGAATTTCCTAATGATGCAAGGATGAATTTAATCAAATGATCAAATTTAAAAATGGGCGATTCTTCTATTATTTAACAGAGGCTTCCAGTTGTGGAGGTTTGTGTTCCTGTCAATTTTGTTTGCTGGGATGTTTCAAACCAAAAATCTACTGGAAATAAAAGGATTGCATTGGTCTTCTATTTAGATATTTCTGCAGCTTAGCCAAATTTTTTTTCTCACATTTTCAGGTTTGCTTATATCGAGTTTGCAGACAAAGAGTCAGTTAGGACAGCGATGGCTCTGGATGAATCCCTTTTCAGAGGAAGACAGATAAAGGTAAGAGACTTTCACTTTGAATAGAGTAGGGCAGGCATTTACTTAAAATCTCAAGTCATTAGTCAACATGTTTGACTATATGTTTATAAAATTGTCAAACAAAATGTTGACGGTACAATTATCTTTAGGTGGGAGCCAAGAGAACAAACAGACCAGGCATCAGCACCACAGATCGCGGTTTTCCACGGGGTCGGTTCCGATCACGGGGAGGAAGCTTCCCCTCGCGTGCACGATACTACAGTGGTTACACACCACCTAGAGGCAGAGGACGGGCCTTCAGGTGAGCTGCTGTCGAGACCTATCAGATCCCGGGGAGCCTTACCTTCATGTATAACATGCCATTCATCATTTGACCTGTATAATGTATAATTACTGCCTGTTGCTCAGACACGATTAGACTGGAAAGAAACAGGCTTCAGTTCAGCCATGAGTGACATGAAGAAGAAAAAATCCTAAAAGTTGTGTGAATAAAAAAGGCTTTTGATGGAACATTACAGTTGATGTTTAAACCGCCTGGTTACAGCAGCCCATTGAGAAGTCTCTCAGCGGCGTAGTTTAGGTGTAGCATCCCATCTTCAGCTGGTTTAAAGAAAGAGGAGGGATGTTTTCAGACATACTAATAAGCACAACATTCACTGAGTGAGACCTTCACTGATGCTGGTTTTACTGCTACTGTAAACTCACTCATACATGGTTCCTTTCAGTCTGGTCCTTGCTAACATTGAGTGAAGCTGCTGTTTAATGGGAACCAGTCCGAGTGGTATTTTGTTAATTTTTGTGAGATAAAATGTCTGACCCTCAAGGCCAGTCTCTAATCAGCCACTTCCACACATACTATGAAACCCTAACCGTGCCAATTTACTCACAGGGATTGGGCCTGCATTGCTGGACAAGGCACACAGAGACTCTAAGAGAGGCTTTGGATACTAATTGATAAGACCTCAGGGACTGATTATGAGCTGATAATTGGAGAATTAAACTATTTCTACTGGTTTTAAAAGAATATAATCTTAAAAAAACTCCCTCTTGAGTTTGTGTAATATCTGCATAGTGCTCCCTCTTCATTAATCAACAGCACTGGTTAGTATGTAGTAATCGTCTCCAGGGAACAGCATACAGACTTGCTCCACTTGAACTGGCCTGGAGGATTTATTACAGTGGAGTCTGTCTGGTAGTTACATTAGGAATGTATCACTAGTTTATGTCAGAATGAGCTGAAGATCTGAACCACATGTAACATTACACCAGCACTTTGTCTTGTTGTGGAAAAGTATCTGCCTCAAAATCTTTGCATGGAGCTGTTGCAAGCTTGGGTAGGTTTGATTAGCTTGTTTAGCTGTGATCATGGAGTCGCAGTCCAAATGATAACAGACCTGTTTGATTGGCTTCAGTCTACAGATTCAACAGGGATGTGGCAAATCTGGCCTGTTTTGTTCTGAACTAAATCCACCTCTACCATGTAATAGTATTAAAGGATTATGTAGCCAAATAATGACATTTGTGTAGTTGCTACTATTCCTGAACCCTGTCTCAAAGCCATTCAGAACACCTGAAGCAGCTAGACATGGACCGCATGGTGTTATAACTTTAAGTAAAAATATCAGTGTTTACACAGATTTAAAATAATGACATCAATTCATTTCTTTAATTTTAAGCAGTTATTCCTACTTCTAAAATAATTAGTTCCATATTGATTATTACAGTTGTAATAATGCTGCACAGTATTTAAAATTGCAGTCGCTGGATTTTCAGTGTGTGCAACATTTCAATCATAGGACTGCTTGGATACAATGTTTCATATTCAAACTGCTTGCAATATGTTGCCTGTTGGATGGACATTCATTGCTCGTGATTCTTTCACTTGATTGACAGTTTAGGAAACGTTGCAGAGTCATGGTTATAATGAAGAAAAAGGGGAGGGGTCTGATGAAAATGTGGGCAAGTTGCACCTGATTCATCAGTAATTCAGTAGTGCCTCAACATAATGCTTTCCTGTTGTCATGCAGCCGGTGTTTTCTACCACATTATTTGGATGTAGTTGAAGTTATGTTTGCTCAGTCTTTATAGTAAAAATGGCTAGAGCAGGCACTGCAGCTGAACAATGAAATGCAGAAACCTATGTATTATCTTACTGTAAATAATGACCTTTTAGAAGCAAATTTAGATTTAATCTGATGTCAAAGATGTAATCCCTGAGAATAGCAACCTGTTCTCCATAAGTAAAGCCAATTAAGAGTAGTTTTACACATATTATGGAAATTGGATTGAGATATTTCTGCATCCAAAATCTTTGACTCTGACACCTCGGGCACAATCCCATGAATTGGGAAATTCATGTATTATTAAACACTTTGCGTTCTGTAGGATTTCTCTGTAGTATGAGCCAACACAGAAATGTCTTTATTGTGGGGAAAAAGGACTGCTGAGCAGTAAGCAGCAACAAGTGGGGGATGGGCCATGCTGCATTACTCCATGCTCCATACAGTTGGAATAAACAGTGACTCCAGCGGTATTTACCATCTCAGTAAGGAGACTAGAAACCATAGCAAACTTTTCAAACTGGCGTATAATACCTGGAACCAACCCTCCTCAGTAGGAGCATGCTCTCAGGACAGTCAGGCTGATGATGATCATGTCCATATTTATCATCACTATCTTCCCAAGTGTGTGCAGTGAAAAGCCAAGATTTTGATGCCTAACAGTATTCATATTGTAGTCTGTGTGGGTTTTCTTTTTTTTTTTGGTGTTGATTTCTGCATGAACATGACCCTCCACTCACACTCCACACACTCTTCATCAGTTCAGTTTCAGCTTCACAGCGCTCACTCCCAGAAACGAGGGTTCATTACTGCAGCCTGACCTCGGCATCTGGCCTGTCAACCAGTGGACTTTCAGTCCCAGTGTGACCCGTTTGTGCTGTCTGTGTGACTGTGGGAAACGGGAGACGATATGTGAAATGCTGTGCCGCTGCCTGGCATCACTGTATGTGTCACGTTGTGTCTTTGAATGTGGGATAAAGCTGCAGTTGTGAGTCATGCCCACTTATTGTCTTTCTGTGTAAGTGAATGTGTGTTGTTGAAGGGGGTATATGTGTGGTGCTGTTTGTCCTCACGGTCTTTCCCCACAGTGACCCCAGAGGAGGCTCTCAACAGAGAGACAGAGAGAGAGAAAGAGGGAGAGTGCCATTGCTGTCCCCTCACACCCACACACTTTTCGTTTTCACCGAATATCTGAAAAACTATTTTCTTCCTTTTTTTTTATTTATTTTTTTATTTTTAAAGCTGCTTCCAGCTGATTTCCACACTATAGCCTTTCCTTCCACACTGACTACAGATAGCCTGTCTATTTTAGTCATTTACAGTTTACTTCTAGCACTGAATTCAAATCTTTTCCTGCCCTCACACACTCTCGCCTATCTATATATTATCACACCAGGAAATTGGTGTCCATCTTCTTAAGCCAAACAGAAAAAAATCTCACCCTCTTTTTCTCTCTCTTTTCCAGGGGCCGAGGGCGAACAACATCGTGGTATTCCCCTTACTAAACACCCCCCCTCCCCAGTACTCCCTTACTATCAGTTCCCCCCCCATCTTTGTTCCATTTTAAAACACATGCACCCACACATACACACAATGAAATTCCTCCCCTTCCTTCCCCACCAAAAAAAAGAAGAAACTACAGAGGAGAGGATAAAAAAAGACAAAAAATGAAAAGGAAAAAACCCTCTCCTGGACAGAGAGACTGGCTGGCCGCAGTGTGAGATTGTGTGAGAGCGTGCGTGTGCAGGGCTTGATGCGGTCACACCTGGTAAGGTAAACCTTGGTTGGCCATTGGTGGGGGATTACAGTGGCAGACATCTGTTGGGTTTTTGTTTGTTCATGAAGGAAAAGGTTGGGTCAAAAAAAAAAAAAGTGTTAAAAAGAAAGATGGTATCTCAGGCTGCAGATGTGTCTCCTTTGGTCTGGCTGTGACCTCCTGCTTTCACACCATCACCAGTACAGCCCACCCACTCACCTTCCACCACCATCCAGAAATAGGGGTAAAAAAAAAAAAGAAGGGGAGGGAGGGCAGGAAGAAGAAAGTTATTGTTCGGTTTTTGTTTTTTGTTGCTGTTAGCACATCAGTGTAAAACTTCCACTAGCTTTTAGTGTTTGTTGTTGTAATTTTGTCGTTTGGAGTTTGTCATTACCTCCTGACCCCCCATCCACCCCTACTCCTACCCTCTCAAGCCCTCTTTGTGTCTGTTTTCTGCCTCTTACACCCTCTCCCCTCCCTGTATTTATAAAGTATTTCCCCCCTTTTTGTTTTTATGGATTATTTTCTGCTGTCCACTAATCCCTTGCTAGTGATGGATCGTAGGATTGTATTTTTTTCCCCCCACTTATTTCTAGATGAGCCAGTTTTGTGTTGCTACAATTTCCCCCAAGCCAGACATGTTTTCATCAGTTTTTTTTAAAATGTATTTTTAGTACTCCCCCCTTCATCTTCCCCACCCCTACTCCTTCCACTGTGCACCTTGTTCTCCATCTTTACACCCCTCATCCCGTCCCCCGTCCTCTCTCTGTATATTAGACCACTTCTTGTCGTTTCAGGTTTCAAGACCAGTGGAGGCTAACAACCCCCCCCCAGGTGGCGCCGGCCCCCCCCACTGTCTCCGCAGCATCTCTGTCTCTCTCTGCTCCCGCTATGCACACTCACCCCATCCTGTCGGTGTGGGGTGGCGGGGGTGGGGGGCAGGGTGACCACAGGCCCACCGCGGGGGGCATTTACTACAACAGCAAACGCTGACCATGCTTTTTAACTAACACTTTCAACAAAAAAAAGTCACACATTGTTCACAGCAAACATACACACCTAACCAAACACACCGCAGTACCGACGGGCAGCCAAGCCAACACATGATTTCTACACACAGAGCTGATGCCAACAATAGCTGGGTGGCAGACAGGCAAGTTTGTGCAAGAGGGAAAAGGGTGAGATCGGAGACGAGATTCATAATCAGGGAGTGTCTTGAGAGCGCCCCCTTTCTCTGACGACGTGCAGTGCAGTCACGGCGTGTTTGAGAAAGGCTGCTGAGCTAACAGCATTGATTTAAATTGAAGAGTGGGCTGGAGCTGTTTTAGGGTGGGGAAAGTCAGGGGGTGGGGTTTGTCTGGAGACCTTTTTTTTTTGTTTTTTACTTTTTTTTTTGTTTTGTTTTTTCAAAAAAAAAAGGGGGAATGGGGTTTGAACAAATGTTTTGCTTTTTTATTTTATTTTTTAACCCATGAGTCTGTAATTAGGAGAAAAAAAAATAAAGACATTGTGTAAAAATGAAACTTGTCTGTTTTTCTTCCCGTTCTGGTTTTAAGTTTAAGAAAATATTGTATTTTATTGGCTTACTTTGGTTCCTCTTAGGAAATATTAAGAAATTCTTGTAGCATTATTCATTATTAAGCCAACTGCTCTGAAGCCTGATGAGCCCAAATATTTTTCTACTGAAGGAGACAAGTCATTAATATTCAGAATTTTATTTGAAACAACCTAGACTTTTGTATCTAAGCAAGAGATCTATTTACAAATTTCATCTACATTGATTTCCCCAATTTGTCTTGCCTGCTTGATATTTGTATTAATCTCAAATATTAAAAATTGAGCTTGTCTAAAATTGAATGTAATGGTAATGGCTGCCTATTACTAGATCAATCACCGCTTGTTGCTAACCTCAGTTTTCCGGTAATGCCCAACAGAGCCCACATTAATAACATGCATGTGGCTGATTGTGTGTAGTTAAATGAAACGGATGTTTTCAGAATATTTGCTATGTGGACTTGAATCCGTAAGGTCCTCTTTCTGTAAAAAATGGGTGGCTGTTCTAGGACAAAGGCAACAGATGTTTTTCATACTGGTTCCAGTGCATTCCTCTTAAAAACTCAGCCAATGATCAGCTGCGGGGTGATCTAATGTGGTCTACAGTTACCTGTTGGTAACAATTAGATGTCTGAGAAGCCAAGCTTTTATTGAGAAGCCCTATTCTGCTCCTCCAAGCTCAGTATTGAACAATTATGACTAATGGGTTGCAGCTTGCCAAAGAACTGGCCTCCAGAACAGCTGATAGGATGACCTTCAAATGCTAAATTAAAGCCACAGTGAACACTGAAGCTTGGTGGCTCATGCTATTCACTGTGGTGTTGGTCTATCACACACCAGGGATCACGAATTTGTTTGAATGCATTTAGATACTTGGAAGATGTCATGTTGCCTTTTGATGAAGTGGAAAAGCTATTGAAACTATTGCCGTTTTAACCCAATTACCCCAAAAAACCAAGATGTGCAATGAGTACCTCTCAGGGGTCAGAGGTTAGTCAACTCTTTGCAACACAGATGTGAAACAGTAACTGGTTAAACTACTAAATGTTAAAGGATTTACAGTGAAGCCAAATCATCCCTTTACAGTTTACAATAAATGAGCTTGTAATGAAAATTGCAGACTGCTCATCTTTTAAACAGCAGCTACATTTGTGCTGGTTTTTGCTCTGAAAAGAATGCTTCTAGGTTTGATTTGAAAATGCCACAAAGAAACCAGTGTGGTATATAAAACACCAGCGTCTGTATGCATCCCCATACTGGATGCAACCCAGTGATGTGTGCCAAATTGCTGCTGTTGGCACCGTGTGAAGTGGAGCGAGCAGCAGTGGGGGGTCACTAATCCTCATCAGCATCTGGCTGGGTGTCCAGCAGCTGTTCATAGAACATTGTTACTACTCAAAAGGCTTTTATGGGGCAAGCTTTTGTTCTGGCATCTGACAGAAATGGTAATAACTTAAATTGTACATGAAATATAGTTAATGCTAGTATGTTTGATTGATGTAGGAAACATGCAGCCCACTAGTGGTGACTAATGAGATTGGATAGCGGTAGTTTCCCAAACCCCTCCCCCAAAAAACAGCAGAAAAGCAGTGATGTGGAGTTTATTACCAACAACAGTAAATATTAGAAGTTGTCAAAAAAAAAAGAAAAACTATTTTCATTTTGTGTTCTGACATCATTGCACATCACAGCTTGGCCTATCTTTGCTTCTTGAAGGCTGTAAAAACAAACATTAACATGAATAATCTTAGCCCAAAAAACCAAAATAACTGGAGCTCCCATTTATAAAAGACTCACCTCTCCTTTTGGTTTTCTTCTTCATGATTTTCTTCTTTTTCCTCGGTTGTGTTTCCCCATCCTTGGGCAATAAGAAAAAAAAAAACAGACGGAAGGTTAAAAAGGGAGCAATTGGCCGAGTTGGTGAGGACTCAGTCCACGCCATTCATTTGTGAGAAGCTCAGAGAGTGCTGTGAAAACACACCTGTCCACCTTCACCGCCGGTCAGAGCTGTGATGTCACCGAAGCGTGTGATGCCGTTCAGCTGGCTGGACATGGCCATCGTGCTCCTCTTCCTCGCGTTCCTCTCATGCTTCGGCACATTCAGACGCACCATCATTGACTCCTCGTAATTTTTCCTGTGAAGAACGGTTTGTTAATTTAAAGAATCTTAAACTCCAGTTACAGGAACAAGAAAACCAGTATTTGGTGAAATGGGCAGAGACTGGAAACAGGAGTAAAACCACAATAGAATCAGTCAAACCTAATGAAATTAAAACATATTTAACAGTACATTAGTGTTATAATAAGGGAACATAGCCGACAAGTCTCAACCTGTGGAGCTCCTCTCGGCTGTGCTTCTCCGTCTGGAAGTCTCGTCTATCCCGGATCTCCTCTGGAGCGTCGCTGTACTGCTGCCTAAGCTCCTGGATCACAGAGCTTCGGAGCGCTGCGCGTTTCTGCCGCTCCATCTGAGCCTTCTTCCTGTCTGCTTCAGTCATGTCGCCATCTGAGGAAAGATGGCTATTTTAATATCAAAGTCTGAGAAATGATCTTGAAATTTCATCTTCTCTTCCATCAGAGATAAATAACCTTACCATAATGCACCGGCGCAATCTTTGGTGGTACATATTTCCTGCCACTAGAGTGAGCTGCTTTCTTGCCGGGGGCCGCCTTGTTCTCTTCTCCGTCAGAGTCCTCCGATTCACTCAGCTAGACAATGAGGCACAAATTTATCTCTATGTTTTCCTTCATCCAAACTAAAACAATTACGTTCCAATAAATAGAGAAAAACTCATAAAATCCTCCATAAAGGAAGCCATTAAAGGAAAGCCCTGAGTAAGAAGTGGAACAGCTTACTTTGTTGATGAGATTTTCAGGATTTGGGCGCAGCTGCAGCGGGTCATTTTCAGCTAAGTTTAACAAAAACAGGAGAAAATTGTAATCAACTCATGCTGCTTCAGAAACTTTCATATGTGATCTTTTATGGAATTAAAAAAACAACATATGCTCTACCTAAGCTTCCAGTAACAGCTGTGCGCACCAGTTTATCAATCTGGTACTTCAGTTTGTGGTCTAGAGGTCGCATTTTCTCCAGGACCTTCAAAAGAAGGTAAAACCCCAAATAAAAAGTCTAACCAAGGCAAACACGGGGACTGCGGTGCCTCTTGTAGACATTCTTACCGTTCTGATTGTGACCACTCTGCTCAAAGCTTCGCTGTCTTTTATCTTGCCTCCTTCAGTCTTGATGCTGATCAGATGAGTGAGGTCCTGAAGGTAGAAGAGCAGGAGGTTGTAGCGAAGGTCCAAGAAGGACAAGCCCTGCAACAAATGATCAGACCCAAGCAGATTTTAGATTCATAACTTTTCAAAGAAAAACACACCAAATATTTACAGTGCCTTGCAGAAGTATTCAAAACTCTCTAACTTTTTCACATTTTGACACACAGCAGTGCATAATTATTAGGTGGAAGAAAAATGATTTACAGTTTCCTTTTTAGTAAAGAAATTTACGAACAGTATGGTGTACATTGGTATTCAGTTCCTGACCCTGGTGGTGGCTGCATCATGGTGTGGGGATGTTTTTCTTAAGTAGGAACAGGGAAACTGGTGAAAGGTGATGGGAGGGTGGGTGGAGCTAAACACAGGGCCATTCTGGAAGAAGTTAGAGGCCGACAAACGATTGAAACTGGGGTGAAGGTTCACCTTCCGGCAAGACAACCCTAAACATACAGTCAGAGCTACAAAATATTAAATCAAAGCATACTTATGTGTTCCCATAACTTTTTTTTAATAACAAATACTATGAAAATGTGTTTTGCATCTGTATTCAGCCCCTCTGAGTCAGTACTTTGTAGAGCGACCCTCTGCTGCACACCAAGAGACTGAAATTATTGCCCATTCCTCTTTGCAGTATCGGTCAAACTTAGAAATGTATGGAAAGTGTCTTTGAACAGCAGTTTTGAAGTATTTCCAAAGAAAGCTAATTGGCTTTGAGTCTGGACTTTGACTGGACCAGTCTCATGTCTTTTGCAGCCTAGTAACAGACCTTCTTACAGTATTACTCTGCATTAACTTCCATCCATTGTCCCCTCAGCTCCAACCAGCCTGGAGAAAAGCATCCCTGCAGCATGATGCCACCCCAACGTGTTTAGAGTAAAAGGGCTGGAAACAAATGTGCACCAATGTTCAGATCTTAATTTATATTTTAAAGAAAAACTTGTCTGTTCATTACCAGGTTCGTTGCTGTAACATGACAAAATGTAAAATAATTCAATCATTAAACACTGTTTTATAAGGACCCTACGGATGTTTACCAACCTTTGAAGTCTTGAACACTCCATCCTTGACCTTAGTTAGCAGCTCACGAACATGACTGGTTACCGATGCTACCTAAGGTAAAGAAAAGGACAATCCATCATCTGTGGTTAAACACTATAGCAAAAGAAATGGGAACAGGAACAGACCTGAGGTAGGAACCGTTTTTTTTCAAGGTCCCACTGGAAACAGCCACTTATATAAGTTCAAATACTGCATGAACGCTACTTTATAGGACATCCTGTTACATTTCAACCAGAATATTACAATCCGCTGCCACCCAATAATGTCACATAAAAGCCACATGGGATGCATTATGTGTTCCTGCTGCAACTTCACTCAAAATCCCTCAAGTTGAACGAACTTTTTTTTTTTTGGGCTGATCCAAATTCACGTGGGTTTGTCACATAAAACTAAACCCGCCTTGTTGTTATCTTACCTGCTCTGTTAGATTATTCAGCAGCTGCACAGCTTTGGATAGATCACTTTCGATTAGATCCTGTATGACAAAAACATAATAATCCAACACATGCCAGAAAATAAACCAAATAGGAGAAATGGGATTTTAACACTGGACTATAGCAGGAGGCCAACGGAGCAGCGTACTTTTTAAATAAACATAAGTCACCAACATTTAGACACGTATTTAAAACGCTTTCAAGGATGTAAGTCAACGTTTTGTATATGTATACATACATATAAATGTCTTAGCAGAGCGGTTTTTACTCACGTTGTCAACAGGAGCCGCCATTTTAACTTCACCCGATCTTCTTCTTCTTCTGTGTTATTTTTTGGCAGTTGGCAAATAACTTGAAGATGTGCATTACCGCCACCGACTGGTATGGAGTGTGGTTCTTCATGGTTTTAAATCTTATTTACTGTTACAACAATCAAATTCTATTTATTAATTTAGTGCTTTTGAAAAATCTAATTATAATTTGAATATGCTTGCTACCTAAACTTCTTTGCAAAGTATCTCTCAAAATAAAATTTTCTTTAATACCTACAAATACTCTCCTTACAATTGTTCTTTCTTGTTCATATTTCTGACACTTCAATATTACATGTTCTATTGTTTCCTCCTCTCCACAATGATCACATTTTCCTGTATTATGTTTCTTTATCTTGAACAATGTAGAATTAAGTCCTGTATATCCTAGTCTTAATCTTGTAATTAATCTTTCCTCTTTTCTACTCCTTCTTCCTGTTCTTACTTCTCCTACTATCTTGTTGATTCTGTAAAACCATCTTCCTTTCTTTTCTTCATCCCACCTTTTTTGCCACTCTTTCCTGATTCTCTGTTTAATTATATTTCTTGCCTCTGACCTTTCACCCGATCTACGGAAGCTGCAGAGAGACAATCTCCAAGCCGCGCTCGTTGTAACGATGCGAGTTCAAAATATTCCGATCCAAATGAAATGAGTAAAACCGAAAACCTCTAAGCTAAAATGTATCCCGGGGAACCTTTTTAACTGGTCTGGTCCTGTAGGACTAAGCATGATTTTTGGTTTAGATAGGGTCATTTTAGTTTAGTTCTGAGGTTTTCTTTGCTGTATTAAAACCGTGATGCATTTTGATGGAGACTTTACCACAGATCAGGTCAGGTCTCAGCATAAGTCCAGCACTACTAACTGTCTTTTTCTTTCCCTCGCACATGTTGAAAGGCTGGATGTCAAGGTAGCAATTCATACATTTATAGCACGCCCACTTAATAAGATTAATTTTTTTTTTTAATATTAGTTCATCGGTATAATACAGCTGGACTGCATTCAAAAGAATGAATGTCAAACATCTTTTTCTTTCTTTGTCTCAAAACAGACACTTTGCAAAATAGTGTAGGTCTGATCTACTTGACCTGTGATGGAGCGCCCCTGTGTTCATTCAGCTACTCACTGTTTTATTTGATCTTAAATCCTCCCTTCACTTTATTAAAGACATGTCTAGGTCCAAAAAGGTAAATAGAGAAGAAAAATATCCATAATGTCAAACGTTTACATTCAGGCTCAGTTTCCACATTTTACAATTAAGCCCAACTGAGCTTAATGCATGCATGGTCTGTCAGTTCCAAACAGGTCATACTGTTTGCAGACTTCAGTGACATGCACACACATATAAGACTGGGCACTAGAGCAATTAGGTGCCAACAAACATTTAGTTTGCACCTATCTATCTCGGCAAGTTAAACAGCAGCTTTATTCCATCATGCTACAGCGAATTTCTGCTTGCAGCTCTGTATTAAGCAGTACAATATGATTTAAAGATATGCAATATTCACTGGTAGAGCGCATAAACCCAACTTATGCCTCAACTTAACAACTTGTGCATCCATTGAGTAGGACTGTCTGTAAATATCCATGTCATCACCCTGTCAGGGGAACTGAAAAGCTCAGGAAGTCAGGAAATTCTAGTTCACAGTCCTTGATATTTCTTAGTATTCAAATATTACTCTTGCAGTAAAATTAGTGTGAAGTCACACAGAAAGCAAACTCTTAAAAACTGGATTTTATTTTATTTTGTTTTATTACAATCATATCATGGAAGCTCTGCCAGAAGGCCTATTAGCATAAAAACAACAACCTTTAAGCAGGTATTAAACATACTTTTCAATAAGCTCACATGTCTGTATTAAACAGAACCAAATGCTTGAAAACATCAGTCTGTGTGTAAGTCATCTATGTAATGTTACATTAAGTGTATTGGCTTACTGAAATTAATAGACTCTTCAATAATATTCAGATTTGTTAAATATGACTGTATATATAAAGATGTTTGCCAATAAACCAGCAGCGTTACATGAGTCCATACAGAACAGCATTGTGTTTTTGTCCTCTTACATGACCTGATCACTTGAGGTTATGGTCCAAATGGTCACTGAGCCACCCCAAAACTGTAGCTGTCCCTTGTTAATCTTCCAAATACAACAACATACCTAATAATACTGCGTACTCTTTCCAAATTGACTTTTGTTATTTGAAATAAAACCTTTAAAATGATATTGTTTAAAATGAGCTCATATCTTTCAGGCATGTTCTGCTGTTCCCTTGGTATTAGCCCAATGAGATATTGTTCTTTTTCAAAACTACTGTCACATATATAGAAATTCGTGCTAAATAATTTGTTTGTTAAAATCGATTTTTGGGTTTAAATTTAATTTTGGAAAATTGAGCTATACACAGATTATACAGTCTTTATCAATTTTACTAAAGTTGTTTGACATAAATGAGCACATATCCAAAGTCAGGCAACCTGGGGTAAATTGCCAAGTTAGTGTCAGTATCTCCATTGTCAGGGTTAATTGGGCCTCATCAGATAAAGACACCTTGGATGTGTTGCCCTCACAGTTCAGGACTCTGGGATAACTGCTGAACTTGATAACCACCTGTCCTTCAGGGATATTAATGAGGCAAAATGGTAATTCTGGGGTCCTGCTTGCGGTTAGGGGTAAAGGATGACTCAGTGTTTTTGGGATTACAGAGGAACCCATGAATGGAAGTTGATGTGTCTTCCTAAAAAGGCTAAATGTGCAAGAGTTAATATGTGTGTGTAAGAGAGAGAGGAAGTGCTGATGTGATCATCAGAGGGGTACCTGCCACTCAGTGTCCTGTCTTAAAGACACTGCCGCTCACACAGTCTGAGGAGAGCTACAGTTTGTGGAGAGTCATGGTAAGTCACAACCTAACTTCATTTAAGAGTCAAAGAACTGAATTACAATTTCGGGGATTGAACAAATAGGAGAAAACTGACATATTAATTAAAACTGTAAGCGTTCAGGATTGTTTGGTGGAACCATCATTAGAGAAGATGGTTCATTTACCAAAGTTGACTCAGAAAGCCGCTGTTTGAATATTAGATAAAGGTCAACAGGGATTTATAGTTTTTTTGTTGTACTATACTAGGTGTTTAAAAAAGGACTGGCGCTATTAACTATTATTTATGATTATTGTTCTTTTGAGCATTAATGTCAAAATAACAAAAGTTATTTAGGTGCATGTATACTAAATATATTAAGTATAAAATTTCAGATTGGATTTCCAGTTAAGAACAATATTAAATTTAGAAAATTCAATCTTTAAAATGTTTTTTAATGAGACTTTACATGAAGCTAATTTCAAGACGGCCCCAGATAGGCTTTAAGAAGTCATTTACTCTTCCTATTTATTTTTCCATCAGATATGTATTTAAAGTAAATTATAACATGCAAAAATTCATATCTCAGTGGTAACAATAGTATTTAGACCTGACTAAATTAATTTAT
Source organism: Girardinichthys multiradiatus (assembly GCF_021462225.1). Lineage (NCBI taxonomy): Eukaryota > Metazoa > Chordata > Actinopteri > Cyprinodontiformes > Goodeidae > Girardinichthys > Girardinichthys multiradiatus. Next base: position 15,506,781 of record NC_061813.1, on the reverse strand, counting down.
GTAAGGTAAATCCCTCTTTCATGTGCTTTTATCGCTTAAATATTTTTCTAAAAGTCAGAACTTCCAGATTTTTATTTCCCGCATTTTGGCAAACTAAATATTAAGACATTAAAGGCCAAAAAACAAATCCGCACAAACAGCGGTATAGTAATTTTAACTTCTGCTTTCTTCTGTCCTTCAAACATTCTTAAACATGGCAGCGGCGTTTTTTATGCCAGATGTGTTTAATAGCACTTTTATTAATTACTTACATTTTTACAGGTTGTTTACAAATTGCTGCATATGTGGAATAAGAGTTTATCAGATCTGGAAAAAATGTAAATGTCAAAGAAATTATTCTGTCTTAATTCTGCCATCAAACACCCCCTGCAGATGTCAGATTCCAGAGTGTCCTCTGTCATTCAGGAGTGGGTGAGCTCGTATCCGGGTCAGCCTCACAGCCAATCCCTGAATCCCGTCTCTTCCAACCAAGCTGCACCCTCCAGTCAGATGTCTCAGATGGACATGATCTCATACAACCAGTCTCAGGGGATCATAAGAGGGGGTGCTGATGACAGAGTGGCTGAACAGATGATGGGACTGCCGTACCTGTCGTACAATTCATCTTGTCTCAACAACAGTTCTAACTTGGGGAGTTCCAACCACCACCAGAGCCATGCCAGTACTCAGCAGGTGAGTCTAGTGTTGCATTAGAGGAGTAAACAATTTTTAATATAAACATCACCACTGTGATTCTGCTTCACCTCTGATGAACCATGTCTGTGCTTCTCAATCCAGGATTTCTCCCCCTTCCTGCTGCCCACCCTGCGGGCCCCACTGACCAAGAGAAGCATCAGCAAGGATAGTGCAGAGTACCGCCTGAGGCGTGAGAGGAACAACATCGCAGTGAGGAAGAGCCGGGACAAGGCCCGCAGGAGGATCCTGCAGACCCACCAGAGAGCCCTGCAGCTACAGGAGGAAAACCAGAAGCTGCAGATGAAGATAGCACAGCTCACCCAGGAGCTGGACACTCTGAAACACATCCTGTCACAGCGGCATCTGCAGGGAGGCGAAGAGGGAGCAGCACAGGAGTCCAGTATCTGAACAGCTCATATGAACTTTGCAGTAAGCCTCCCAGGCATCAGAGTTACTGTTAGGATAGACATGAACATCAGAAGACTGAAAAGTCTCATTTACACTAACATTTGTGATTTGGGAAGTGGAAAGATTGACTTTAGCATAGGTTTAAAATGTGTGCTTCTTGAAGTTGCACAACGCAAAAAAGCAGAACCAACTCAAAGTGTCCTAGCAACCACACAGAGGTTCTGTCTACCACCCGTTTCATTTTAATGCATCTTAAACATCCCAGCTCATTTGGTTTCTCTTGAAATGTTGCTGTATCTGTCAAGTTTCCTGTATTCATCAAATGACTAATTAAGAAAACAACAAATGCTTTCCTCCTTGTGCTGTTATATTTCACACAGACAAATAAGAAAAAAACTTAAATACCTGGAAACTATGTACTTTATCAATTGAATTGACTTATAGATTTCCTCCCCTTTGCATAACTACATAACAGGTTAGTATTTAATGGAGAGGTTTTCTGAAAACAGACATTAGTTCAAGTGTTTGGCTTTTAAAGGTGGATGATCCAGAACTAAAAACATAAACAAAATTATTTTTAACAACTTGTAGTGCCTTACATTGGTGCCCCTTCTAACTAATTGGTTTAGTTGGCAAACATTATCAGTTTTCTTTTAGCGCTTTGATACTGAAAAGCGCTAAATAAATAAACTTGACTTGACTTGACTTTTACTACCCAATGGTCAGGTAAAGCTATTGACTGAGATATAAGTTTTTATTAAAACAAATAATCAAACTGAAGTGTTTTACATTCACAAGCAGTAGTTCAGCCCTCCAATTCCACCTTAATTAACTTTATCATCTGACATTACAAGTTTATCCATATACTTTTAACGAAGGTTAACACAGGACTAACACACAGAGTACAAGAGAAATTTCTAGCTCTAACAAATTATGAAATTGCAGTTTACAAGCTTTACCTTAGCTAAGGCTGTTAATGAACATAACAATCAATCAATTTAGAGAAAGGGTGGGATTACATAAATTTGCACTTCTTCTCTCTGCTTTTCACATATATAAATCACAACCTTATTGTTTCATTTTATTGAGGGATCATTGTGTTTGTTTTTGTTCTTTTACATGTTTGAAATAAACTGCTTAACAAACTAAATACATTTGTTGATATTATGTTTTTAGCATATTGAACAAGTGAATATTTCTGCCCCTCACAGTCTTTAAATCAATTTTAAAAAGTAAACAGATAAGTTAGTGCCCAATATGTAACTAATTATAACATGTTTCAGTTTATTGACCGAAATAACAATTTCTTAGCTTTTGCTTACTAGCTAACTACTGACTAAGGCTGTTGATAAGAAAAGGTACACATAGACAACAAATTGAATTTTTTAGCTTTTTGAAAAATTTTATTTTAGAGGGTAAATTGATTAGTTTGGATAAGTTAGTTTGCAGTAGTAAAAAATATGACATGTTCTAGTTTTTGCTACCTAGCTAACTAGGGCTACTAATTGTAGGTTTATTGACTTAAGCGAAGGACAGTTTCTTATGCAACTGAATATTTATGCCCCAAGTTTTCTGTAAATTAAATCTAAGAACTTATTTGACAAATTATGAAATGTTAGTGCCTAAAGGGGAAATTGTATCCTATTAATGACAATTTTACTAGATTGTGCTCGCTAGCTAGTTAGCGGTCAACTGTGGTTATTTCTCTGTAGAACAAGTACATATTTATGCCTCTAAATATTTCTCAACATCATATTTTAAAAAGTAAAATGAAAGGTTAGGGTAAATCTGTGACATGCTGTAACAAACTGTACCCAATCATTTCAATTTATTAAGTAAAATTGCAATTAAACTGTTTTTGCCAACTAGCTAACAATAAACTGCAGCTTTTGATTAAAGTTTAGGTTTATTTAAAACAGACTTCAGCTAAACGTTTTACCATTTCAAAAAGGGGAATAACTACTAAGAGTATTTTTTTAGATCAAATTTATTAGCAATGATATGTTATGTGTACCCACTTGTCTCATTTAACAACTTCATCAGCTTTCACTAACTAGCTAATGGTCAACTACGGCTGCTGATTAAAGTATAGTTTTTCTTTGACAAAAAAGAGACATCCCAGTCATAATCAGCTATATTTAACAAGTTAACTGGTAAATTACTGTTTATTCTTAAAAACTAATCACAGAGACATGGAATCCTCTGTGAGTTATGTCACAGTTTGTATTGTTTAATGATTAAAAATTAAACACATGGTTTTTGCTTAATTGCTTACACTTTTGCTTTTAAATTGATGTTAATGTCAAACCCTGTAAATATGTTATCTGGGAAATATCTAATATAGCATACTGTCTCTTTTAGACATACACACAAAATAAAGGACATTTAATTTTATTGTTTTGTTTATTTTCTTTTGTGTGAGTTGTATATTTCTCTTGTGTGTATAAAAGGGCTGCAAAGGTAGTGTTTGCTGAGTAAAATTGCTAACCTTTAAATCTGCAAATTTTACACAGTGGCAGTTAAAAATTCTTGGTTCAAGTTTAGTAAACGAAGACAGCATTTTTCTGTTAAAATGTTGTATTTAGGCATATGGTAAAATGGTAAATGGCCTTAACTTGTATAGCACTTTATCAAGTCCCCAGAGACCCCAAAGCACTTTACACTAGAATCAGTCTCTGACCACCATCAGCAGGCAAGGCAGGTCAAGCATCTTGCCCAAGGACACAACTGAGATGGACAGAGGGTGGTTTAAACACCGGTTACAGGACAAACTCCTACCACCTGAGCTACAGCCACCACTGGCATATTATGACGGTTAAATAAAATAAAGAAGATGCAAAAAAAATCTCCAAAGAACAGATATCTCTTTGTGATGTATAGAAATGTTGAGGTATTTTGCTGGTTTCAAATCAGATATGAAAAGATTCAGCTGTTCCCCACTATAGCTGCTTTGAGGACCACAAATACTGATATGACAATGAATGTACAGGTCCTTCTCAAAATATTAGCATATTGTGATAAAGTTAATTATTTTCCATGTCATGATGAAAATTTAACATTCATATATTTTAGATTCATTGCACACTAACTGAAATATTTCAGGTCTTTTATTGTCTTAATACGGATGATTTTGGCATACAGCTCATGAAAACCCAAAATTCCTATCTCACAAAATTAGCATATTTCATCCGACCAATAAAAGAAAAGTGTTTTTAATACAAAAAACGTCAACCTTCAAATAATCATGTACAGTTATGCACTCAATACTTGGTCGGGAATCCTTTGGCAGAAATGACTGCTTCAATGCGGCGTGGCATGGAGGCAATCAGCCTGTGGCACTGCTGAGGTCTTATGGAGGCCCAGGATGCTTCGATAGCGGCCTTTAGCTCATCCAGAGTGTTGGGTCTTGAGTCTCTCAACGTTCTCTTCACAATATCCCACAGATTCTCTATGGGGTTCAGGTCAGGAGAGTTGGCAGGCCAATTGAGCATAGTGATACCATGGTCAGTAAACCATTTACCAGTGGTTTTGGCACTGTGAGCAGGTGCCAGGTCGTGCTGAAAAATGAAATCTTCATCTCCATAAAGCTTTTCAGCAGATGGAAGCATGAAGTGCTCCAAAATCTCCTGATAGCTAGCTGCATTGACTTTGCCCTTGATAAAACACAGTGGACCAACACCAGCAGCTGACACGGCACCCCAGACCATCACTGACTGTGGGTACTTGACACTGGACTTCTGGCATTTTGGCATTTCCTTCTCCCCAGTCTTCCTCCAGACTCTGGCACCTTGATTTCCGAATGACATGCAGAATTTGATTTCATCCGAAAAAAGTACTTTGGACCACTGAGCAACAGTCCAGTGCTGCTTCTCTGTAGCCCAGGTCAGGCGCTTCTGCCGCTGTTTCTGGTTCAAAAGTGGCTTGACCTGGGGAATGCGGCACCTGTAGCCCATTTCCTGCACACGCCTGTGCACGGTGGCTCTGGATGTTTCTACTCCAGACTCAGTCCACTGCTTCCGCAGGTCCCCCAAGGTCTGGAATCGGCCCTTCTCCACAATCTTCCTCAGGGTCCGGTCACCTCTTCTCGTTGTGCAGCGTTTTCTGCCACACTTTTTCCTTCCCACAGACTTCCCACTGAGGTGCCTTGATACAGCACTCTGGGAACAGCCTATTTGTTCAGAAATTTCTTTCTGTGTCTTACCCTCTTGCTTGAGGGTGTCAATAGTGGCCTTCTGGACAGCAGTCAGGTCGGCAGTCTTACCCATGATTGGGGTTTTGAGTGATGAACCAGGCTGGGAGTTTTAAAGGCCTCATGAATCTTTTGCAGGTGTTTAGAGTTAACTCGTTGATTCAGATGATTAGGTTCATAGCTCGTTTAGAGACCCTTTTAATGATATGCTAATTTTGTGAGATAGGAATTTTGGGTTTTCATGAGCTGTATGCCAAAATCATCCGTATTAAGACAATAAAAGACCTGAAATATTTCAGTTAGTGTGCAATGAATCTAAAATATATGAATGTTAAATTTTCATCATGACATTATGGAAAATAATGAACTTTATCACAATATGCTAATATTTTGAGAAGGACCTGTAGAGGAAGTAGCTGCAGATGGAAACAAGAAGACATTATTAGAGCCTTCAAAAAGTTGTCCACTGTGTCTCCCAGACTGATTTGTGATATAATTTCTACTTTATAACCATTACCTAATCATTTTACCTGACATTTGTTTTCTTCGTCAGGGCTGATTGTGAAGTGTTGTTGCTCAACAGAGTTACACAACAACCTGTGGTTTGAAGTGGAGGCAATGATATCTAAAAATCTAGGTGCCTCCAGCCATAAATATTTGATTTGTGACTTTATATTGATGGGACTTATTTGAAATTATTTTTTATCAGAATGGTGTTGAAAAATCTGGTTTATAGTTTTCTAGTAATTCTTTGTAAAATACTGTCAAATAAAGAATTTCCTCTCCCTACACGAAGTCTTTGTTTTGTTTTCTTGTGATACACAGTGTTACGGTTAGTTGACACTAACTCATCTTGAAAACATTTACATAACAGAGAGCTTTAGGGTTTTTAGCCTAAACAACTGCAGAAACATACTTCAGAATCAATATTTTGTGTTGTCGCTGTCATTGATTCCCCACCGCATCCTTCATCAAGGTATACGATGCACAACAGCCACGCTATTTCCCATAAACCCTCTACCCACAGAAACGGATGTCATGCCGTGGACCGTTGTGCCCCAGCGGTTTCCCTTTGTGGGATGGGCAAGATTTCAACATAGTGGAGGACAGAGATGAGGAGCGCAGAGATAATATCAGTGTTTTGGGCTGCCAGGGCCTTCCTGTGGCTGGGATGGTAATGAAGGGACACAGAGATAGGAGACAGAGAAGAGGGGGTGGGGATATCAAGCTAGACATTTGATTTATTTATCTAATGTAATCTTTTAGATTTTTTAATGAAGTATATTAATCTAAATTTGAGGTTCCACAGCAAGTACAGAGCTTTGAAAAATTATTTCACCCCTTTTCAGTTTTTTTGTTTTATTGCCACACTTATATGTTTCAGATCATTGAGCTAATTTTAATATCAGACAAAGATAACATGAGTAAATCTATAAAGCACAAATGATGATATACAGGGAAAAACCCTGTCAATATCTGCCCTGTGTGTAAATCATTAATTAACTTTAATTAGTCACATTTTTTAGAAAGGGTTAACGAGGTAAATTTCACAAGCGACAGCTAGGCCTGATTAGTGCCAGACCTGAACAATCAGGAAATCACTTAAACAGAACCTGTCTGACAACATGAAGTAGGCTGAAAGACCTCAAAATGCAACACTTCATGCCACAATCAAAAGAAATTCAATATCAGATGAAATAAGAAAGTCAATAGGATCAGTCAGTCTGGAAATGGTTTCAAAGCCATTTCTAAGGTTTTGGGACTCCAGAAATCACAGTGAGAGGCGGTATCCACAAATGGAGGAAACATGGAGAAGTGGTGAATCTTCCCTGGAGTAACCTTATGACCCAAATTACTCCAAGAGTGCACTGGCAACTCATCCAGGAGGTCACAAAAGAACCCAGTAGAACATCTAAATCTCTGCAGGCCTCATTAGCCTGGGTCAGAGTTCATGACTTGAAAACAAGAAAGAAACTTGCCTAAAATGGCAGAGTTCTAAGGCCAGAACCACTTCTGACCCATCTCACATTTGCCAAAAAACATCTTGACTCTTCAAGACTTTTTGAAAATATACTGTGGATTGACAAGATAAAGGCAGAACTTACTGGAAGGTGTTACAATCTTAAGGGGAGTTTTTCACAGGACTGTAAATATGAACCATAATGTCAGTTTCCTGGTATTATCTGTTTGTGTATAAGACGATAATCTAACAGTGCTTCTTTTGTTTTAAACAGTTTCCAATAAAATTTTAACAATGAGTCTTTCCGAATGGAAATGGAAACATGGATGACGGTACACATATTTACATTCATCAAAGTTGAAAAGATCTTTTAATTTGCAATTTTACAACATGCAAAAAACACCAACAAGACAGCAAATTAGCACAACAAAACATAATCTTTTTCATTTTTATACCTCATTAGGCTTGTTGACAGTTAATCAATTTCAGTGCTCAAGATTATAGTGTATCCAAATGATAATAAATGTACTTGCACATAGATTCTAAGAAATGCTGTAACACTTCCTGTATACACCAATGGAGACTAAAACATTGTCAGTTTCTAGATATTTTTACAACAAGACATGAAATAAAGACACTTGCTTGTGAAAATTTACAAAGGAGAGTGAAAGTGCAACAAAGAAATTTTTTTCACTCTGAGAAGTCCTCAGGCAAATAAAAACTTCTGTGTGACCGTGTCTGTCGAAATGTCCCGCAGCGTCATATGGGGCAATCTGTGGTCCCAGGACTGCAACATCTCCACAGAGTTAAGAAAGCCTGTGTTTCACCTAATCCCTACAAAGTTACTCAATTACAGCACCCCATATGAACCCCACCACAACCCCACAGACAGAGCTCCACTCCTAGATCTGATCTTGATAAAACGTGTGTTTTAATTTTATTGTAGAAGAAAATGAGACGCACGTTTTAAAGCAACGTACTGGGTGATGGTTCTAGATTCAGATAGTTTAAAATACCTCCCCCTAAAGGACCACATTAACTGTAACATGCATGTGTTATCTTAGATTTTAGACCTGAAAAGTGACAAATGCAACAATGTCAACAGCTTAATATGAGTTTTGTCAACTGAAATCCAAAGCTTGAATAAGGAAAACACATTAACTCTACATTCTCCATTGCTATGAATATTTAATTTTCTTGGAACTTCCTTTGCAGCATCCTACTCTAATGGTCATGTGGTGCATGTCCAGTGGAAATAAAAAGTGTTATACTAAAACAACAACAATGTTTTGAAAATGTGATGCACTGCAGGAATAATGGTAACCCTTGTTGATGATGATTATCTGATTTCTTGCTCTAAATAAGAAGGAAGCTGCAGAGATCGGGCACAGATGAATAAAAGAACCCTCATTCACTCCACTCTAGGTCAAAGCATTGAGGGGATGTGTGTTTGACGTGTCACTTGCAGGTCTGTTATTTATGGCGCCACCCTGCGGCAGACAAGTGAAACAACAAAGAGCACAGAAAGAAAGATGTCTCACTCGGACACTGATGTCTTGCACAATAATATCGCAGCCCTCTAACACGGCTGGGGCTTTTCACTGGAACAGAAGTAAACATTCTCACAGGGTTCAAATGCGCCCATTGTTTCTTCTGGAATGTCAGGTTTTTAACATATTTTGTAATTTCAATCTCACACAAATTTGCTAATTTTTAAAAAGCGGAGCACTTTCTGGAAACCTAATAAATGTTTCATAATTACTGTACTTTATTCCTGTTCATTAATTGAGTAGCTGGGAAGTTCTGTGGAGGACATATTTTCTTTGATTTGGAAGTGAAAGCTCTTCTCTGCCTGTTTGAAAAGGTTTTGCAGAATTGTCATGGCAGTGGTATCCTTTATTTAACCAGGAAAAACTCGTGGACATTAAAACCTCTTTTCCAAGAGTGACCTGGCCAAGATAGCCAGGTCACGGTTGCTCACTAGGCTCTCTGGGATTTTAAAACTCCACATCAACATTCAACCTGAAATTGATGTGAAAAGGGACACAGTTATGAAGCCATCACAGGGACTTCTGTTCTCATTAAGGTACTGGCATCCTCAAACAGCTCATGGAGCATCTATACTAAAACAAATCAGACTCTTAGGCTTAGAAAGAACTAGAATAACTATATAAGACCCTTAACACTGATGAACTGATGCATGCTCGTTACTGTGGTTATTGTGGAAACAATACTTTGCATAAATTTCGATATGCCTTAAACCTTTTTACATTTTTACAATAACAAACATCCAAATGTTTTTATTCGGATTTATGTGATAGGTAAACACAAACGTGCATAATTTTGTAAAGGAAGAAAAGAAAAAGCTTTAAAGTGTGGCATGCATTTGTAGTTAGACCTTCTGAAAGAATATTTTGAAGAACCACCTTTTGCTGCAATTACAACTGCAAATCTTTGGAATATGTTTAAAACCTATTTAAACATCTATATATATGTACACTTTTGTCCATTCCTCTTTGCAAAAGAACAAAAGTTACTCACTCTCCTTTCCTCTGATGTGCCTAAATTAAATCCACAGTGATCAACTATCCTTCAAAAGTCACGTATGTTGTGAAAATAATCCCTCTTTGTCCAATTTAATCTCAGTATAAATTATTCTGTTGTGTGAAGCCCTCAGAGTTTGGTTTAAAGCATCAGTGAACAAACAGGCATCATGAGAACTCTGGAGCAGCTGCAGAGAGCTGTAGCTCAGGTGGGGGAATCTATTGACAGGACTATTAGTTGTTTATTGGTCAAGTCAAGCCATATAAAGTTGAATTTGCAGTTTGTCACAAGCCATGTAAGTAATACAGCAATAGTGAGGAGAAGGTGCTCTTGTCAGGCGAGACCAATATTAAACATTTTGCCCTGCATGCAAAATGCTATGTGTGGAAGAAAACTAACACTGCACGTCACCCTGAACACACCAACCTCTCAGTGAAACATGGTGGTAGCAGCCTCATGTTGTGGGCAAACCTTTCTTTAGCATGAACAATGATGGGAAGATGAATGAAGCTCAATACAGGGAAACCCCTGTTAGAGGGTGGTTGGGCTTTCTAATTCCAGCAGGACAACAAGAGTAAACAGCTAGAATAGAAGGGGTTATCAAAGCATGGTTTTGTGATGGAATGGCTCCATCAACGGCAAGTCCTAAATTAGGACCAAATTGGGAATCTGTGTCAAGACCTGAAAATTGCTGTTCATCGTTCTCCAGACAAACTGACTGAGTTTGAGCTATTTTGCAATATTTTTCTTCTTCTTTCTCTTCTCTAAATGTTCAAAAAAAAAAAAAAAAAACTAGAGAGATACTTTCAGGTAGTTGCAGGAAAAGGTGGTTCTAGTATTTATGATTAAAAGACCCAAATACAATGCATGCCATCCTTTTCAGATTTTCTTTGGTGAAAAATGTAATACTGTGTAACATTTTCATCTTATAGTTATGGTGTACTTTGCATTGGTCTCTGACATAATATCTCAATAAAATACATCAAAATTTGTGGTTGTAAGGTGACAAAATGTCGAAAGGTTAAGGGCATATGAAGACTTTTGCAAGGTACTTAGCTTAGGGAAATATGAATTAAATAAGTATGTGTCATTAAAAAAATAATTTGTCAACAAATGAAAAAGTTAAGACTCGAATATCCCATTTATGCTATACCATAAAACAATATTTTTTAAAACAGCTTATTGAATGGACAACAATGTACTGAAATCTAAGAAATTATTTGTGTTGTTACAGTTATTATATTTCGTCATATTACTTTTAGGTCAGGGGTTCCTAAACATTTGAGTCTGTGACCCCCAAAATCGCAATGCCAGAGACTGCGACCCCCTAGTGGCCACCTGGTGACCCCCTAAAAATACATTTAATTATTTCACTCTATACAGAGTGAAACAATTAAATGTATTTTTAGTTGATTTTTTAGGACATTCAATTATTTTAATTTCATCATTTAAAAGTTGTATTTAATTTTTAAATGGGAGATTATTTAATTGTGCATTTCATAATTAAATAGTATATTTAATATTCAATAATATATTAAATAAATAAATAGTACATGTATTTATTTAATGGGACATTTATTTATTTCCTTGTACAGGTATTTATTTAATGGGACATTCACATTTATTTAATGATATGTTTATGTTATTTTGTCCATTTTGGCCCTCCATACCCCTCAGGGGTCATGTTATGATGAATCTGAAAATCATCTGGAGACCGCCTACTTGGTGTCTCACGACCCCCTGGGGGATCCCGACCTGAACGTTGGGAACCTCTGTTTCAAGGGCTTTAGCATATATCCATTTTGATATTTATTTGAGTCTAGCCTCTAACGGAACCATTTGTTGCACAGAGTGAATCACCAGTCCACCATACACGATCTTGGGCAGCAGGGTTACGAGGAGACGATGTCTTCACGGTTTTAGCCGATTTTTCTCGAAGTGCTCCGCCGCTGGTGGAGCTGCTCCCTTTTTAACTCCGCAGTTTTCCATCCGCTCTTTGTCCGCCTGGCGACGCGTTCCCCTTTTGGTTCCTGTCGTAATGTCGGCGCTCGGAAACTTGGACTAACACAGCAACACTGGACTGGGAAGCGGGGAGCCCAGCATCCCCGGCGGCGGGGGGAGCATCACATGTCAAAGCGGCGGAGCGTTAGCTGAGCTCCTGACTGACAGCCGTTCAGTGTCCTTGTCTGAATTAAAGGTGGAGATCTTTTTCTCCAGGATAGAAATGTCTGAGGACGCAGGCTGGCACCGAGGCGGAGAGAACCGGTGAAATGGGTGAAACTCCGTCTAAGCCCGATATGTTGCTGATGTTTGGAGGAAACAACGGGCTCTTCTTGGATGTCATTTAGCAGCCTTTAAATAAACGGTAAGTGAAGGTGTTTATCTTAGGAGCCACGCAGATGTTGGAGCAACATCTGTTTGTTTCTGTTAAGTTTTCCGGGGCAGGTGGCCCCTCCATCACCGCTGCTCTCTGCTTTCAGAGGCCAGCCAGCTTGGCCCCGTGTGTTACATTCCTCCCACGTCCCTTCCCCTCCAACCTCCTGTAAAAAAAAAAAAGGAAAAGAAAAGAAAAGGCTCTTATGTAACCCTGTGGGATTCCTTTTTCTGCTAGACTTCCTGGTCCTGTGGGAGGAAAACACGGTAACTCCAGAAGGAGCCCCATGCGGACAGCCAGGCTGTCCCAGTCCCAGATCAGAGCTCCTGGAAACACACATCACCGTCCGGTCAGCGGGGTTTACATGCTGATTATAACGATCATCTGAGGCCCTGGATATTAGAGACGGCTGCAAGGGTTTCATTAAGGGAATATAGCATTTATTGCGCTACATCTTGTAGTGAGTTAGCTGACTGTGGCATCTCAGGTATTTTAGTGACAGTGTGGTATGTAGTAGGACAGGAACAGATGAATGATGCATTTAGCTGGTTTAGTTTCATCTGAATGGCCTAACCTCCCACTATGAGTCCCAGTTGTCCTGCTACTCTTAACTGGGTCCTTGTTGGTGGTAAAGTTGGTATGTGGCATAAATCCGGTGGTCCAGGTCTGCTGTCTGAACCAAATAAGCAACATCAAAGGACACATTTGAATATAAAAGCTTCTTTTCCAATCCAACCATCATCCTTTCATGTCTTACCAGCTTCCAAGTGCCTGCTGAAGAAAAGCATCCCCACAGCATGATGCTGCCACTACCACGTTTCACTGTGGGCCGTGTGGATACAAGGGGATGTGTGCACGTAGGGTTTCACACGTAGGCCAACAAGTTCATCTGAGCAGAGCACCTTCTTCTATGTCTCCTACGTGGTTTGTGGCAAACGGCAAATGGGAAATCTTACTGCTAGATTTGTGGAGTGCATGGCTAATAATTGTCTAGTCAAGAGGTTCTTCCATTGAAGTTGTGAATCTCTGCAGTTTAGGGCATGTTGGTATGAAACGTAACCAACAATAATAAGAAACATGTTAATTAGAGAAGTGAGGTTGCCAGAATAGTAAAACCTCTTTCAACGTGTCCCTCTTTCTCTGCTACTCTCACTGCCACCTCTCCTATTGGTGGTGAACCTTCCATATGGTCCAGGTCTGATGTGTGAACAAAATATATTTGTTTTACATTTAAACGGGTCAAATTGTTCCAATAAATAAACAGATGCAGTGATGTTTTAAATGTAAAAAGAATCTTTTGGCTTTTGGTTTGAAAACAGAAACTCAAGAGGAGTGCGGGCGGATTGCATCTGGGTTGAAGTTGCATTATGGGAAATTTAGGATCTACTGCTGTCTGTAATATTACAATAGCTCACTTTGTTGTATTTCATTGGGATTTTATGTGATAAACTGCACAAAGAAACAAAATGTTGTGACATACACTCACCGGCCACTTTATTAGGTACACCTTGCTAGCACCGGGTTGGACCCCCTCTTTCCTTCAGAACTGCCTCAATCCTTCGTGGCATAGATTCAACAAGGTACTGGAAACATTACTCAGAGAGTTTGGTCCATATTGACATGATAGCATCACACAGATGCTGCAGATTTGTCGGCTGCACATCCATGATGCGAATCTCCCGTTCCACCACATCCCAGAGGTGATCTATTGAATTGAGATCTGGTGACTGTGGAGGTCATTTGAGTCCAGTGAACTTATTGTCATGTTCAAGAAACCAGTCTGAGATGATTTGTGCTTTATGACATGGTGAGTTATCCTGCTAGAAGTAACCATCAGAAGATGGGTACACTGTGGTCATAAAGGGATGGACATGGTCAGCAACAATACTCAGGTAGGCTGTGGCGTTGACAAGATGCTCAATTGGTACTAAGTGTGCCAAGAAAATATCCCCCACACCATTACACCACCACCACCAGCCTGAACCGTTGATACAAGGCAGGATGGATCCATGCTTTCATGTTTTTGATGCCAAATTCTGACCCTACCATCTGAATGTCACAGCAGAAATTGAGACTCATCAGACCAGGCAACGTTTTTCCAATCTTCTATTGTCCAATTTTGGTGAGCCTGTATGAATTGTAGCCTCAGTTTCCTGTTCTTAGCTGACAGGAGTGGCACCCGGTGTGGTCTTCTGCTGCTGTAGCTCACCCGCCTTAAGGTTCAACGTGTTGTGCATTCAGAGATGCTCTTCTGCATGCTTTGGTTGTAACAAGTGGTAATTTGAGTTACTGTTGGCTTTCTATCAGCTCAAACCAGTCTGGCCATTCTCCTCTGACCTCTGGCATCAACAAGGCATTTGCTCCCACAGAACTGCTGCTCACTGGATATTTTCTCTTCTTCGGACCATTCTCTGTAAACCCTAGAGATGGTAGTGTCTGAAAATCCCAGTAGATCAGCAGTTTCTGAAATACTCAGACCAGCCCGTCTGGCACCAACAACCATCCCACTTTCAAAGTCACTTAAATCACCTTTCTTCCCCCATTCTGATGCTCGGTTTGAACTTCAGCAGATCGTCTGGACCATGTCTACATGCCTAAATGCATCGTGTTGCTGCCATGTGATTGGCTGATTAGAAATTTGCGTTAACGAGCAGTTGGACAGGTGTACCTAATAAAGTGGTCGGTGAATGTATACGGACAGTGATACAAAGTCTTCAAAGAATTTCATTATAGAAAAGTCCTGAAAGAGTGCTGGGTGTTTGTGTTTAGCCCCTGGTGTGTAAATATTTCGCAGAAGCACTTTTCATTGTAATTGTAGCTGCAAGCTATTTGGGGCATGTCTCTACCAGCTGTGCAGAGTGTTAATGAACAGCAGTTTCCACGTCTTTCCACTGGTTCTTAGTTGTTTGTAGCTCTGGACATGAACATGTCTTGAGCTTCCTGAGTAGCTCAGGCTGTATTTTTAGGGCCGTTGTCCTGCTGGAAGCTGAACCTCTGCCCCGGGCTCAAGTCTTTTGCAGGTTCCAACAGGTTTTCTTCCAGTTCTGACCTTTATTTAGCTTCATCCACCTCACTGTGTTTCCATGCACCTCAGCAGTTCCTCCAGAGTTACCATGGTCCACCTGGCTGCTTCTCAGAATAATATTCACTAAAGGTCTCGACCAAACTTCTGAAGCCTTTAAAGAATCTGTGTTTTATAGTGAAATTAAATTATGCACAGGTAGACTGTATTTACCAGTTAGATTTAGGATTATATTTTTGGTATTAGAGTAAAAGCAGCTGAATACAAATGCAGGCTAAATATTGATTTTTAATTGACTTTGAAAATGATCCACCTCATTGTGTTGGCTTACCACATACAATCTCAACAAAATAAACCGAGGTCTGTTTTTTTAACTGTGAAAACATGAAGAAGTAGGAGGTCTTTTCCAAGGCGCTGTAAGTCTTTTCAACATCTGTTGCTTTAATTGATAGAAACAGACTTTCTTAGCTTCATTTAGCTCTTTATGAAGGTAAGAACCGAGCTACTATGCTTACTGCTTTGCTTTTCTTCTGAAACATTGTGATGTCATTTGTTTGCTTACACAGCTCTGCCTCACGTTTTGCCTGCGGACCTCCAACCTGAACCTCCGTCCCCTGCACCACAAACAATGACGTCCCCAGACTCACCCCCCCTCGTCTCCCCGTCCCCATGTCCAGCGCCTCCCCCGTCTCTGCCCTCCTCCCCAGCCCCGTCCTCCTCCTCCATCCCTGCCCCGCCCTCGCTGCCTCCCACGGGTGAGGTGATGGTGCTGGCTCTGGGCCGGAAGAAGCAGCGCCTGCTGATCGCTCTCTCCATCCTACCCAACCTCTTCCTGGCCTTCCTGCTCTCCTCCGACCCCCTCATCACCCTCTCCCCTCCCCATCACTGCCGCCTGCCGGGCCCGTCGCTTTCGTCGGAGGTGCTGAACGCCTCTCTTCCCTGGGAGAAGGGGACGAGGCCCGGAGAGACCGGGAGCCCCTCCCAATGTAAGCAGTACGTCAACGGCAGCCAGTCGGCCGCTGTGGACTGCGAGGCCGGGTGGGTCTACAACGTCACCGAGGGGCTGAAGAATAACATCGTCACTGAGGTAAAGCTTCAGCCTGGTTGGTCCCACTGTCAAAGGGTTCTGCTGGAACTTTTAACGTTTGGTTTATTAGTATTTGGAGCATAAAATGATGAAAACTTTTTTTTTTTTTTTTTTTTCGCCAGCAGAGTCTCGCTGAGCATGCAGGTTGACTTTCTATAGAGTTGTGCTAAACTCAAGGGGCGGCCAAATAAATCCCACTCTACCGAGATCATTAGTGTTTTCTGGGATTATAACCCTGTTACCTTTAATCAGGATTACATACGCCACATTCCAGGCAACCTCTGGTCTCCATTCATTTTAAGTATAATAAGCAAACAAACTGCAGAGTCTTGGGTCTTCCTAATTGGTGACTTGCAGTTTCCTTTCAAGTTTTGTTGTGAAAATGTTTCCTCTTCCTCTGTGTTTCCATTGATCATGCATCACAAACCATAACCCTATCTTTATATCCTTTCTCCTCCGCTGTGTGGAATGAATGTTTCCAAACACCCCATTTGGCTGTTCTACTAAAAACTGGACGGCAAGATGGATTAGAGCAGTAATGCGTTAATTACAGTGCACTAGAATGCAGAGATAGTTGGGACTTGAGTCATCACAACTCTGTGATCTCGTAAAGCGCTGTGTTAAAGAAAAATAGTGTCAGATTATTTGTATCACTATTAACCGGGCACCTTCTGACCAATTCAGATCAGAGTATTACTGGTTTCTAACGTTATGGCCAGTAGGGTCATACATCAGTGTTTCCCCCCTTGGTTTGCAGCCTGGGGGTGTTGATGATAGCTGGGTCTGCAGGGTTGGTAATGTATGGTAGAGGATACTGTTCCTCCTTTCACTTTCAAGATTAGAAGTTCTCCTTTGCACAGTTTAGAGATTTTTTTAAAACAAAATCGAACTTTTGTCGTTTTACTGTAGGTCCATAGAATAACAGCATACAGCTAAACGAGGCAGGTTTTCTCTTGGATTCAAAGCAGATTAGCGTGAGAAAAACACAAAAAGGATAAAATCGCGTGTCTCCAACTGTTGTACCACTGGTGGTTCTTTGGTTGCCTTCAGCGATACGGATCCAACATTTCTGGCACAACGTCACCTGGAGAGAGACAAAGATCTGGCGAGGGGAAGAATCCAGCGACACTTGAAATACTGAAGAACCAACTTTATTACCAAACCAACATGTCGTGACCTTTATCTGGGTCACTTTCTGTTTCCTTGCCTTCAGATGAGATTTTGCCGTTGATTAAATCTAAATTAAATATGGAGCAAATTCACCAGTACATTTTTCAAACTTTTTGATTCAAGAGAAGTGCCTCTTCTCAGACGAGAGGCACAGTTATAAGAACCCCAAAGTAGAAACTAAAGTGGATGGCGATTAACCAGGAACAAGTTCTGGTGGCTGGTTATGCTGATCTCTGAAGTCAGAACTTGAATCTGAAAATGACGTCTTTGCTGATAATGGAGCTGGACTGGGCTAGCTGCTAAATGCAGGTCAGCATCCATGCATCTCTCTGCATGTTATGCATTCAAACACTGTAGAAACATGGTCACCCCCAGAAGCTGCAGCTCTCCCCATGTTTCAAACATCTGGCGACCATCTTGGCCTTTAGGGTGTGGATTTGTGGGAAAAATCCAACGTTGCCTCTTTAGATTCAGATTTTAGGGGCTTTTCTGTTTATTTTCCTACTTCCTACTAAACCACATACTTCAACAAAACACACAGTGCCAGTGAACAGGCATGCTTCTTGTTTTCTTTGTGTTTTCATGATAAAACACAACAAACCGAGGACGTTTAGGTCCTTTTCTGTTGCTGTCATTATGCTGTTACCCACTGAAAGAGGGGGTACTTGTACAGAGGTTTGAGATGAAGCAAATACAAAATGTTCCTGATCCTAACAGCAGGTCAGCATTTGATCAGCTTAAGACAGAAACTCTGCAGGAGTCTGGTGGTTCTGCTGTGACGTTGTGGTGCCGTTTGAGTGTGGGTAGTCAATGCTCAGAGTCCTATTTCTGCACTAGGTCCCAATGACCCTTTAAGCTCCCCTCACTATCCTCTGCAGGGTACTGTTTGTTTCCCATATTACAGCTGGAGCTTCAGTATATTGAAATGCTTCCATCCAGAGCTCTGTTGGATGCTGTGGTGCTGCTGGCTGGGAGCGGGGCAGTTTGCTCCGAAAGCGCAGTCTGTGCCGGGCCTGTTCAGGACCCCAGCTGTGTTTTTAGGACCAGGTGAGGTCATCAGAGATCTTTCCTCCGACAACCACAATACTTAACGGCTGCTAAGGCGGAGGACCGTTTGCTCAGGTCATGACCTCTGGAAGTTGATGATTATCTCCTCCGACTTTTAAGCTCAAGTTGAAAAAATACTGATTCAGAACACTTTAATTGGACCATTGTGTGAGCTTAAAAGGGCTTTGAAAACGATCCCGATTACAGAGGGAGAGCTGTTGCACCAATATAAATGGAAACGGAGGCATTAAAATAAGAAAATCTTGATTAGGTGGGATGTAACGTGAGGGAAAAAAGGTTTCTTTTTAAAGGCTTTCTGTTGTTGGTCTCAGTTTATGTTTTACATGACTGGTTATAGGCAACATGAATTATTTGCAACTTTGTATCTCCAACCTTTCAGCTGACTTCTCTCCTCAATCAAACTGTAATTAAAGCAGCACAGAAGCAGCTACTTTCCCAAATGCTCCCACAGATCTCTGTAGTTCTTCCTCCTCTGTTGGTGAATAAATCTTGAGTTATTTCTCTTGCCTCTGCAGCGTGCATCATACATTGAAAACAGTCCATGTTTGATCACTCCATTTTTCCATTTCTGACCATACTGCTGTAAGAACCACACCCATACCTCCACTACATGGTATTAGGGCAGCGTGCTGGTAATACACCCACACCACTGGAGCAAACGGAAGATGTTCAAATGCGGCCAAGAGAGGCATTTGGATGCATAGTGTTGTGAAAGCATCGACCAGCAATGTTCACACTCAGGTTAACAGACAGGATGCTTGGGTGTCTGTGTGGGATCTTTTCCTCCTTCCTGTGCAGCTTCACCGTGCTGAGGCGGTGGGGTGTTTAAAATAAGACGGGACAGCTTTAACCCTGACACTGATCTATAGGTATTGCCCACAGTATAAAACCTCTCTTAATATGTCAGAAGTATTTATACGTCATAAACCTTTTCACATGTTGCTACAACCACAAACTTCAAACGATATCATGGGGATTTTTTGTTATAGACCAAAACAATATATCATTGGAAAAGGAGAGGAAAATGATACCTGGTTTTGAAAGTTTTGCTTTACAAATAGAAAAGCTGAAAAGTATTCTTTGCATCTGTATTGAACCCCTCTGAGTCACAACTTTGGACAGCCACCTTTTACTGCAGTTAATACCAAAAGCCTTTTGAGGTATGTCTCTGCTACCTTTGTACATCCAGAGACTGAAATGTTCATTTTTTGCAGTCTAGCATCAGGAAAATGGTAATGTCAGACTTTAGGTGGAAGAATGTCTGACCTACAGTTTTCAAGCTTTGCCACAGATTCACAGTAACATTTTGGGCTTTGTCTGGGCCGTTCTAACACATGAACATGCTTTGATTTGAGTCATTTCACTGTAGCTCTGGCTGTATGTTTAGTGTTGTCCTGCTGGAAGGTGAACCTCAGCCCCAGCGTAGGGATTTTTTCACCCTCTAGCAGGTTTTCCTTCAGGGTTATCCTGTGTTTTACCCTATGCATCTTCCCATCCACTCTCCCTACTGAAGTAAAGCATCCCTACAGAATGATGCTGCCACCACCATGGTTCAAGGCAGGGATGGTATGCTGTGTTGGTTTTCCTCCACACACAGCGTTTTGCATCTAGGCCAGAAAGTCTTCCACTTTGTTGAGTCTCTTGTGGGGCTTTGTGGCAAACTGATCTATTTATGGCTTTTTATTTTCAATAACAGCTTTCTTTTTGCCTTTTTGAGTTTAAAGCCAAATGTTTTTAATACCAACACATTCTCCCACCTGAGATATGGATCTCTGCAGCTCCCTCAAAGTTACAATAATTCTCTCTTTTCCCAGCCTGTCAATTTAGGTGGACGGCCATGTTTTCAGATGATGGATTAAATATTAAGATTCTTCTTAAAACGGAACCCTGCTTTAATCTTCTCCACAATGTCTCCCTGACCTGTCTGCTGTGTTGCTTGGTGCTGTTGGTTCTCTAATGTTCTCCTTCAGAGAACAGCTGCATTTAAACTGAGATTCATTTACACACCTGTGGAGTCCATTAACTAAAAAGGTGACCTCTGAAGGCAATTAGTTGCAATGGATTTTATTTAGTGGTATTAGAGTGAAGGGGGCTAAATATGTTATTATATGTTATAATATGTAATTTGTATGTTATTTGTCTCAATAGAGCACTTTAAAGATTGTGGTTGTAATGTGACAAAATCTTAGAAAACATGAATACTTTTGAGATGAACTGTATAATAAAAATGACTTCCCACGTTTGTATTTACCAAGATATCATTTTTACTGCAAAGCCCAAAACAACCTTGTAACGTGAGCTAAAGCTTAACTAATCCTGCTCTCCCTGCTCAGAGATCATAGGTCTATGCTGATCATTACAACAGCCAGGCTGCAGGTTTGTGTCCCAAACCAGTCGGGGCGGTTTGTACTCATTCCCGCTCCGCTCCTGTCGTGCAAAGCATTCCAGTCGTATGCGTGCCGTGCGATGTTGTGCGGCCCTTTGTCCAGCCACCCTGTGTTGTTGTGATCTCGTTACTCAGCAACAGGGCGGCTGATATTAGAGGCCTCTTTGGAGTTCGTTGCACGGTTTCCAACCATGTGAGGCCTCTTAATGTTTAGCCCTCTGCTCTAACTCCTTTTAGACCGGATCATTAAAACCGTGTTTCTCTTCCCTTCAGCAGAGCTCAACTGTAAATGCAAATCAGCTGATCAAGTTAATGATATTGAAACTCTGAACTGAGAGCAGAAATCTGTTGTTTTAAACAAATGTGCTTCATCTTGTTATCCCTGCTGGCATTTGTCTTATTATTTACCAGATGTGACCACACTGCATTTTCACTCCAGTTATTCACAGTTACATTACCGCACTTTCTCTAACATAAAGGGATGATAGCTTCCTGTCTTTGTTCAATGAGCATTAACTCCTTTATAATCCTCCAACCCTGTAGTAGGTCATGTGGTTATCTATTTTCTGATGCTCATTGACGCTGATATTTCTATAAAAAGTGTAAATACGTGTCCTGACTCAAGCAGATCATCTCTGACAGACCTCTCTCCGTCTGTCCAGTGGGATCTGGTGTGCGGCCAGTACTGGCTGGTTCCGGTGGAGGAGGTGTGTTTCATCCTGGGCGTCCTGACCGGTTGTCTCGGCCTGGGCTACGCAGCCGACAGGTAATGTGTGCGTTTGTGTCGCAGGGAATAAAGAGACAAGCTGAAAAGCCTTTGTGGTAATATGTTAATTTTCTCTCTCATCTGTGGTGTTAAATCCAGTCCCTGTGTTTGGCATTTTCTTTTTGTGGTTTATTCCTTTACAGGCTGTGGAACAAAGAGAAACAAACACAAGTTCCTAGATGAACCGAAAGCAACCGCTTTGAAAATGTTGAAATTTAAACTTGCCATAGATTCAGTGTCTCCCCCAGAAGACAGCTGCCTGTTGCCTCCAGCAGAAAACATGAAAGACAGATCAACAGAGGCTTGTTCTCTGGAGGGACAAATCATGCCTCTCTGTCTGGAAATCCAATGAATGAGTCTGGGTTTGGTGTTTTCCAGGAGAAAAGCACATGCTTGACTGTAATGTGTCAAATATAAAGTTTGATACAGAAATGATTGTGGAGAGGGGCTGTTTTTTTTTTTTTAACTTCCTGTGATATGAAGTCTATTGCTTCAGCATGCCAAGATGTATTAAACAATGTCTTGCTCCCAACTTTGTGGGAACAGTTAGAGGAGGAACCTCAACCTGAAAGATTGCCTTTGGAATGAATTAGAGCAGAGACTTTAGCCAGCCGTCCACGTCCAGCATCAGTGTCTGACCTCACATCTCTGGCGGAAATTCCAATTAACAAACTCTACTTCAGCAGGGAAATGGAAACTGGTCTGAATCAATGAGAAGCTGGTTGGAACATTTGTGTCGTTCTCCTACCACTACTCTGTGTTGGTGTGGCACAGCAAATCCCAGATAAATTACATTAAAGTTTGTGGTTGTAACAGGAAAGTACAGGGTTTATGAAACCTTCCAGACACAGTATGATCAATAAGCCAAGTGACAATCCTTAAAGCTTCTATTTTAATTACTGTAAGAAACTGCAGTGTGGTATTTCCCAAAGAAAATCTCACTGACTTGTTATAAACCAATCAACCATAAAAAGTCATCCGCCGCGGTCGGCTCTGTGTTAGATCGGCCCCATTGCTCTGCAGCTGTCAGCTAACTGATCCGCTCTGCGTCTGCTGTGTCACTGGAAAGGGTGTGCTCTCGTACTGGTGAGACTGGGAGAGAGATGATGTCATTTCAATCAGCTAATAGCCCTCATTAATTTCCTGACCAGGTGAACGTCGCATGTGTTTGTTACGGCGAGTAATTTAATGCTGCGTCCTCGGGGTACCCACAGAAGAGCATGCAGCAAGAAGCAGGAGACAACCGAACTGTAACTCAGATTATCACAATGATTTATGGTATTGATTATTTGAGCTTCTCTAATTGTAAAGTTAAACAGTTTTTACAGAAATCAGCTCTTTAAAAACTGGAAGACTCTGTTACATCAGTGTACATCACTTTTATCCTCGTTTATGATCCCCTACCATCCTTCGTTTTATCCCTATTTTAGTTGAAATGTGTCTCAGCTGCACCTTTTTGTATTTCCGTGTTTCTGCAGGCTGGGCAGGTCCAAGACCCTGCTGATCTCTCTGACTCTGTCGGTGGTGTTTGGGGTGCTGGTGTGTGTCTCTCCGTACCCTTCCATCTTCATCGTCATGCGTTTCTGCCTGGCTGCTGCCAGTGCAGGGGTCTATCTAACTCTGTACATCGCCCGTAAGTTTACCTTGTTATTGATGTGTAATCCTAATAATACACCAGACAGACAATGGAAGAAAAACAGTCCAGTAGGTCTCAGTATTTTGGGTTTTTTGGGTTTGTTGACACTAGCTGCAGCAGGAGGTTGGTTTTCCTCTGTAATGCAGGAACTATCTGTAGTGTTTTATGCACTGCTGGTGAAAACTCTGAACTTAGCAATCTCTCCAGTCTTCTTCACAAATTAATGAGGCCTAATAAGTCATGGAGACCAGTGACATGTAGAGAATTACTAACTAGAGCGTAATTAAATGGGATGATCCTCTATAGCTCTCTGAACTGAGTAAACTGATGAGATGTTTGGGATTTCATTTAGAAATTGTGCCGCTCTGCAGTGAATCCTGACAGGAGCAACTGTTGCAGTGCTTTTTAAAACTGTATGGACCACTGAGACTTTTCCCCATTTTGTTACCTTACAACCTCAAACTCCAATTTTATTTGCATTTTAGTTGAAAGACCAAAATAATTTAGCATGAAGGGCATAATTATGGATCGCAAGGAAAATGACACATAGTTTTCCTTATTTTTTACAGATAAACATAAAGTAGGGGAAGCCATGTGACAAAACGGGAAAAAGTTCAAGGGGTGTGAATACTTTGGCAAGGCATTTCATTCTTATTTATTTTTATTCTGGAGCTTTTCCACATCAGGCAGGCCATTTGGTTCATCCTGACGTAGTCTTGTTGGTGGAGGTAAATGTTTTTATCCAGCTCTTGACTCATGCGCCTGCTCAAGCTCGCCGAGCTAAGTATTCATAATTGGCTTTCAATTGGGGCTTTGAACCGGAGTCAAAAGACTGAATTTGTAAATATCAGCATGTAATTACTCTTCTGGTTTAACATGCTAAAAGAGTAGGGTGTGTTTGTTAGTCAAAAACTCATCTAAATTAGAGTCAACCATGAGAAATTTCCATACCAGAGGAGTTTTTAATTAGACGTAATGATGTTTTCTTGCATGGCAGGTCTGGAGCTATGTGAGCCATCTCTCAGGCTGGTTGCGACCATGCTGGCTGGGCTCATGACGGTGGCGGGAGAGCTGCTGCTGCTGGCCGTGGCCCTCGGATGCCAGTCCTGGAGGGGCCTGCTGGGAGCTGGAGCAGCCCCTTTAACCCTCTTCCTCAGCTATGGGTACCACTGTTTGCCTATACGTGGAGTCTGTTTTCCTTCTAAATCTTCACTGATAAATTATTGTCTCAATATTAAAAGGACCTGTGTCCTGCAGCCAGCTGGCTTGCAGAATACTTTGTCAGACTGTATTGATCTACTCTTTGCTCATGTCAGGACACATCAGGGCCACTTTATTTAAAGTGCCAGGTTTCTGTAAGATCCCTGCTGAACACCAGGCCTTCACTCCTCCTTCAAACCAAATTAAATGAGATTATCAACAGATTTGTGGAAATAATCTGCACTTTTAATAAGAAAAAAAATTAATGAATTGCACCACTTGATGACCTGCATTGTTTATTTCTTATGCTGATGGCATAAATGGAGGCTGTAAAATCTCCCTCGCTTGTAAACAATTACATTTGTGATGATTTTTGGGTTTCCTGTCCTGCAGCGTTCCTGGTGTGTTTCCAGAGTCCCCTCGCTGGCTCCTCCTGTCAGAGAGATCCATAGACATGAACGCGTTCAGCGAGAGAAGGAACTCCAACAGAGACGTGAGGGATGACGAGAGCTTCACAGGTTTGTTTACAGAGGTTCTTACATGCTCATTTAGCACCTCCAAATTTGGTGACTTCAGTAGATGTTCTTGAAGCTCATGAAGCCGGCACCATTTCAAAATATGTTCACTGGTTTATAGAACCATTCTACAATGCTACTGGGCATGAGAAGGAAGACCTTTTCCAATCTAATCACATTGTTCACTTTTGAGAGACAATGAACACCGACGCTTTAAAAAGTTCTGATTTCAAAACCGCAACTTGTTTCTGTAAACTGCCTGTTAGCTGGCTGAGGAAAGGGTACTAAGTTTCTTCGACTTTTATACAAAAAGAGAAATTCACCTGTTTGGAGGGACGACTGTTAAGCATCTGGCTGCAGGCCAGCTATCTGAGCAGATAACCTGATTAATGCCATCTTGTTTTACTCGTGTTATTCCATAAAGACCAGACTGCCAAAAATAGGGGCTTTATTCTGCACAATAGTCGCTTAAAAACTGCTACCAAATTTAGCGGATGTTTGTTTTATGTATCAGCTCAAGGCTTTGTAACAAAATCATATTACTAAATACATGTTATAGATAACATTATTATAACTTTATTAATAAATATGTTATATTGCATTAGCAGTAGCAGCAGGAATACACTGTAGTTGTTCATTTCCTGTTTAAAACCAAACCAATGAAATTGTTTTTGAGATATTTTTGTGTAAATATGCTGAAACTGAGGTTTTGTGGTATTTTCTCTCGAAGTAGCTGCCTAAGTCAAGATATATTCAAGGACTTACTGAATGCATTTGCTTCCTCCATTAAAATGCAGTTAAAATGAGACATAATGACAGGCTGCTGCTGTAGAAGGTAACTTAAGTCAGGTTTTATTTACACGTAAACATGTTTACTGGGATGTAAGCAGTTGCCACCACATGGAAGCAGCTCTTTTCCTTCTGTTTTGTCAACTTTGCTTTAACGTTTTCATTCTTCTCTTCCGCAAACCTCACTGTTGTATTTTCTCAGTAGATGGGGGAAAAAAAATATATAAATATTTTATCTTGTCTTTGTGTCTCACTAAACTCCAGAATGTGCGACAGTAATTATATGGGAAGTATTTTTCAGTATGAACTACTATCTCAAACAAACAGTGTTCTGTTTCATATGTCAGGTATGAGGATGTTAGTGTATTCCTGTGTTTTCTACAGCAAAGATGGACTCCGATTCATGTTTTGTCTAGAATGTCACATAAGAAGTCACATTTTTATCTTCTGAATAAAATGTCAGAAGATACAAATGTAGGTATTTATTAAATGATGATAGTGCTTCCAATATGATTTTTGATATTTGTTAAATCGGCTTTAGTGGTACAAATACGCCACCGTGGCTGTGTATTGGTTTGTGGCGAAGGTTTATACTGGGTTATAGCCTGACTAGAGTAGAAATGTCTGCCAGTAATTTACAATGAACCTTTATATTTAAACTTCAAACGTGTGCTACAAATAGTAGGACATTTATGACGTATAAATGTGTGTAGGAACCCTGATTTAAAAAAGAAATAGTAAATATCTCTTAATTACAGTGGAACCTCTGACCTCTAATTTAATTAGTTTGAACATTTTTTTCTTGAGAATTTGTAATTGAAAACAAATCTCCTCATTTAAAACATTGATAATTAAAATGATTTATTCCAACCTCCACCCCCCACCAAGCATGCGCAGCACTGAAAATCATTTTCAGCATAATTCGGGCATTATTGCTGTATGACACCATTGCTAGAAACATTGTATGGTGAAGTATTATAAAAACAATAATAAACACACATTTTCTGTGAAAACCATCTGTTTGACACCATGGAGATGATTTACATGTGGATGTCCATCTCTCTCCTAGGTAAAGCAACTGAAGGGGCTATTGCTGCAAACAACTCTGTGATTTACGTTTCTGTTATTTTTCATTGCATAGAGTTTACAGCTGTCTTTTCAAACTCCCCAGACTGTTGTGGCAGAATGCGGCTCACACGGAGCCTGGTTCTGCTGGAGTTGTCTTCCTGTTAGGGGAGATTTCCTTTCCGCTGTCACCATATGCATGCTCTGTATGGGGGATTGCTGTCAGGTTAACGCCACGGTGCGATCAATTGTCCCCTGTCACCAAATGCTCATCCAGGAGGAGTGAATGATGCTAAATGCGTGATTGGCTGGCTTTACTTTACTGGGTTTGTCACATTACTGTAATTATGAAGCGCATGTTTGGGAGGCCGGAGTTGTACAGAAGGACCTTAATGATAGAAATTCTGTTTTTGTTCTGTTTCCTGCAGAGCTGGACTCCGAGCCGGCGTCCTCCTCTCGTCCCCACCTGTCCTTCCCTGAGCTTTTTCACAGCAAGAACATCTGGAAGAACATGTGCGTCCTCGGCTTCACCTCGTAAGTCATCCCACATTAATTGAGCACCAACGCAGTCTTTTGTGTCTGCGCAGCACTTTGTTTACAGGCCTGCTACAGTCTCATATTTCATCCCTACAGCGTTCTGACTGACTCTAAACCTGCATGGTTGCACGCGAGCGCTCACTCTTTCTCCTCTGCGCCCTCTCTCCCCCACAGATTTATCTCTCATGGCATTAGTCACTGCTACAGCTCTTTCCGCGGTGACGTCAGAGGCACCGCCCCCAGCTTCTACTGGACGTACCTGCTGTCTGTGAGCGCGGGGGGCGGCGCCTGGCTGCTGCTCTGGGCGACCGTGGACAGGTGCGGTCGCCGTGGCATCCTACTCCTGTTCATGACGATGACGGGCCTGGCCTCTTTGATCCTCCTGGGACTCATGGAGTGTAAGCTGGCTTTAGAGGGCAGCGGGGAGCTTTGTCTTGATTTTCCTGCATAAATCTAGTCACTAATAATACTCCAACAAGGTGGACACATCATCTTTACATCTCACTGGAAGGCTCCTCCTGCTGTTAGAGAATGATTAAATGAGGCTTTTCCTGGGATTAAAGTCCTAACTACTGATGGAGATTTTAGTTTAGCCCATATTGGATCATTCATTTGCCTGCTGGGTCATACTGAACCTAATGCATTATGAAACTGCCTGGTTCGTGGAAAAGTCCGACCTGTGCTCTTTGTTTTTTCATTGGAATGCGTGTGACCACATTGCAGAACCTCTGTCTCCCCCTTGTGGCTCACAAATAGCACGACTGTTGGTTTATGTAGGACACTGCAGTGAGAGCAAAGTCAAAGCTGTGTCAGGTGCTGTGCTCTAATCATCCTTCAACAACTAATAATGTACTGATAAGGCCACTAGGTGGGTCCCTTTTCCTCTTTAAAACAGAAGGAAGTTGAGCTCACAGAGTTTATTCAGTAATATGAGATGCATCACCTTCATGTTGTCAACATACCCCATCAGCACTGATGTTTCTCTCCTCCCTGACAGATCTCAGCGAGACGGCCATCACAGTTTTCTCAGTGCTGGGTCTCTTCTCTTCCCAAGCCACCGCATCCCTCTGCATCCTTTTCACCGCAGAGATCATGCCCACCATCATCAGGTAATAAACACAGCAACACCAAACAGGGAACACACCAGTTTGAAAGGTCGAAAGTGAGTTCTGATCCTCTAAAGACCCCTGGAATGGATCAGGACATTAAAAATGCAATATATCATACAGGTCCTTCTCAAAATATTAGCATATTGTGATAAAGTTCATTATTTTCCATAATGTATGATGAAAATTTAACATTCATATATTTTAGATTCATTGCACACTAACTGAAATATTTCAGGTCTTTTATTGTCTTAATACGGATGATTTTGTCATACAGCTCATGAAAACCCAAAATTCCTATCTCACAAAATTAGCATATAATTAAAAGGGTCTCTAAACGAGCTATGAACCTAATCATCTGAATCAATGAGTTAACTCTAAACACCTGCAAAAGATTCCTGAGGCCTTTAAAACTCCCAGCCTGGTTCATCACTCAAAACCCCAATCATGGGTAAGACTGCCGACCTGACTGCTGTCCAGAAGGCCACTATTGACACCCTCAAGCAAGAGGGTAAGACACAGAAAGAAATTTCTGAACAAATAGGCTGTTCCCAGAGTGCTGTATCAAGGCACCTCAGTGGGAAGTCTGTGGGAAGGAAAAAGTGTGGCAGAAAACGCTGCACAACAAGAAGAGGTGACCGGACCCTGAGGAAGATTGTGGAGAAGGGCCGATTCCAGACCTTGGGGGACCTGCGGAAGCAGTGGACTGAGTCTGGAGTAGAAACATCCAGAGCCACCGTGCACAGGCGTGTGCAGGAAATGGGCTACAGGTGCCGCATTCCCCAGGTCAAGCCACTTTTGAACCAGAAACAGCGGCAGAAGCGCCTGACCTGGGCTACAGAGAAGCAGCACTGGACTGTTGCTCAGTGGTCCAAAGTACTTTTTTCGGATGAAAGCAAATTCTGCATGTCATTTGGAAATCAAGGTGCCAGAGTCTGGAGGAAGACTGGGGAGAAGAAAATGCCAAAATGCCAGAAGTCCAGTGTCAAGTACCCACAGTCAGTGATGGTCTGGGGTGCCGTGTCAGCTGCTGGTGTTGGTCCACTGTGTTTTATCAAGGGCAGGGTCAATGCAGCTAGCTATCAGGAGATTTTGGAGCACTTCATGCTTCCATCTGCTTAAAAGCTTTATTGAGATGAAGATTTCATTTTTCAGCACGACCTGGCACCTGCTCACAGTGCCAAAACCACTGGTAAATGGTTTACTGACCATGGTATCACTGTGCTCAATTGGCCTGCCAACTCTCCTGACCTGAACCCCATAGAGAATCTGTGGGATATTGTGAAGAGAACGTTGAGAGACTCAAGACCCAACACTCTGGATGAGCTAAAGGCCGCTATCGAAGCATCCTGGGCCTCCATAAGACCTCAGCAGTGCCACAGGCTGATTGCCTCCATGCCACGCCGCATTGAAGCAGTCATTTCTGCCAAAGGATTCCCGACCAAGTATTGAGTGCATAACTGTACATGATTATTTGAAGGTTGACGTTTTTTGTATTAAAAACACTTTTCTTTTATTGGTCGGATGAAATATGCTAATTTTGTGAGATAGGAATTTTGGGTTTTCATGAGCTGTATGCCAAAATCATCCGTATTAAGACAATAAAAGACCTGAAATATTTCAGTTAGTGTGCAATGAATCTAAAATATATGAATGTTAAATTTTCATCATTACATTATGGAAAATAATGAACTTTATCACAATATGCTAATATTTTGAGAAGGACCTGTATATGATCAGTACTTAATAGTCAAGATTAATAGAGATCCTAAATTAGTTCAACTTCCAAAGTTCCCATTTCCTTTTTGTATTTGTGTGAAAACAGTAAAGAATATACAGCAGGTTAGCTAATTTGATTGAACAGATTTAACAGAATATAAAAAAAAGTGTGTAGAGCAGTAATGGAGATTTATTACCAGCGTTCATTTGCATCAACCCTGTAATAGTTTTAAGGAGAGACAAAAACAGCTCGTGAAGACAAGTTGGAAATCAGACTTTTAACTTGCAGAGGTTTACATTCATCCTGGGTAGGAATCTCAGATTGATGTTGTGTGTGTAATCATTCATTTGAACCATTTTCCCTGGGCGGGAAATGCGGTCATACAACAGATTCAAGAACTTCCAGAAATTTAAAAACAAGTACTGACTGCACAATAGCAGAATACTAAACAAGATGGACTAGCTCAGAAAATATCACCTCAAATCAACAGGAAGATGACTAAAACTGGGACATAACTGGGTGTTACACACATTAAAGCCGGTTTTAGAATGGATAAAGCAGGCTAACAATAAGTTTCTCGAACGTTCTGACCTTAACTGTGAGGAAAATGTGTGAACCACACATAAAAAGCAAGTTTTGCCAGGAAACCATCCAGTCTGAATAAACTCTACTATCACTGCCAGAATTATGCCAGATACCATTTGGATGCTCATCCGGGAGGAGTGATTGCTGCAAGTCATTGACTTGATGCAATATTTTTAGCCATATTTAAGGATGTATGTGTAAGTTTAACCCTGTTTGGATTACCGGAAATCCTACATTTATCGAATATGTGCTGTTCATCCTTCGAGCCTGTGGAGTCCAAACTGAATATAATGTTAACAGTAGAGATGAGTGTATGTAAACTTGTGACCCCAGCCATACATCAGTGTTGCTGATGTCAGCTGAAGAGGAGAATCTGTGCTTTTAGGGGCGTCGGTGTCGGTGCCGTGCTCGCCCTTGGCTGCGTGGGCCGCCTCAGCTCCCCGATCATGGACCTGCGGAACCACTACGGCTACTTCCTGCATCACGTCATCTACTCGTCTCTGGCGCTCCTGGCCGTGCTCTCCATCCTGCTGCTGCCCGAGAGCAAGAGGAAGCCTCTGCCTCAGACGCTGGGGGACGGGGAGCAGTACAGGCGGCCCCCTCTGGGCAGGAGGAGGAGGGACAACGTGCCGCTGCTGGCCACCCCAAACCCAGAGACCTAAAGCGGATCATGGCGGCGGTGTGGCGGAGCATCTTTCACTTTCATTCAGAGGGAAGAGACGTGGCAATACAGAGACAAACAGAAGGATGAATGGAGAGAAAAGGGCTGCAACAGACTTTATGCTTCCTAACATATCACTCTCTTGTCATTCCAAACGCAGACAAACTGGTTGAGCTGCCACAGATTTCACTTTTCTCTGTTTTTCCTAACACTAAGACTTATGTTGAGGTGCTTCTGAACATGAACAGAATCCACACACATCCAGGAAACTCTTCATCTTCTGCTATGAGACACACCAGCATCCAGCTGCACGTTTCCATCCTCCGCGTGTCTGTTGTAGAGACAGCATGCTCTGATTGGAGGCTGCAGTCATTTCTAACTCCTTCTGCTGTTTGTCTTAACCTACATAAATCATTTTTTATGCGTTTGCTGCGGGTGAGAACGCACTGAGTGCTCAGAGGTGTAGAAAATCACGGTTAATTTTTTTTAGAAGTGTTGATCAACGCTCTGATCTGGCACCGGAGCCAGGGAGAACAGCAGCTGTAAGAATAGCGCCTTGTAAGTACTGTAGATTTTAGTTTCTTTGACTTGGGGCATTTGAGTTTGTTTAACGCAGACTCTGTGGCTGGAACCATCCAGTACGCTATGCAGTGGGGGAGGACGAGCACTTTGAACTGCAGGGCTCGTTGTTTTTCCTCAGACTCAGAGACTTAAAACCTCCCCAGATCAATAGATGCTAGGCAGGTGCAAACAAACAGACCCCAGTAGAGGTGTTGCTCATGTTCACAGGCATGTCTATACTGGTCTTTAATGGAAATAGAAAAGACAGAGAAGCTGTTTGTCTTCTTGCCTGAATGTTGATTGATGCTAGAAAAAGGGCCCTATGAGCGTGCCCCCGAGACGAGGAGCAGAAGAGGGCCCCTGAGCTCCAAATGAACCCCTCATTCATTCTCAGTTACACCCTGCAGGGCTCCAGGGTTATATGGAAAAGTCTGAAGAAGTCTGGAATTTCAGGCTTTTCCAGGTCTGGAACGGTGTGGAAAAAGAAAGTAGGATCATGAATAGAATTTATTTCCAGATTTTATTTGCTTTTTCATTGTCTAAATGTGCTCTTTCTTGTTTCCTTCTTTTCTCCCGCCTTCATGTCCTTTCTTGTCTCATTCCTTCCTGTTTTCCTCCCTTATGCCCCTTCTTTCCTTAATTTCTTCCTTTTGTTCCACTGTTGTGCCTTCTTTGCGTCCTTCCTTATTGCTTTGTTACCACCCTTGTGTCCTTCTTCTTCTTCTTTGCGTGCTACTTCTCATTTTTTGGTTCCAACTTCCTTCCTTGTGTCCTACTTCCTTTCTTCTTTCTTTCTTTTTATGTCCTGTCCTTCCTTTCCTTTCAGTCCTCCCTTTCTTGTTTCCTTCCCTCCATTTGTCTTGTATTGTTATCGCTAACTGTGTAAGTCCTTCTTTCCTTCCTTCCTTCCTTCCTCCCTCCCTCCCTCCCTCCCTCCCTCCCAGTTACTGGTTTGTATATAAAGCCTGCTGGCTGTAGAGGTATCTGCCATAAACACAGTGAATTGTATGTTTTTAAATATATGTTAAAAACAGAAATCTCTGGAAATTGAGTCTGGAAAATTATGTAATTTTTTACATGAAAAATGCGTATGAACACTTGACTCCAGGAGATTTGTTTAATCTGTTTCTTGGAAAAAGTCAGATCACAGACAGGATGACCGATAGCATGTAAATCTAGCTGTTTCAGAGACTAATAAACTGGTGTTTGTGAGCTCATTGTTTTCTTTGG
Organism: Girardinichthys multiradiatus; assembly: GCF_021462225.1. Taxonomy (NCBI): domain Eukaryota; kingdom Metazoa; phylum Chordata; class Actinopteri; order Cyprinodontiformes; family Goodeidae; genus Girardinichthys; species Girardinichthys multiradiatus. The sequence continues at coordinate 15,473,527 of NC_061813.1, read as the reverse complement.
TGCGTAGCATTAAAAGAAGGGATATGGGCTGTTTAATTTGGACTCTGAAGCTGAAACATTTCCTCTGTATGTTGCACTCAACAAGTCTAACACTTATACTCTAGTTCTTATCACTGATTAATCCGGGTTGAATATAGTTATGTCTGACAGCACCGGCTATCTGTTCAATGATGAGTGTGATGCAGTTAATCCTGATTTTATGTAAATTAAAACAGGTTTAAAAAACAAAGGATGAATTTTGACTGTTTTATTATGAGAACATGAGGTGTGTCAGTTTAAATTTAGATGAAGACCAAAAAACTGGTCATTTAGGCGCCTTTCCTCAACCCATTGACCCAGCAATTTATTTTCTTGTACTATCTTTACTAAAACCTGACCCATTTATCTATTTAATTTTATTTATTTACCAGGACAGTGCATATCTACAACAGTACACCTGTAACATGCCAGAATTAGCCAAAGGCTAGTGTTGATCTGTGGTCCTGTTGGCCAGTTATACAGTGGCACCCTAGAAGAAGCATAACAGATTATAAACAATGAATTTAAACAACAATAAAAACCGCATATTGAGACTGTGTTTGTCGATTGCTGTGTAGGAGCAGCAGCAGCAAGAAAGCAACATACAGGTGAAATTTATTATAAAAAGCATAATTATTTTGTAAACACAAGAAGCAGTAACAAAGGGTTTAGTAAAAGCATAATAGCAGCAGTATAAGTGTCATGCATTAGTTAGATGGGTCTAAACATTTGGTAGGTGCAGATTTATAAAAAAAAAAAAACAAATGACACAAACAAAATGATAAAACATGCAATAATTACAGTTACAGTAAAGGTCATGAAGGAGTCACACATTCAAAACCGAAACACAAGATGGCAGCAGCAAGAAATAGGCTATATGTGTTGATGTCTGTGATTGTGGTTGTAATGGTGTTCCAAGCTGACTGACTAAAACACTGCTACCTCTGGACTCTCCTCGGGTGATTCTGTGATGTTCTGAAACTGACAAAATCACCAAGAGGTGGAGGGGTCATCTCATGTAGGATTATGTATATCTGACTGACATTTGTGAAGCGAGATTATCCCAACGTAGAAGACTGTATTTTGATAAAACGGAACAGTGATGAAATTGCTTTGATTTCCTGTCGAAAACTTTGAGTGTCTGTTTGTATAAAGACTGCCATGATTTCAGAATGGTGGAGTCTGCTGTGGACAGTTATTCACTATAATGTAATAAAATCTTGCAACTTTTACAAAAGGCAATAGTAAAGAGCATAGTCCAAATAAGCAAATAATTACCATTAGAAGTTCTGGAGTTATTATTTTTTTACTCTTCTCACCAAAGTTTAAAAAACAGGAACATGACATAAATATGTTATGTTTAATCCAACCTCGCTGCTTCACTCTATGCACTAATTCAACCATGTCTCTCTCTTTGTGACAACACTGTAAATATACACTTTTACAAAAAGTTTGTTTTCCCTTTTATATTTGTGACAAAAATGGAAAAACGTGTCTTCACTGAGAGCAACGTGGAACTGAAGCCAAATTCCTTGTATGCACAAACTTGGCAAATAAAGGTGATTCTGATTAAATTGACAACAAGAAACAAGTTTTAAAAAAATCATCCATCAGTTAATTTTTTATCCCGTTTCTATAAATTGACAACGCTCTCACAAACCATACTGTTAAAACCTCTAGTCATGAAGACAGCTGTGAGCTGGACTCCAGACATCTTTGAGGGTTAGCATATTGTGAGGTCACAGCTAAACCCGAGGTGTGAATATATGACATTCAAGGAGCTCCTGAAGAAGTATGTGAAGATCCCCCAAAGGAATCCTTCTACATGGTTTTCAATTTGCACCTCTTATCCTTGGACTGCAGAAGGCTGGCAGATATATTAACCTCTCATAAACTTGTTCAAAGGCTAAAAACATTGTCAATAAGTTGTTACATTTCATTATTTTTTGTCATATATGTCCACCAGAGCAAAGATTTTAGCACTCATAGTTTTGACTCTAGTCAGTTTTCAAGTATTAGATGTGGACTGTACCTGTTAGCACCACAAGATGGCGATGTTACAGACCATTAAAGTAAATAAATTTCATTCGGCATAATTACATTAATAAAACAAATATTTATGTACTTAATTTTTTTAATTATAAAAATCTCAAAGGTTCTCAATTTCCACCTCAAAACATTTTTATATTAAAAACTACATTTTTATATGGTCATATTGTATAAATTAGAATATGGGTTCTGATGAGTCTTGTATGTCAGATGAAAAGAAGCCTTTAAAAATAATCTTTAAGCAGATATAAAATTTCTTTTCATTAAGCCCATATTTCCACATTGACATTAAAAATGGTTTTAAAATTGGTCTAATGTAATATTCTAATCTTCTGTGCAATTAAATACGGTGTTTACATTAGCTGTAAGGGGAAAATCCATGAAATTCGATTTTCACGTCACTGTTTTAAATACATAGATTTTTAAAGGCATGACCGAAAATAAATACAAAATGATACAATAAAATAAAATAAACACTTATACAAACAAGAATTTTTATAGAGAACCAGCGGACATTTTAAAATAATTTCTATGCGAGTCTTTTTCTTCTCTTCTGTAGCTTTACTTTCACCAATCATGAACCTCTTAAGACGACAACAGGTGGTCAGACACTATTGTCCATGTGATCCTTTAAAGACAAAGGACATCATCCCTGGAGACAGTGTAACAACAGCTGAGAATGAATGAACACACACTGGTATGTTTCACCCTGGCAGCACAACGGCACCCTGAAGGTTAGAGTGGCCCTTCTGAACAGGAGGTGTGAAATCTGAGATGTGGCGAAGAGATGAACAAGGGCAAGATGGTTGACACGAGTTGGCATTATCGCTCCTTTGAGAGACTGCACACTTAAGGCCTGGGCACATTATGGCCTGGGCAATACTCAGAGAAAGAAAACTATAAAAGTTACCACAGGTACAGTGCTTTGGAAAAGTAGTCCCATCCTTTTTTACAATTTCGTATTGCAGCCACTAACTTTAATGTATTTTATTGGAATTTTATGTTACAAATCAGTAGAAAATAGTGCATAACTGTAAAGTGAAATGAAAACGATTCACAGATTTCCAAATATTTTACAAATAAAATGTAAAATGTGATGTTTAACATATTTTACTCTGAGACCGTTAAATAAAATCCAATGCAAACAATTGCCTTTGGATGTCACCTAATTAGTAAATAGGTTATTAGTTTATTATGGTATAAATCCGGCTGTTCTGAGAAGGCCTCAGAGGTCATGGATAAGATTAGGACAATGTTAGGTTATGAAACAACATCCCAAGCTTTGAACATCTCAGAGCTCCGTTCAATCCATTATCTCAAAATAGAAACAGTATGACAATTGCAAACCTACCAAGACATGGCCGTCCACCTGAACTGTCAGGCTGACCAAGAAGAGCAATACCAGAGGCGCAGTCCAGAGGCACACAGTAACCCTGGAGGAGCTGCAGAGATCCTCAGCTCACTCAGGTGCGTGAATCATTTGATAGGACAACTCTCAGTCATGCAACCCACAAAAAAGACATTTATAGAACAGAGGTGTGAGTAAAATAAGTAAGGAAAAACCAGCCATAAAAGTCCAATTCGAACTCCGCTACAGTCCATGTAGGAAATACAAACATGTAAAAGATGAGGCTCAGATCAGGTGAGCCCAAAACAAAACATTTGGCCTACATGCAAATTACTATGTTTGGCTAACACTGCATATCGCCCTGAACACAGCAACCTTAACATGAAAGATGGTGGTGGCAGCATCATGCTATGGGTATGCTTCTTAGTAGCGGGGACAGTAAGTAAGCTGTACAGATGAATGAAGACAAATGTAGGCAACTCTTGGAAGAACACTTAACATAAACCCAGAGCAACAATGAAATAAATGGTTTGGTTCAAAGTATTTTATTGGCATGTTTTAGAGCAACCTAGTCAAAGTCCAGACCTAAATCTTATTAATTAATAAATGACAAGGCTTGACAGCTTATGTTCTCCATCCAATATGAATGAATTTGATCTTTTTTGTGGAGAAGAATGGCCAAAGGTTCAGTCTATGTGCAAAACACAAAGCTGACCTCTGAATATCTGCAGCTGTAAATTCTACAAAGTGTTGAATCAGAGGGCTGAATATAACACCAGTTTTCAGATTGTTTTGCTGTAAAAATCCAAACTGAAACCCATATATCAGTTTCCTTCCACTGTACAGTTGCACACTTGTTCATGTTGGTCTATCACATAAAATGTAAATAAAATGTGTGACTCAAAAAAGCATGGGTGGTGACACCAAGCGCTGGGTAAACACTTAGAAGAAATCAATGCATGGATGGGCTTAAATTTTCTTCAGCTGAATCAAAACAAAACTGAAGTAATAATCTTTGGACCAAAGGAAGAGCGTTTAAAAGTTAGCACACAGCTTCAGTTAATACAGCTAGAAACCACCAGTCAGGCTTTATTTTAATTTAATTTAATTTTACTTTTTTAAATTACTTCTGTTGTTTGATTTTATCATTTGATTTGTTTTTCTGTGTCTGTATCTGTGTTTATTTGCTTTGTGATTGTATTGTAATTGTATGCACAGCGCTTTGAGTGTCTCGTTGCTGAAAAGCTCTATATAAATAAACTTACCTTACCAACGAAGGTGAATAAAGTCCACTGAGATATTTAGGATGTAAACAGCTATAAAATGTAATACGAACCCATTCAGTCATTTTCTACCTCTTCTTCCATTGTGGGTTGTGGGGAAGCTGTGCCTACCTCCAGCAGTCTATGGGCGAGAGGCGGGGTTCACCCTGGACAGGTTGGCAGTCCATCGCAGGGCAACACAGAGACACACAGGACAAACAACCATGCACACACTCATTGACACCTAAGGGCAATGTAGAGAGACCAATTAACACACAGTCATGTTTTTGGACTGTGGGAGGAAGCCGGAGTACCTGGAGAGAACCCACGCATGCACGGGGAGAACATGCAAACTCCATGCAGAAAGACCCCTGGCCGGGAATCGAAACCAGGACCTTCTTGCTGCAAGGAAACAGTGCTACTAACTGCGCACTGTGCCCATTCAACAAATAAATTTATTGAATGAGCACGGTGGAATTTGTTTCAGTAACTTAGCTTATTAAGTGACACACATTACATAGATTAACTGCACATAAAGTGATGTTTTCAAGCCTTTATTTCTCTAAATTATGAGGATTCTCTGCTTATAGCTAATAAAAACACAAATTTTAAGACTAGAATATTAGAGCAGACCAGTAAAAAACAACTTTTTTAATACAGAAATGTGGGCTTTTTGAATCTATGTTTTAAAAATGCTCAAAGGATGTTATTTTCAAAAAATACTCTTAAACTGTCAAACTATCTTTGTTGGAACAATTTTTGGAATATGATTGTGTTTATCATCCTCTTTGTTCACCTGACTATTCGCACACCCCTCGGTCCTCACATCCCTCCTGGCCAATGGAAGTTGCTGCACTGGTTGAGAAACATGGCTGCTGGTATGAGGAACAAATCAGGAACAGTATGTTTGAACGAGTGATGCTTCTATAACAGGAGTGACAGACAGAAAGCAGATCACTGAGAGACCACCAAGTGTTGAAAGAGTCTTGTTAAACAGTGCAGAGGTCTTGGACAAGATTCATTCTCCAGATATGTCTGAGACAAATTATCACCCTGCAGGCAGGCTGACACTCTGCATGGTGAAGAAATGCCTCTCTGGATCCTTGAGTTGACTGTCAACAGTTCTGAGTTAAAACATTTTCCTTAGAACAACCACTTTGTCTTCTACAGGGGCCAACAGAGACCAATCTCACTTTGAAACAACCTATTCAACTCACTCAAATAAAAGATTGCTTATTAAATGATAAATCAAGATAAAGACGAAGAGACAAGTAACTTTCAGCTTCCTAAGTCAGGCATCATCCATGGGATCCACAAACATGGAGGTGTTATTTTTGACAGTGTGGACACGCGGTCACCGTAGGTCTCATAGCTGAGTAGGACGAATGACACAGTAGGAATCCTCCTTTCACTTAAGCTCGGCAGAAGGAATCCTGAAACTATTTCACAGGTTTATCTTTGTCCTCAAGGCTAAATGGAAGGAAACAATGCGGGTCCAACAAGATGTGTGGCCAGTGTGGAGTTACAGTATGAAGTAGCTGTCAGAGCCAGGGCGTCTGGTGGTGACCCGGCGACAGCTGTGCCTGTGACGGTGGCATTGGTTGGAAAGTGAGAACATAACAACAAAACCTAGTAAGGGGAAGACAAATGTCCTGATTAGACCTCTCAGAATGTAGCTTTAAGTAGGATTTATGATAATATAAGTAATAATGAGGATAAAGAGAGAGAGAGGAGGCTGTATATCTGCTGGGACACTTTGTGCCACTCGGCTTTTGTTCTCCGTCTCAGTGCACCACTGACATGTGCACTGGCTTTATCATGTGGTTTATCTCACAGCTAAAGGAGGAGAGAAGACAGCGCTGTCCCATAAACACCTCTAAGTCTGCTTTGTTTTTTTAAGGCATTGTGCTCAGCAATCTTTTGGCTGACACCCAGGTGTTACCGCCTGGAGGACATCAGAGGACCGAAGACAAACATTGTCACAAGGTCTGTGCTGATGTTATTCAAGACAATTAGAGACTGAAATCAGATTAAATAATTTTTTTCTGTTCCGTTATCCTTTGGCAGACGCAACCAGTCACTAAATCGAAAAATGAAAAGACTCTCTAAGAGGCTTTCCCCCCAAAATGAAATAATCTAGACGATTAAACTTTGTTAAGGTAATAATTATTTAATCCTTGCACCCAGATACATTTACTAGACTTACATATCATATTTTAACAGACAGTGTCTGTATGTGTATTTTAATTATTAGACCACAACAGCAAATTCTTAGTATTCACACTTTCTCTCTCAGTCCACTTGTTGTCTTATTACTGAGAATAATGACCACCAGTGCCATGAGATCTTATATAAAAGACTTCCTCCTTAGCACTGCCCCAAAAAGGCCAGGTTTGTTGAGTGCGGGACTAATGGATGTCCCATCAACAGATTTTACCTGCACTGTGGATCTCTGCAGCTCCTCCAGAGTTACCATAGACCTCTTGGCTGCTTCTGTGATTAATGCTGTCCTTACTTAAGGTATGTCTTAGTAGGCTGTGCCACAATCTTTCCATATTCAGATGATGGAAAGAACAGTGTTCTCTGAATTGTCCACAGCTTTGGATATTGTTTGCGCCCTAATCCAGCTTTACACCTTTTCTTATCTGTCTTCTACGTTCCTTGATGTTCCTTTATGTCCCTCCTCGGATCAGAGGTAACAAAGTTATCTACGAGCAGACCCATCTGCTCTTCCTGAGACATCACCCTAAAGCATGGGTTTTAACCATTAAACGTCTGATAATGGTTTTACAGACCAACTCCTCTAGGGTAACAAAACACAGAGGTCAGAGGGGAGAGAGGTAAGGGAAGTTCAGAGCATTAAAAATAATTTTTCACAACACTTTTCACTAATTTGGTCTATCTGTAGGCAGTTAGCTGCACTGGATTTTATTTAGGGGTAAAATGTAAAAACATTTTGTAAAACATTTAGAAAACCATGTAACATCTTCCTTGTACTTCATGTTGGTCTAGGTCATAAATCCCAATAAAATACAATGATAAAACATTTTCTAAGTAAAGGCTTTAGTGGCATCACTGCTTTCTTTCCTATCTTTAGTCTGTAGCAACAACATCGAGAGTTAAATACTAAGCAAAATATTTATTTGTATACTTGAACAAACTTTAGATTCTCTCAACTCCACCGTTCCTGACTTTGAAGTCATTATTAATTTGCCCTTTAAACAGAAGAGTCCATCTTTAATGTATGCTTAAAAAATGTCAAACTCAGAATATATCTGTGTTGTTTCTACAGTGTTTATTCACAAAACAACTCTAATTGGCCTTTAGTTATTCAGCCTCTGCACTGGTTTCAAGTATCCATCAGGTCTCCAGCTGATAAAGTGAGGCTGAAGAGGCTTGAACCTAGCTGCTGAAGTTCAGGAAACGGACAGAAGAGAGCTGAGAATGAGAGCCTTGATATGCTGAGAAGTGTGACACCAGGAGCAGACAGCCAATTGTCGAGACCCAAAAGGTTGCTGAACTCCAGCGTGTGAAGTCCTCAGAGTTAAAGGGACTCCCATGGTTCTTCACGAGGTCTTCAGGTGGTCAGTTTAATAAACACATGACTTAAAGATGTCTACTGTTAATGTGATGCTTATTATCAGCGTTGATCCTATTGGTTAAAATTACAAATGCATTGGGGAGGTGGGAAATAATCCGTCGAAGGTGAATGTATTTATTTCCAGCATGGCACAGAGAGCTTTGTAAGCAGGCAGCTGTCCACCAAGCCTTTTATTGTACACAGAGGAGGGTAAACTGAGGTCCGCAAGCAGGCAACAAAGGTCTCAGAGAAACAATCCAAGCCAAAATATTCACAAGGTTATCTTTGTCTAGGACAGTTCAATCCAGACACAAAATACTCTGTCAGGGTGATGGAGAACCATATTGTTGTAGTCTAAGTGAAAGGTTCTTCTTTTCAGTTCAGAAAACCTGTAAGGAAATGCTTCCTTACACTTATTCCTTATACAAACACAGGTTTATCAAGTTAATTGTACCTAATGAGGATGTAATAAAAAATACAATATTCTCTTTCACATTTTAGACAAAAGTGCTGGAAATTATTTCTAGTTAAAAGTACCACTCAACCTTATTGGCTACAGTCTTTTCTGTATTTTCATTATTTCTTTAACTTCTATCGCAAGAAGGTCATGACTAAAATAGACCCTGATTTAGGACCTTCTAATAGGCTTTATGTGCAACAGCCAATAGTAACAAGACAGCTATGATTGTCCACACCTTTATGTCTAAATACAGATGTTCCCTTTTGTGATCCTTTGTGTTCTTGCTCTGTCCTTATAGGGGGGCTGCATCAGCAAAGCACTGCCTCCTGGATGTATAAAGAGAGGAGATCCGAACAGCAGCAAAGACAGGAACACCTGCAGGTCAGTATACCATCCATTTATCATCATTGTTTTAACTTATCAAGGCAGTGACTCAACATCTAATGTCACATTTGATCTTTTAAAGATCCAACAGAAGAAGTCAGACAAAGAGAAGAGGAGGAACAAACAGGTAAAGAGTTTCATGGTATTTCAAAATAAACAGTGTTTCCCTCAAACACTTAAATAACAAAAAATAACAATATAATATATAGTATAGCAATGGGTAGAACATTAAGCAAGTTTCCAGACTTTTCCCATATTAATAATATAACTCTTTATATTAGGTGGAAACATGGAGGAGCCAATAAAACAGTATTGCAGCATATGCTTATGGATGTTTTGGTATATTGCAATTTCAATCCTTCTCTCCTCTCACACAGCTCCTAAAATTACTTTAAATCAAAGAAAATGCAGTTTCTTCAGCCAGTTCTTTATGCATCCTCTAATTATAACCATTTCTCACCACACCTTTAATTGTTCCCCTTTGAATATGTATTCATTTAAATGTATATTCTTATTTATGGTATTTATTTCTTTGCCGTTTTGTGTTAAAATAACCTCTTCTTGATCAATGGTCGTCATGCCTTATCAGTCATGTCTTATCAGTTTAAAATTAAAAAAAGATTGCAGTCGTTTAACAAATCCGATCACTGTTTTTGCAGTTTTGAACATTTTTCTTCTGACTTTTTTACAAATTTATTTGTTTCATTTAGATTTAGGATTTCTTTAGACTGTTTAGTGATTACAAGTAATCGACTTACTAAATCTTTTGAAACGAAACCCCAACTTCACAGCTTCCAAGATGTCATGCGACGCCCTAATGGCGGAGTTTGGGACTGCAGCATCTTTCCTGAGAAAATCTGACATGGAGCGTCTGGAGGCCCAGACGCGACCCTTTGACATGAAGAAGGCCTGCTTTGTGCACGACCCCGAAGTGGAGTATGTTAAAGCTACAGTTACCAGCAGAGATGGGGACAAAGTCACCGTTGAAACCGAAACTGGAAAGGTATGTAGGCCACAAATTTACATTTATAACCTGGAGAAGTGACTGTGGAAAGAAAACTTCAACTTTTAGTGGCTTTTAAAAGACTTTAAGAAAGGTTCTTCTCTATGATAAATTCTTTACAGACTGTTACAGTTAAGGATGTAGATGTCCACCCCCAGAACCCGCCAAAGTTCGATAAAATCGAGGACATGGCCATGTTCACCTTCCTCCATGAGCCTGCAGTGCTGTTTAACCTCAAGGAGCGTTATGCAGCATGGATGATCTATGTCAGTAAAGACCACTAATATCCAGAAGTGACCCATCCACCACTTAACATTCCCAGTAAGTAATACATTTGCTGTCTGTTTGTGGCCTCAGACCTACTCAGGGCTCTTCTGTGTGACCGTCAACCCCTACAAGTGGCTCCCGGTGTACGATAAGTCAGTGGTTAACGCCTACAGAGGAAAGAAGAGGAGTGAAGCTCCTCCTCACATCTACTCCATCTCTGACAATGCCTACCAGTACATGCTGTCTGGTGAGTCTCCCTCTGCAGTAGCAGCTTGTAAAAATGTCAGACGTTACCAAGATGTTAAAAGACAGGAGGCCTAACAGAGATCTTTATGTTTCATGTTGTAGACAGAGAAAACCAGTCAATCCTCATCACGTAAGTCTGATATCATCCTCACTACTGCTTTGATTTTGTTTTTCTATATATATATATATATATATATATATATATATATATATATATGTTGTATAAACTATTCATGTTTTCTGTCCAAGTGGAGAATCTGGTGCAGGAAAGACTGTGAACACCAAGAGGGTCATCCAGTACTTTGCCAGCATTGCAGCCGTTTCTGGCAAGAAAGATCCAAGTCAGGAGAAAAAGGTTCATGTTATTCCATAAATGTTGCATGCAATGATAAATACGTAATCTACGGCTTGAGTAATGAAACCTTGTGCACTGCTTCCACACAGGGAACCCTGGAAGATCAAATCATCCAGGCCAATCCTGCTCTGGAGGCTTTCGGAAATGCCAAGACCATCCGAAATGACAACTCCTCCAGATTTGTACGTATTATTATCAGTTCATTTTATTCTAACTGTGAAATGCTTTTTTCTTGTAGCATCTAAAGAATGTACAGAATTAGGCTTCAAAAGGCTGATACTGAGTTGAAGAAACGACAAAGAGATAAGTTGTGTTGTTTACTAATTCACTTTATATAATTACATTTAACAGGGTAAATTCATTCGAATTCACTTTGGGGTCAGTGGAAAATTGGCCTCAGCTGACATTGAGACATGTGAGTTTTTATTTGATAAAAGTTGAACATTTTTCCATTATTTTATGAATGATGTTCTAATAAAACCACATTTTGTTACTTTTGTAAGAGCTCAAACAGTAATGACCATCTATATCCTGCATAGAAGTGTTTTTCAAGGCTTCGCCTTAATAAGAATGCGGCATATTTAAACCATTAACACAAGCCTAGAACTTATTTATTCTACTTGTGGTCTCTTGTGGACACCCAAAATATTCTCATTCCATGACTTTTAGATCTGTTGGAAAAATCTCGTGTCACTTACCAGCTCAAGGCTGAGAGAGACTACCACATCTTCTATCAGATTCTGTCCCAAAAGATGCCAGAGCTGTTGGGTGAGAGCGCAATTAACGAAGAGTTTAAAATCCTATAAAAAACACCTAGGTCCTTATAACTGAGCCTCTTGTTTCCTTTAACAGACATGCTGTTGATCACTAACAACCCCTATGACTATGCATACATTTCTCAAGGAGAAACAACTGTAGCCTCCATCGTTGATGCAGACGAACTAATGGCCACTGATGTAAGTGGACGCAGACTGTTGCCAGAAACCCCACATGTACATAATTTCCAAACTAAATCAAGTGATCGTTTGCTGTTTAAAGGAAGCTTTTGATGTCCTGGGCTTCACCCAAGAGGAAAAAAATGGCATTTACAAGTTGACTGGAGCCATAATGCATTATGGAAACATGAAGTTCAAGCAGAAGCAGAGGGAAGAACAAGCAGAGCCTGATGGTACAGAAGGTAAGCAATAAAACTGTCTGTTTACACTCTCTGATATCACAGTAACTACAGAAACACAATTTGATCCAAAAGACTGTGATATTAACAATGCTATGACACAATAACCACTTATAGATGTGGACAAAGTGGCATATCTTATGGGCCTAAACTCTGCAGACGTCATCAAGGGGCTGTGTCACCCAAGAGTTAAAGTAGGCAATGAGTGGGTCACCAAAGGCCAAAGTGTGCAGCAGGTGAGAAAAAGTAGTACAACGTTTCTTTAAATTTGTGTATATCAACAAAATGAATCAATATCTAATTTTAATCTGTTTTTCTTTGTCTACTTTTTAGGTGTACTACTCAATCGGTGCTCTGGCAAAGTCAGTGTACGAGAAAATGTTCCTGTGGATGGTTGTGAGAATCAACCAGTCCCTGGAGACCAAACAGCCTCGGCAGTACTTCATCGGTGTATTGGACATAGCTGGATTTGAGATCTTTGATGTAGGTTTGAGCAGTTTTATGGGCATCAGGTACTCCTCAAAACTGTATAACACAAAATCACACTCTGCATTTGCCTATGGCTTCTAGTACAACACCTTTGAGCAACTGTGCATTAACTACACCAATGAGAAGCTGCAGCAATTCTTCAACCACCACATGTTTGTGTTGGAGCAAGAGGAGTACAAGAAAGAAGGCATTATTTGGGAGTTCATTGACTTTGGCATGGACTTGGCAGCCTGCATTGAACTCATTGAAAAGGTTGGTATATTGTCCGGTCTAAAACATTATAGGGTCTCATCTGAGGATTTAATCATTGAGAAAAAAGGGTTTGCAGATGTAGCCACCAGCTATCGAAAAAAAAGCCCTAGAACTCATAATTATGCTGTCATCTCTTTCTGTGCACAGATATAGAGTGATTTTAAACTTGTGGATTGCTTGATGTTTAATCTTTTCATGCATCTATCCTAACAGCCAATGGGCATCATGTCTATCCTTGAAGAGGAGTGCATGTTCCCCAAAGCCAGTGATGCAACATTTAAGGCTAAACTATACGACAACCATCTGGGTAAAAGCCCCAACTTCCAAAAGCCCAGAGTTGTTAAAGGGAAACCAGAAGCTCACTTCTCTTTAGTTCACTATGCTGGTACCGTTGATTACAACATTTCTAACTGGCTGGTAAAGAACAAAGATCCACTGAATGAGACTGTGGTTGGACTCTTTCAGAAGTCCAACCTTAAGCTACTATCTATGCTCTTTGCTGGGTATGCTAGTGCTGATTCAGGTGAGGTCTCAATCAACACACTGATTGTTACTTTTATTGAATGAAAGTAACAATTTTACTAACACACTTAAATGTCTACAATTCCCATGCAGCTCAGGATGCCGGAGGCAAAGGAGGGAAGGGAGGAAAAAAGAAAGGTTCTTCCTTCCAGACTGTCTCTGCTTTGCACAGGGTAAAATATATATAATTTTTCAGACATTTCTGGGGTTGGGTTTACTGTATCAATATCTTAATTATGCACTCCTTCCATTAACAGGAAAATCTAAACAAGCTAATGACCAACTTAAGGTCAACTCACCCTCATTTTGTTCGCTGCATCATCCCCAACGAGACCAAGACTCCTGGGGCTATGGAGAACCCTCTGGTTATGCACCAGCTGCGCTGTAACGGTGTGCTGGAAGGGATTAGGATCTGCAGAAAGGGCTTCCCTAACAGGATTCAGTATGGAGATTTCAAGCAAAGGCAAGACAATACATGATCTTCTCACGTTGTTTGAAAGATGCTTTGATGCACTCGGGTATAAATGATGTTTCAAGGCGTGACAGTTTACTAAGGAGCTATGTTCAAGTTATAAAGGTTGGCTCAGAAGATGTCATTGTAGACATATTCTCTACAGCAACTGTGACATTTCAAGAGGTGACGTTATTGATGCTTCCATAGCGTAGCGTGAAGTAGGTTTGTCCCAGTTGTAAACACAGGGAAGGGCACAGGAGCCTAGTTGGTACACCTTTGACTGTAATACCCCCCATCACACTATTGCTTATCTGCCTCATAGAAACCTAGTGATGTCATATTTAATGGACATGAGCACATAAATGATTTGCAAACGTTTTAACAATGACCAGATAAAGTGTGTCAGAGACCATTTAACTTACCTCGACATGCTGAATGCTTGAAGAGCCTGAGATGGCAACGTAGTTGTCCCTGTCTTCTGATTAATTCAGCTAATAATTATTTGACCATTGGGAGACACTCAGGACCTGTGTATAGATAACTGAACTATCAGCCCAAGATGATCAGGCCATTATTTAGCATAACAAAAAAAGACAAGAACTATTTGGTGGCATGGAATCAAAAACTTTACCTGCTCTGTCGATTTGTTTTAGTAGCCATGCAATATATGTAACCAGAGCAGATATTAAATAAAACAAATATTTCCTTGCTATGGCCGGACTGGTTGATTCACAAACTTTAGTCAGTGCCTTCATGTTTAAATCCATTTCAAAATGTATTTAGATATGCCAACATACTTGGGAACTTAAGAAATAGTGCAACAGCTGCTTAAATTTTAAAGTTCTGCAATATAGAACTTTTCTGCATTCCATCATCTTTGCCTCCAATGATTATGATGGTTGCCGCGTTGTTTCAGATATCGCATCTTGAACCCAAGTGCCATACCTGAAGGGCAGTTCATTGACAATAAAAAAGCAGCCGAGAAACTTTTAGGGTCTTTGGATATCGATCATGAACAGTACAAGCTGGGACACACAAAGGTTTGTTCTGTTGATAAAAAAAACCAAAAACATTAGGATCAGATTGAGGAGCATGTTTTCTGTACTTTGACAAAAAATCTGTCACCATCAGGTGTTCTTCAAAGCTGGCCTGCTGGGTCTACTGGAAGAGATGAGAGATGATCGTCTAGCTCTCATCATTACTGGAATTCAGGCAAGATCCAGAGGACTGCTTGCCAGGATTGAGTTCCAGAAAATTGTGGAACGCAGGTTGGAGTTCATTGCTTGTTTTTACTGCAAAAAGATAACGGTGGCAAAGAAAACTCAAACACCCTAATGTTCTCCACAGGGATGCCTTGCTGGTGATGCAGTGGAACATCCGTGCCTTCATGGGTGTCAAGAATTGGCCCTGGATGAAGATGTTCTTCAAGATCAAGCCTCTGCTTAAATCAGCAGAGACTGAAAAAGAGATGGCAAACATGAAAGAGGAGTTCACCAAGCTCAAGGAGGCTTACGCCAAATCCGAAGCCCGCAAGAAAGAGCTTGAGGAAAAAATGGTCAGCCTTCTCCAAGAGAAGAATGATCTACAGCTGCAATTTCAGTCTGTAAGTCTGTAGCCTCTTATCTTAATTTCTCACAAGTACAGAGAGCTACTATAGAATTCAATGCTGGTTAAATATCCTGTCTGTAGGAGCAAGACAATCTTACAGATGCTGAGGAGCGATGTGAAGGTCTGATCAAAAGCAAAATCCAGCTGGAGGCCAAAGCGAAAGAGCTGACAGAGAGACTGGAGGATGAGGAGGAAATGAATGCAGAGTTGACTGCCAAAAAGAGGAAGCTTGAGGATGAATGTTCAGAGCTCAAGAAAGACATTGATGATCTGGAGCTGACTCTGGCTAAAGTGGAAAAGGAAAAGCATGCCACTGAGAACAAGGTATATTTCATTTAAACTGACGGATCATTGACCTTCGACCTTGACTCGCAGTTTATCTTTGGGAATAGTTACCGTCTAGACAGTAGTCTGTTATGTGTTGCCTAAGGTGAAAAACCTGACAGAAGAGATGGCAGCTTTGGATGAAATCATTGCTAAGTTGACCAAAGAGAAGAAAGCGCTTCAGGAGGCTCATCAGCAAACACTGGATGACTTGCAGAGTGAGGAGGACAAAGTCAACACTCTGACCAAGGCCAAAGTCAAGCTGGAACAGCAAGTCGATGACGTGAGTTCTCACAATTATCACTGCGTTGAAAAATATGGCCATGATCTAGAAATACGTTTGTGAAGTAATTGTTTGAAATGTTTATTTAGCTTGAAGGATCACTGGAGCAGGAGAAAAAAGTGAGAATGGATCTGGAAAGAGCCAAGAGAAAGTTGGAAGGGGACTTAAAGTTGACCCAAGAAAATGTGATGGATCTGGAGAACGACAAACAGCAGCTAGAGGAAAAACTTAAAAAGTAAAAATCACTTTACAAAGTAGCAGCTGTGATTTGATGGCAGGTAAAGTAAAGCTTTTATGTCTCTGAATGCAGGAAAGATTTTGAAATTAGCCAGCAACTCAGTAAAATTGAAGATGAGCAGGCAATGGGTGCTCAACTTCAGAAAAAACTGAAGGAGCTACAGGTAAGTTCATCATCATGTAGTGTTTCATTTTCTCTTTATTAATCCTACTCCTAAAAATCTGGTGATTTTCATCAAGGCCCGAATCGAAGAGCTTGAGGAGGAACTGGAGGCTGAAAGAGCTGCCCGGGCCAAAGTGGAGAAGCAAAGAGCTGATTTGTCCAGGGAGCTGGAGGAAATCAGTGAGAGGCTAGAGGAGGCTGGAGGAGCCACCGGAGCCCAGATCGAGCTAAACAAGAAGAGGGAGGCCGAGTTTCAGAAGATGCGCCGAGAACTCGAAGAGACCACTCTGCAGCATGAAGCCACCACCGCTACACTGAGAAAAAAGAACGCAGACAGCATAGCCGACCTGGGAGAGCAGATCGACAACCTGCAGAGGGTCAAGCAGAAGCTGGAGAAGGAGAAGAGTGAACTCAAGCTGGAGCTGGACGATGTGATCTCCAATGTGGAGCAAATTGCCAAAGTTAAAGTAAGATGCTCCAACAAAACTATATGCATTTTAGAAAACCGGATGCTAGATGACTGACATCTCTTTATTTTATTACAGAGTAATACAATTAATTTACAACAGTATTTGAAAAACTTGTCAATTTTAGAATTGGTACTTTAGAAACTCAGCTAGACATTGTTCCAGATAGGACTGTGGGGCCTCTATGCAAAGAAAATGGGCCAAGACTTTATACCCTACTGGTTTTCCCAATATGGGTTGTATTAGGTCAACCCAAGGGTGTCCTATATAAGAGGACCACTGAGAGCCCAGACCCACTTAATACCCATCCAGTCTGAACAAATTCCACATTGGGCCAACAAACACATACTGTGGCTTCTACCTGCATAACACATTGCTATGCACCTGTACTACTGTATTGCATGTTTGTGCTAATTTGCAGTAAATATAGCAAAGCTAACTCAGTCAAGTGCTAAACAGAACATACTTTTTATATTTAGTGCTTTTTCACTTTTGTGTAAGTAGTCTTTAGTGCTTGCTAACATTTGTATTTTCAAGAAAACTTTTCTAGCAGTTTTCTGATAAGCTAAAAGTCATCAACACCACATTTATTTTATTTGTAGCGACACAAAAAAGCAAAAATTAAAATGAACTGTAAAAATAGAAATTGCCGGCACCATTTTTTCTACAGATACGGTAAATTTGACACCTTATTAATGTTTTCCTTTAGACCAACCTGGAGAAAATGTGCCGCACCCTGGAGGATCAGGTGTCTGAATACAGGACGAAAGCGGAGGAGGCCCAGCGTACCATTAGTGACTTCACCACGCATAAAGCAAAGCTACAAACTGAAAATGGTAACAAAGTACACTGAAATAAAATTGTTAGCCTTTACTGACATTTAAAAACCACAGAATATTAGCGCCTCAGTACTATGGTCAATGAAGATAGGACAATCTACAGACTGAACCTTTGTGTTACAGGGGAGCTTGTCCGGCAGATGGAGGAAAAAGACTCTTTGGTCTCCCAGCTAACCCGAGGAAAGCTGTCCTATACTCAGCAGGTTGAAGACCTCAAGAGACAGCTGGAGGAGGAGATCAAGGTAAGTACGATTTCAAGAAGTGCTGCTTTTATAGCAAAATGTCAACCAGCAAGAAAACTTAATTTTATGTTAATTTTTTAAAGGCCAAGAATGCACTTGCCCATGCAGTGCAGTCTGCTCGCCATGACTGCGATCTGTTGAGGGAGCAGTTTGAGGAGGAGCAGGAAGCCAAAGCTGAGTTGCAGCGCAGCTTATCCAAGGCCAACTCCGAGGTGGCTCAGTGGAGAACCAAGTACGAAACTGATGCCATCCAAAGGACTGAGGAGCTGGAAGAAGCAAAGTAAGGACTTACCTTCCTTACCTCTTTTGGCAAAAAAATGTGTTCTCTGAATTTCACTTTTTTGGTGGCAAAGATTTATTGCTTTATTACAACTTTGCTTTTAGGAAAAAGCTAGCTCAACGCTTGCAGGAGGCTGAGGAAGCTGTTGAAGCTGTGAATGCTAAATGCTCCTCCCTGGAGAAAACCAAACACAGGCTTCAGGGGGAAATTGAGGATCTTATGGTGGATGTGGAAAGATCTAATGCGGCTGCTGCAGCTTTGGACAAGAAACAAAGAAACTTTGACAAGGTGATAACACATCAGAGAAACATTTGTAGTTGGGAAAAAGAAGAACTTGCTGAAAAAAATTGTTACATGGTATGCTTGCAGGTCCTTGCTGAGTGGAAGCAGAAGTATGAGGAGTCTCAGATGGAGTTGGAAAGTGCTCAGAAAGAGGCACGTTCTCTCAGCACTGAGCTGTTTAAACTAAAGAACTCCTATGAAGAATCTCTGGATCATCTGGAGACCCTGAAACGTGAAAACAAGAATCTTCAAGGTAAGTAGACCCCTTGCTATGATGACTGAGCTTTCACAACAAATACTTTATGGTTGGAGGATGGAAAACTGAATGATTTCGCCTAAAACAGAGGAAATTTCTGACCTGACTGAGCAACTGGGTGAGGGAGGAAAGAACATCCATGAGTTGGAGAAGATCCGTAAACAGTTGGAGCAAGAGAAAGCCGAGATACAAACTGCTCTGGAGGAAGCAGAGGTGATAAAATGTCGAAATTTTCATGCATTTAGCCCAACATGATGCTGTGTAGGAAGCCCACTCATTTTCTGTTTATGGGGCAGGGTTCCCTCGAGCATGAGGAAGGTAAGATCCTTCGAACCCAGCTGGAGTTCAATCAGGTGAAGGCGGACATTGAGCGTAAGCTGGCTGAGAAGGACGAGGAGATGGAGCAGGCCAAGAGGAACCAACATAGGGTGGTGGACACCCTGCAGAGCTCCCTGGAGGCGGAGACTCGCAGCAGAAATGAAGCTCTCAGGCTGAAGAAGAAGATGGAAGGAGATCTCAATGAAATGGAGATCCAACTGAGCCAGGCCAATAGGCAGGCATCAGAGGCCCAGAAGCAGCTCAAGGGAGTTCATGCCCACCTAAAGGTGAAACCTAACATCACAACTTCAGTTTCCATTTTGGGGTCTTTACTTGTCAATGAAAATCAAATAGAATAAATACATTTTTCGTCATGACAGGACTCACAGCTGCAGCTGGATGATGCTCTCCGTAGCAATGATGATCTGAAGGAGAACATTGCTATTGTGGAGAGACGCAACAATTTGCTGCAGGCGGAGCTTGATGAGCTGAGATCTCTGGTGGAGCAAACGGAGAGAGGTCGCAAGCTGGCAGAGCAGGAACTGCTGGATGTCAGCGAGAGAGTTCAGCTGTTGCACTCACAGGTACACCTGCAAACATACCTGTACCCAGGTTAGTATCAGGGTCAGTTTATGAATTGGGGTCTCCACCCAGGGTGGCACAGAACAGGAGGTGTCATGAGTGCTCCAAGAAGGGTTTTTACCTGCAAACAGGTTTTCTGTTGCTTACTTGCCCGGCAGGTAGGTAAGTAGCCTGGCAGTTGCCACCCACTTATCCTTCACCAGAGATTCTACAAATGCTAGCTGGGCATTAATCCCAATCAAGTTTAGTCGAGGGGTTGGGATTTTTCATTGCTAAAGGCTACTCCAAGGTTAGACCCTCTAATATATGAAAAGTGAAAAGAGAAAGAGTGAAGTCAGGATACTGCACTTTTTCTAGCAAGGGAGAAACAGTTTATTCCAGATTCCCTGACTGTAAACTAGAAAGTTATATTGTTAGAGTAAAGGTCACTTACCAAACAAAAAATTACTCTCCTACATGGAGGCCCACTCGCACCAATACACTCTCTCTTTTGCCTCAACTTGTGCCAGGAGGGATTGAAGCACTTGGACTGGGGGTCTCTACACAGCAGACAGATGACTGATCTCTGACCCTGCGCCTCTGTTCCACAGCATAGTTTTCTTTTTTTCTTGTGAATACTGGGCTTCAGCATTGAAACCTCAAACAGGGAAGCCGATAGGGGTTGCTTCTTTTAAAATTCCACATCTGGGATTCCTAACACTATCTATCTCTCTTCTAAGGCTAGTAGAGGTGTGGGACAGTGGGATTTGAGCGGTTCAGAAGAATGAGTTTGCCCAATGTGCCATTCAAATAAGAAGTACCACTGGCTGGTGTCTCATGCTACCATTCTGTCGTGATCTTCTAGAACACCAGCCTGCTGAATCAGAAGAAGAAGCTTGAGGGAGACATCGGCCAGCTTCAGAATGAGGCTGAGGAGGCCGTGCAGGAGTGCAGAAACGCAGAGGAGAAGGCCAAGAAGGCCATCACTGATGCAGCCATGATGGCGGAGGAGTTGAAGAAGGAGCAGGACACCAGTGCCCACTTGGAGCGCATGAAGAAAAACATGGAGCAAACCATCAAAGACCTGCAGCATCGCCTTGATGAGGCGGAGCAAATAGCTATGAAGGGTGGCAAGAAGCAGGTCCAGAAGCTGGAAGCCAGGGTAAATATCTCCAACCCTCACAGTGCTGCTGAGAAATACATCGCTCCGTGACTTTTATGTTTCTACAAATGTAACATCCTTGTTTTTTCTTTTTTTTTTTAAGGTCAGAGAGTTGGAAAGTGAGATAGACATGGAACAAAGAAAAGGCAGTGACGCTGTCAAAGGGGTCCGCAAGTATGAGAGACGCATCAAGGAGCTCACCTACCAGGTCACTCCCTCACTGTGTTAAACAGTCATCAAATGTTAAAGTTTATGCCTAATTAATAATATGATCTGCATATTAAACAGACCGAGGAAGACAAAAAGAACCTGACCCGTCTGCAGGATCTGGTGGATAAACTTCAGATGAAAGTGAAATCCTACAAGAGGGCTGCAGAGGAAGCTGTAAGCTAAAACACTGCAGCTCAAAGTTTTTTTTTCATGTTTTCATATGCTGGTAGGACTGTATAAAAACCACCCTGATCTGAATTTGTCAGGAGGAACAGTCCAACGTAAACCTGAGCAAGCTGCGCAAGTTACAGCACGAGCTGGAGGAGGCGGAGGAGAGGGCTGACATCGCAGAGTCTCAGGTCAACAAGTTGAGAGCAAAGAGTCGAGACCCCGGAGCTAAGGTGTGGAAGCGTGTCATTGTTTCGCACCAAAAATCGCTGCTTTTAATCAATTTGCAAAAGGTGATGTCTTCTTCTTTTAATTTTACAGAAATCACACGATGAAGAGTGAAGCCGGTATCTGAGTTCATATGCATACATGTAGTTTAGATGTAGCAATGCAGTTGTTCTTTATCCTCCATGCAACATGAGCAGAATAAAGAATAAATGAGATATGCATGCACCACCAGTCTCTGTTGTTTCATTTAAATATATCGGTGGATAACAGCAGCCCTAAAAAAGAAAAGCAAGATGTCTTTCATACCTCTACAAAACTGATGTATCTTGTTTATGGATAAAACAATTTAATCTTGGTGTCGTTTCTGAGAATTTGGCTACTCACAGGAGGCAGCTCTGATGGACTGCTGACATGAGCAGCTGACTATGCAGCTGGGGATGAGCTGTAAGAGGATGGCTGCAGGCAGCTTGATTTAGACAGGAGGAAAACTAATGAACTAGAAAATGAAGCAACTGACAATGTTAATGTTAACCTTTATCCGATATAAAACCAGTTTTGATGTATGTTTGGAATTACTGTCTCAAGCGTTCCATAAACTGGTCAAAGCAAACACCAGTATCACCATCTACAGTAAAACAAGTTAAACATCAGCGTGGGGGTGCCAGCAAAGGAAGAAGCTCCAGTTCTTAATCTAGCATCTTTATGCTAAACTGAAACTTAAGATGAAGCAAAGATTGAGCTTTTTGACTACATTGACAAGAAGAATGTTTGGAGGAGGTTCGGCAAGGCTAAGAATGCCGAATCAACTGTAGAACATGGTGATGGTAGCATCATGCTATGGGGCTGGTTTGGTTAAATTAAGCTTAAAGCCATGTCAGAGCAAGGAAGCTAACCCATTAAAATAAGGCCTATCAAAACTGTGAAGAAGTGTGATCAAAGTGGAAGCCGTTTGTTGTATTACCACTCCAACCTGGAAAAAGAGCAGTTCAGTTAAATAGCTAAAAGCCTTTAACTAATTATGCCTATGATGAGTGTATGCAAACGTTTGAACAGAACAGTAACATGAACCTATGGAAAATGTTGCAGCTAAAAATATTATGATGACAAACAGTAAATAGGAAAAACTGGACTGCATCTGACTGTAACATATTAGTCCATTAGAGGGCAGCGTTGGAGATTTCCACCAGAATTTGCATAATGGGCTTTTTAAAGTCTTCATTTTGAACATTTGCTACTATTTACTTATTTTGTCTGACTTAGAATAGGCAAGCATAAAATAAGCATTTAGATCTATTGTCAAATTTACATTGCAACATTCAATTTGCAAAGAAGTATTAGTTCCTGTATGTTTTCAGACTGAGAAACAAAATCTATTTCTCTGAGGGTGATCATGAGAACGGACTTAACTGAATTAAACTTACAATTCCTAAAGGAAACACTTGACAGCCTTTGGAAAGTCTGATCAACTATTACCAAGATAATAAAGGACAATAGAACATGGCTCACTGGGAGCTAAATATAAAATATGAGAATGTAGAAAAACAGATGTGAAAGCAGTGCATTCAGGATGATGACCTACACTGTGAAGCAGCAATGCCCATCCCAGATGATGTCATGACTTGAAAATCTGAAGCAGAATTGTGTTGCCTTGGTGTCAAATCATCTTAGGTCAAGTCACAAAGTACGCTGCCAGAAAACTCATGGAGTATAGATACACCATGCTGGTCAAAGGATGATTTATCTAACCATTGCCTCAGCAATGTACTGATTGCCACAACTAAAGTCAACATGAAGCATCCAGCTGTAGGTTGTGAGGCTTTTGGATGGTACCTACAGTACAGACTATTAAAAGTAGATGGCACTCAGGAACTCATTCATCTGGTTAGGGAGAAACCCACGAAGAAGAATGGTGCCTGAGGCGTTATTTCTTTTGCTTTCAATACAAATTTAACTTTATTGCCTGTAAATGGAATTTAAAAGACAGACAAGAAATGGACATGAATAACACAGGGAAAGCCAAAAAGCTTTGTTAGAAAAGTCAAATTTATTTATAAAACAGACATATTAGGATTTAGGATTGTCATTGTGCAAATAAGAGCAGAATGTTAGACGGAAGATATTAATGAAATAAACTCCAGTGGACAATTCTCATATTTACAGACATTTCAGATTCTACTCCCTTCAATGATAAACACAATAGATCTTGAAACCTCATATGACAGCATATTATATACATAACTTTTGTACTTGCTGTCAACTTGCAGAATGAAATGCAAAGCTGAAGACAGAGTTTGTGCCAAAAGCCAAACCTTACAAAGTGCTTTGTTCTTTTAAAATAACCACATGTATACTTACAAGTACCGGACACCTCAACCATGCCACAACACTATAAATGTTAAAATCAATCATTATTTGGGATTTCTAACTTGCAGAGCTGCATTCAAATACAATATACTGTATGTACATTGTATCTAAACTATGCTGATTAAGTCAGGCTTGCTCATGCAGGATCCCGCCTTCCTACCATGACTGCAAACACAAGTTTGAAGAAGCAGATCAAGCAGAGTGCCTCTTTTTCCCAGCTACCCTCGTGTCTTTTTTGTTATAGAATAAACAAAAACAGGAGAAAGATTCATTATAAAAAACAAAATGAAAAGACTTGCCAGTCTCTTTTCAACAAGTTTCATGATTCTTGTTCTTGTCTGGACTCCTTTCACAGCTCTGTCTCCTTTCCTCCATCCTCCTCTGAGTCTATGTAATATTCATCATCTGTTGTTGTGTCAGAGCTGCTGTCTGAGGATTCCTCGAAAGTGTCCAGGCTGGACACATAGTCCCTGGAGGGTCGATGCGCTCTGGAAGACTGGCTGTCTGCTTGTTGCACTGCCTCTGGTGAGCTGGGAAAGGTGGGAGAGGGGAGACTGGGAGGTTTGGACATGCGTCTGATTACTGGTGAGAGGGGAGGTGTTGGAGGAGGCGTCAGTGGACCCTCTGTATCCCACGAAAAGTGACAGATGTTTATGCTGGGTCTTCGAATAAGACCTGGCTTTGAGGGAGTCCCAGTGCTAGACTGAGAAGGGGGCACTCCTGAGCTCCACTTTGCCAAGCACTGAGTCAATGATCGAGGAAGAGATCTGGATCGCCTCCCTTCATCATAGGGGAAATGCGACATGTGAGAATCATGATCAGGCTGGGTATAAAACTGTCCCACCTCAGCAGGTGTAATGGACCACCGATGCAACTCACTGCTATTACTTGCACAAGACAGAGCAGGCTGGGAAAGATCACCCACGCTCATGAATCTGGTTCCAGTAGAAATCCGTCCAGGCCGTGGAGGTCGACTGGAAAGCACGGAGCTGACAGAAAACGATCTGCCTGGTTCAATGCCATACTTTAAATCTGCATACGAGGACGTAAAAGGTTCCTTCTCCTTTCCTGGGCTTGGAGTGGGAGGACCAGTAGATGCCCGGCTCCTTCTTGAGACTCCTAATCTGATTCCTTCTCCGGGCTCGAATGGAGACAAGGATTCCCTGCGGCGCTGAAGCTTTGGGCTGTAGAATACGTTGTCATCAGACATTTCTGCAGTGGAAAATGGTGAAACAGGTGAAAGAGAGGAAAACGGTGAGAAGGGACTCCTGGGGCTGGGTGTAGACTTCTTGCACTGACTTGGATAAGCCGCATTAGGACTGAGGTTCCCATCAACACTATGATCTGAACAGGAGAGGCTTGTAGCTGTACGCTTTGTCCCACTGTTTGCATACAGGTCAAACTGTTCAACCGGTCCATGGACTGTCAGTTTACTTTGCTGTGCAGCACAATAATTTGGGTCAGTTTCTTGAACAGCACTTTCTGACCAAATAGACAAATCATTATCTGCCTTTGTTTCTCCAACAGACAATGCTGGTATTAGAATGTATCTATTGTCAATTTGTCTTTTTGTGTCCTCTGTTTTCATTGCATTGTCTTTCAGCGCCATCTCTTTCTCCTGTGTTCGGTCCTCCAGAGTTTTGGTACTGTCTGCGCTGACATCGCTGACACTGCTTTTGTCACTTGATCCACTGATAGAAGGTGTTTGGGAAGTTCGCTTCCACTTCCACGGGAAGGACAAATCATCCTCGGTTCGTCTGGAGTTAAATTTTTGCTTCAGTTTGTTGAACATTTGGTCCATTTTGTTGTAACTCTTGGTGACCCTCTCTGATTCTGACCTTGATAAACTTGAGCTTGGTGTGCTTATGCTTCTCTTTATACCAAATCGGCTTTTCTTAGGACTTTGTTCATTATTAACCTCAACTGAACAAAACCTATTTTTGCTCAGCACACTCTCCTTCATGCTTGTGTTATTGGGTTCATCGAGACTAGGTTCACTCTTTGTTGGTCTGCCATCAGTGGGGATCTGATCAGAAAGCCTGCACGACTGTTCAACTGCTGCCTTGCTCTGCGCTGAATGTGGCTGTTGATTAAACTTGGTCTCCACAGAAACAAAAGTGTTTGTGTTGTGTTGTGAAGATGTAGGTTTGGTGTTCTTTAGGGCTTCTGTAGCTGTGTCTGCTTTAGATTTGATTCTGTACACCAGTGTTTCTGTTACATAGGTTGAAGAAAAGGTATGTTTCTCATCTTCTTTTAGAGACTGTGAGGTGATATGAATCCTGTTGTCAAGAAGCTGAATCTGGCTATTTGGTTGATCCTGGGTGTGGTCCTGAAGGGTATTACGGTTGACCCCACCAGTGTCTGAAAGATTGCCTTTTGAGCTCCCTTGCTGGGCAGTTCCACTTAGAATGGGAATTGAAAATATCTGGGATGGCCTGACTGGCGACAAAGGAGGTTTACACTTGGACACATACTGGTCAGCATTTGATGAGGGCTGTGGTGTATGAGTTGACAGAGAGGGTTGGGTGGTCTGTGGTGAGGTCTTCGACTCTCCCTGTGTCTGCCTGGTAGACATAAGTGTAGAGTAAGGTGGAGTGCTATAGCGGTGTTTATAACCACTTGGGAAGTCAAGAGGGAGGGATAGGGGAGTGGAGTAACAACACTGAACTGTGCCAGACTCCACTGACAGCCCACGTTCCTGCCTGGTTGTACTTGGGCAGTGTTTGCCCTGGTCAGAGATAATGGTATCACCAACTGCGTGCTTGATTTTGTCATACTCTCTGGTAACTATCTCAGCACAGTCGGATGAGAAGGAGCGATATTTCCCTCCTTTTCCCTCCTGTATATTGAAAGTCTTGTGGTCAGGGGCACAAACGGGAGATCCACCCCCTTCTGGACTACCTGAACATTGATATGAGAAGATAGAAGAGGAGCCTAGGGAGAGTTTTGTGGAAGCTGGAGAGTTTGCTTGGACCTGGGAAGGATCTGGCCTCTCCACACTAACTGAATCTGAACAGTGTCCATCCACCGAGTCGTGCCATGTTACTCGCCTGTCTCTCTTTCCGTGTTTTTTTGGTTTTCTTTCTAGACTGTTGTAAACTATACTTTTTAACTTGGGAAGAGTAGGTTCTGAGGTGGGACTAGAAATTACAGGAGTTGCAGGGGGTGTTAGGAGAGAAGAGGCAGTTATAGAGGTGGGCGATGTAATGGCTGGAACGACCGGAGGGCTTAGGGTGGACGGGCTACGAGGAGGGGTAGCAGAAGATGTGGTGGGAGTGGTTGATAAGGAGCTGCATCTTGTTTTGTTGAAAGTGTTTACAGTTGGAATAAGGCTGGTCACAGGTTTAGAGTGGAAAGGTTTAGGAAGGCAGACATAACCTCTTTTAAAGCCAAGAGGTGTGACATTGGATTTACTGGTACATTTTGATGTTGATGCTGAAGAAGAGTGAACATTGGTGTTAGAAGAAACTTGATGAGACTGGAATGAAAATGTGTTTTTTGTGTTTGGGCCAGAGGAGTGGTCAGACATAGCTAAAAAAGCATGAGGTTGACTGCTGGGAGTGGTGGTATAATCATGAAAAAGAGGGAGTTTGGTCAACTTTTGTGTATCCATGTTGTTTTGAGATGTAGGAGCAGTGGTGGTTTTGGGTGGAGAGCCACTGTATTTACCAAAGTGATCTGCAGGTGGATTTGAGGTCATGGGAGTAAACAAAGTAGGTGCAGGTACATGTGCTGTAAACAAAGTCTTTCTTTCATCATCCT
Organism: Girardinichthys multiradiatus; assembly: GCF_021462225.1. Classification (NCBI taxonomy): domain Eukaryota; kingdom Metazoa; phylum Chordata; class Actinopteri; order Cyprinodontiformes; family Goodeidae; genus Girardinichthys; species Girardinichthys multiradiatus. The sequence continues at coordinate 15,445,910 of NC_061813.1, read as the reverse complement.
TGTCTGGAACATTGGTGTGCCTTGTTGTTGTTTGTGCTGAAACTGTGCCAAGTTTTAAAGCAGAACAACAATCAGGCATACTCTGAGGCCTTTGTGATTCTCTGTTGTCTAGATTTAAGCCATGCTGCTGGTTGGCAGCCTTTTCTGATTCAGGTGACAGAGTCTTTAAAGAGAGGTTCATGTTTTCTTTCCAAACTAACTCTGGTGTGTTGTTGTTGTCACTGTAACTGGACATATAAGTACTCAATCTTTTGTTGTCTGTCAGACTTGGAGAGTCTGGCTTTTGGTAGTCATTGTTGTTTGCATTTTTCACAATGGGAGAACTGCTTTCTTGAGAAACTTGTTTCCACCAGGAAGTTGATTTCAGATTGGTTCGCTTAGGAAGAGTGTGTGTTTTTAAAGGTGCAGAGTGATCATACTGAAAATATCTGGTAGGAGAAATGTCGCTCTCTGAGAATGGGTTTGTATTATCTGAATTCTCACAATTCTGTTGCCTGTCTAGAGGACCCTTACCCTGCAACTTAGGTTTGGAAGATGAAAAACTAGTCTGGGTCATTTGTACTGGCTGAGACTGTTGGGTAAAGGAATTGTCTTTCATTTTTATGTTTGTTGGTGAAGTTAAAAATAAAAACTTGTCAGACATGTTTCTCTCTCTATGATTGGAACATACTGGAGAAAGGACTGGTCCAGTTTCAGCTGTCCTGTAAGAAATAGATGAAGGAGAGAGGATGGGCTTTGGTCTGTGATTATGGAGAGAACTGCTCTGGGATAATGGCTTTACCTCAGGGAGGTCAGGAATTTGACTGGAGTTTGTGTTGTTAGAGTTGAATCTTCTAAAAGATAGAAGAAGACTGCTTGTTGTTGGTTTTGAGCTAAGAGAAGGTTGTCGACCTTGGAGGTCCATTTGGGGATTCCTTTGTTCATTAGAGTTAAGGGCGAGGGGAGACCAGGACATTTGTGAAGTGGCTGAAGGGCTTAAAGCCCCTGAATCTAAAGAAACAGTCTGAATCATGTCCTTTTTAGTATTAAAATCCAAGCTTGAAGGATCACTTTTACTCGACCAGCCTGCTGTATTACTTCTGGTGCCCAGTAACGGGACTCTCCTTGGAATGTTTGACCCATCTGTCAACACATTCTTTACGCCATGCTGGTTCCAAGTGCCCTGGAACCCTTGGTGATCTGGTGAAGTATTTACAACGTCCTGCAAATCTCCCTGAGCTTCTGAATATCCAGTTCCATCATTCCTTTTGGTCCGCCTAAGAAGTCCACTCCACTGAGGAGCCAGAACTGTTACCATGGTGGAAGATAACATGGGTACAGGGGCATCAGAATGGTTCCCAAAATGAGAATGGTTTTCAAGGTTTGTTTGGTGCTTTATGTCTGCTTTAGTTCCAGTTAAAGATCCAGGGCAATGTCTCAGCTGTGACTCACATGGAAGTCTACACAAGTCATTATGTTCACATGCTCCAGTGCTACCATTAGAAAGAAAGTGGGTTCTGCTCAGGTTTCTGGTAATCCCCAGATCATGGTTAACAACTTTGATGAGTTCTTCTTTCTTCTTGGCAGGAAACAGAATAGTCTCTGATGATGGAGATAAGCTGGTTGTCTCTATGGAGGAGTTGGATGAAGTTTTTCCATTAACCTGTTGAGATACAGAAAGATTACTGCCATTGTCTGAATGTTCTGTCCCTGCATCAAAACAAGTTTATTTTCACAAATGTTTCACCACTCAATATCCCTGCCTAGACACAGTGCCATGCATAAGTACTAACACCCCTTCAACGTTTTGATATTTTTCCACATTGCAACCATAAACTTCATTGTATTTTGTTTGAATTTTAGAGGCTAAACTGTGTGGCCGGGATGAAATCTTTGCCCATTTTTCTTTGCAGTATACCTTAAGTTCAGTCAGATTGGATGGAGAGCATCTGTGAACATCAATTTTCAGGTACTGCCAAAGATTCTCGACTGGACATCAGTCTGGACTTTAACTAGGTCATTATACAACATGAACATGCTTTGGTCTAAACCACTCCATTGTAGCTCTAGCTACATGTTTAGAATCCCTGTCCCACTGGAGGATGAACTCCTCCCCAGTTTCAAGTCTTCAGTAGCCCCTTACAGGTTTTCTTCCAGTTTTGTCATTTTATCCATCATTCTACCAATTCTGACAAGCTCCCCTTTTTTTGCTAAAGAAAAGATCCCCCACAGCATCATGCTGCCACCACTATGTTTCAGTTTGGGAAGGGTGAAGTGCAGGATGAGTTTTCTACCACACCTAGTTTTGTATGTCTCAAATGTTCAATTTCGGTCCCAACTGGGTCCCTAACATGGCTTGTGGCAAACATTAAACAACATTTCTTATGATTTCGTTTAAATAATTGTTTCATTTTACCCACTCTTCCAATTGTGGAGTGCATAACCAATAGTTGTCCTGTCAAAATATTACCCCACCTGAGCTTTGGATCTCCGCAGCTCTTTCAGAGATACATAATAATAATAATTCATAACATAACTTAATCCTGCATTAATCGTCTGTCCTGAGAGTTCCTTGGTCCTGACTATTCTTTTTGTTGACTAATGTTTTCTCAAGAACAATAATGTGACTTCTGAAGGCAGTTGATTTCACAGGCTTTTATTTAGCAGTATCAGAATTAATGGATTGAAATACCTGTATATTATGCTTTTAATTTGTGAAACTTAGTTAGAGACATACACAATACTGCCAAACTTATTTGCTCACCCATCCAAATACTTGAAATCAGAAGTTCCAATCCCTTCCAAGGCCACCGTCGTATGAAATCAAGCCCCCGGTCATGCAGACTGTCTCTTCAAACATTTGTGAAAGAATGGGTCGCTCTCAATAGCTCAGTGAATTCCAGCATGGTACTGTGATGGGTGCCACCTGTGCAACAAGTCCAGATGTGAAATTTTCTCACTCCTAAATATTCCATTGCCAACTGTCAGTCGTATTATAGGAAAGTGGAAGTGACTAGGAATGACAGCAACTCGGCCACGTAAACTGATGTGTCAGAGGCAGCGGATGGGGACGCGCACAGTGTGCTGAGGTCGCCAACTTTCTGCACTCAATCGCTACAGACATCCAAACTTCATGAGGCCTTCAGATCAGCTCAAGAACAGTACGTAGAGTCCATGGAATGGGTTTCCATGGCCGAGCAGCTGCATCGAAGACATACATCACTAAGTGCAATTAAAAGTGTTGGATGCAGTGGTGGATGGATGCCAATTGACTTTAGAGCAGTGGAGGAGTGTTTTATGGACTGATGAATCAGGGTTTGATGGTTGACAGAAGGTTGAACAGTACTTGTCCGACTGTATAGTGCCAAATGTAAAGGTTGGTGGAGGGGGGATTGTGCTGTGAGGTTGATTTTCAGGAGCTGGGCTTGGCCCCTTAGTTCCAGTGAAAGGAACTCTGAATGCTTCAGCATACCAGGAGAAGTTTGGACAATTCAATGCTGCCAACTTTGCGGGAACGGTTTGGAAATGGCCCCTTCCTCTTCCAACATGACTGTGCAGCAGTGCACAAAGCAAGGTCCATAAAGACATGGATATCTCACAAATGTGCTTCTGGAAGCATGGTAAAAAATTCCCATGAACACACTCTAAAACCTTGTGGACAACCTTCCCAGAAGAGTCAAAGCTGTTGTAGCTGCAAAGGGTGGACCAACGTCATATTGAGCTTAGGGATGGGGCCGATCCGATCCGGAAATTTCCGATCCTTTAGCCTAGTCTGTGCTTAGTGTTGTCTGCTGAAATGACTCCACAAGTGATTCCCTGCCGGCTGCTCTGCTAGGTGGCTACACACCGTGGAATGGATCTTCCGAAGATCCGAGGCGGGCCCCAGTAATGAGACATGCCTCCGTTCAGAAAATCCACTCCACAGTTGCTTAACTTTATTGTACTCGATTACCAACCGTTATCAGTTGTAGAAAACGAAGGATTTCGCAGCCTGATTGAACACTTGCATCCGAGAAATAGTTTACCCTCTAGGGGACATTTATCAGAGTCTGCGCTACCTGAACTGTACAACCGTGTTACAGCCAAGTTAGCTTAGAAGTTAAAAGAGCCCTGAGTTTTACAACAGATACTGATCAAAATCACATTTGTTTAATAGTGTGAAAGTTTACACGTATTGCACTTTAATGTTTACATTTGAAAACAAATCTGTTGCTGGTACAGGAGCAGGAATGTGCTTAATTTATGCTGATCAGTCACATTGTTTTATTGATATTGTAAATATACACATTTTGCACTTTTCTTTTATGAAAAGGCCTTTGAAAACATTTGTTGCTGCCAGTAGAGCCAGCAGACTTAATGTGTGCTGATAAACCAGGCCTTTTGTATTTTATTTGGAGAGGGTAGTTTTGGAAGTAGTTTACCCTTTTTGGTTGTCTTGGATTCAATAAATACTGACAGTAAATTTGAAACTCTTCGCATATTTGTTTTCAGGATGGGATTTTTCCAGTTAACAGGATTTATTGTTTTTCTGATCTTATACTTGCCTCAAATGACCTTTTTTGGGACATTCATGCATTAAATCTTACATAATCAGACTTGCCTGTAGAGAGGAATTTATTACAGCCTCATAAAATCAACAATAACGTTAATAATAATTTTTAAGCAAATAGAGCTCTGGTATCGGAATAGTATTGTATCGGCCGATATCCAAATTCATGTATCTGTATTGGACTGGAAGTGAAAAAGTGTGGTTTGGTGCATCCCTAATTGAACTCTATGGATTAAGAACGGGATGTCACTTAAGTTCATAGGAGGTGAGCCAAGTACTTTTGGCAATCTAGTGTATATCAATTTTGTTTCAGTTTACAAGTATGCACTACTGCAGCATAAAATCCCAGTAAAACACATTAAAGTTTGTGGTTGTTATGTAACAACATGTCAAAATATTTTTGCAAGGCACTGCATATTTTAGCTAGGGTGATGACAGACCCATGTGTTTAAGTAGAGCCTAGTAGTTTTCATAATTCAACTTGTTCTAATCTTATCTAACCAATGCAAACTCCTAAACAGCAATGTAAAAAAAAAAAAAAAAGGTTCTGGCTTTTAATGCAGGAGGGTTGCTATCAGAGTTTCACCTGCTATCAGAATTTCTAACCTTATGCTAACATGAGCCGACACCTTTTTGAAGTTTGTGTTCCCATGCAGTTGCTATTTTAGACACTGAAGCCCTGACAAACGGGTTATTGTGAAAGGCAGAAGAGAGGTCCAATGACACTAAAGTGCACACACCCTGTCTCTTCTAACTGCTAAAATAATCATTAATCTCAATTGCCTTTAGGTGTCACTCAAAGATCCAATCACAGAAAACTGCCACGTGGTTCTAAAGAACTGAAAGCTTTGAACTCACTTTCGGATTTGACTGGGAACGTTTTGAGTAATGTGAGGTTAAAACCTGTAATTCGTTGTATCATGATCATGACAAATGATTTTTACCTGTAAGGTGCTGTGGTTGGTCTCAGCTGACCGTAACTCAACCAAACTGGAAACAAGAGAGAGAGCAAGTGGAATTAAATATATAATCAATCTTGTATTCAGAACCTAAAAAACTGTATCTTATCAGTAAGATGTAACAGGAAGAAGCAAATCTGCACAACCATTTAACGATCATTTCAGCTGTCAGACACATGCAGCATTCCCCTGTTCTAATGTATTTTTTTTAAGTGCAACATTAGACAGATTCCATGTCCAACAGTTTTTACAGCAATGCTGATCAACCGGATCATCGGCATTGCTCACTTCACTCGTTCTGAACAGGTTTCCCACAGTCAGATGTGCTCCGACTTTACAGCACATGCACACTCAGGCCAGCACTTTCAAAGCACTTAATATAAGGCGGGACACATGAATCACAACAATAACACACACCCTACATTCAAGATTTCTAAATAAGGGAATAACAGTCTAATATGATTGTGAGCGAGAAAGGCTGATCTCTGTTGACATGTTTATTGCAGCCATGGGGATATCATCACACGACGGCGTGCAAATCTGCGGAGCAAAATAACGTGGAGCCAAACTCAGACTACATTTAAATAAAACTTAGTCCGCTTCAAGTTCATACATCTAAAAATATAAGGTGATTTTCTTTTTCCAATTAACAGGAAATATATTGTCTAAGTTATGCAATATTGATTCAAGAAGGAAACAGTGAAAGGAATCAGTCCACAGGTTGATGATCTGAGAAGCTGTGTGACACATTAACTCTAGAAATGTAAAGTTGTACTTCTTAAAATACTTCCCACACTTGGCTCAGGAGTTTAGGCATTACATTTGTGAAAAAATGCACAAATGCAGTCATCATAAGTACTTTCATGACTTTTAGTGCACTTTCTTGTGCACACCAGCAGCAGGTAGCTCATCACAGATTGAGGGGAGTAAACAAGGTTCAAAGATTCAGTTACTGTTTGACTAAATGTTAGAAAACATGTGATTTAATGCCTGAATGAACCTTTATTGGCAGATACTGTGAAACAATATGTTCTGCACCTGGGATGTTGGCCCAGCCACGGCTCTAATGTATTCTCTAGTCTCAGTTTTGGTTTGGAGAGTCTCAGAAAGACCCTGGTGATGAAGATGGAATCAGCAGAGATCTCGAACTGGACCTCTGAATGACCCCAACGATAAGCCTTGTCCTTCCTTAGACTCTCAGCTGGTGATGTCAGCACTGCAACGGATCCAGAGTTCAACAGTGAAGTTCAGGTCAAACAGATTGGGTGATGTGTGTATCGTGTGTCAGATCAGATCTTTACCTTCATGATTCTCTTCCTGTCTGAAGGCTGGTGGGTGATGCTCAGCTGCTGTTTTACCACAATACTGGTTTGCGTGTGGGAATCGGCCAACGGATGTGCCTTGGTGTTCGCTAATAAAAAACATTGATAAAAAAAAACACTTTAAACCAGTTCGATCTGTTATTACAGAAAATTTTTAATGCAAAGATTAACATCGTTCACAGCTCAAGGTCGGTTAGATGTGGATTTTTAACCACGTGTTTATTTGATCCACAAACCGGTTTTGCCTAATTATTTTCCTCAAAATGTTGATTACCCTCAGTGGTGAGTGAAATCACTTCTTAATTTGTCATTGTAGAATGAAAGTACTCCACAGGTGCATCTAAATAAATCACAATATCATCACCATGTTGATTTATTTTATCAGACAAATTAAAAAAATATATTTAGTCCAGAAATGTTATGTTAAGGATGGGTAAGGCACAAAAAGTCATTGTTAAAGACGCTGACTGCTCAGAGAGCTGTATCCAAGCATAACAGTGTAAAGTTAGGTGGAAGGAAAAAGTGTGGCAGAAAAAGAAAACAATGATAACCTCAACCTTGAGATTCCATTTAGGAGGTTGGGTGACGTTCAGGCAGTACAGACCGCTTTAGTGCTATAGAGCCACCACACAGAGACGTGTCCAGGACATGGTCCACAAATGTCACATTTCTTGTGTTAAGCCACATTTGAATGCACATTTGTGCATTCAACATCTTTGTATTGGTTTTTATATAACATTAAAATTTTCTGAGAAACAACATTCTCGATTTTCATTCATTGTGACCCATGAGATAAAAGCTTGAAAAATAAACAACTCACATCTTGAGTTTATTAGCACAAACCTTTTTTTTCAGTTTTAATCCTTACCCTTAGAAGTAGGTCACACTGTTTTAGAGTAATCATTACCTGGCTACCTAAAACCTGCTTGGAAATAACATCATTAATCAGTACTAATTAAAGGGCAAATAACAGACAATGGTTGGGTAAAAACACAATAAAAAGATTTTCAGTGGTGATAAACATAAGGAAAGTTGCCGATTTAATATCAGCGAGAATAAAATGTCCTTAACTTTCTTCCTATCAAACTGTATACTGGCTCAAAAAACTGCTAAATGTCTAAAAAAAAGAAATGTTATGTCCTTCCTATGGCTCAAACCAAAATACCTTCAACTAGAGCTGATATTAAGGAGACATGCGATATGTGATAATCCAAAAAAAAACCTAAATAAATTAAACAGTGTTAATGTATTTCTGCTTTGCGTTCATCGCAAACATCCACCACAGATACTGAGTCATGTATCCAGCTAATGGGCAAAAAATGAAATTCATTATTTGCATCTTAACAACACGGTTTTATCAAAAATGTTACTTTGACTGAAATCTGCTGTTTTGGTGATGAAACAATATGTCTGAAGTTGAGTTTTACTAAACTCAACTTCAGACATATTGTTTCATACAATATTCAATACATATGGTAATGTGCAGTATATGCTAAATATACTGTGCAGCACTACTCCTAGTATTTTACAGGTCATTCAGGGCTGCAATGAATGGGTTTAAATTTCCCCTCCACTGCCCATGAAGCCATTTTTTTAATACAAAAGACAGTCGCCCATGGATATATAGGCCCCAAAAAGTACCATCAATGGATATTACTCTGTGAAGGAAAAATGGGTACTAGAAATGAACACCTGCCTGATGAAAATGGAGCCAATCAGCAAGGCTGGACATAGATTCATTGATGGTTACACTATAAGAGGGAAGGCAAACAGAAATTGAACATTGTATTTCAGATACGTTTGGAGCGGCTGTGGCCGTGTCAGACAGCAAACTCACATCTTCTTCTTCGTTCAACATACTGATCCAAGTTATTCAAAATGATGTATTTGACAAGTCTCCAAGTCTCAATTGGAAACTTACCTGCACAACATGTGAGTACATTAAAGTTGTTCAAATGCATCCTGTGTATATGTTTCACAGTAGCTCTTAACAACAGAGATCAAGAGATCAGTGCAGTCAGAGACTCCGGTACGTTTGTTCACAAATTCCTCATCCCGGTCCAGTCTCAAGTATCGGATCAGGATATGCCTTCTTTAAACATGTTCTTCCATTAGACCCTTCTGTATATGCATCCCAAGTCATACTAGAAAATATTGGGGATGAAATAGTTCATGTATTCATGAAAGTATATTAGCATTGATCTTTTGGTTCGGTGTTAATCTGAAATATCTGAAACAAGGACTAAGGTGAAATAATAAGAGTTATTTTTGGTTGGTTTATTACTGGACCCTGTTAACGTTTAAAAGTTTAAAAACGACCTGAAAAATAAAAAAAGGGGGGGGGGGGGGGGGGGGGAGCTATAAAAATGAATCCTGACTCACTCATCAATCATTTACACTCTGCGTGTCTCTGCACTAATATAATTTCTGCAGGATGTAACCAGTCTGAAGATAAGGCCTTAGGAGAGCTGAACAGCTATACTCCTCTCGTCTTATCACTCAAAGTGTGAGTCCGATGAGCTAGGCTTATGTAACAAGTCATCACTTTCTCCTCCAGCCAGAGAACTGAGTAAAAACGCCCACTGGCACAGTCACTAAAACATGCATATGTGCATCCACTGCTGCAACTCACTGCTGGTGTGCCAAACCTCACTGCTGCAACTAAAATCAACGCTCATCTGGACATGCTTCTGTTGCTGCAACCTCTCTTGGGTAAACCCAGCAAATGTAATGTCAGTGATTATCTCTAACAGGACAGTCACTTTCACTTCTTAGGGTCTAAAGGTATACTGACGATGCAGCGATTTTATGTCTACCTGTGCACTTTTTTCATCTCCCTAATAAAGCGCACCATCACAGAGAGCAGAATCGCACCTTACCCTCAAGGGTGACTTACTGGCATCCTACAAGAATATTCTGTATTAAAGCCTGCTGGGACAAGACAAGAGAGAGTGGAGCAGGCAGAAGAATGAGGAGGGAGGCGGTTATGAGAGCCTCATGTTTTCCATGTATAACACGCCTTTAGCATGTTTATAAACCTTATTTCCGCTAAGACATCTGAAGAGATGTTCTCATGTGGCAGAGTTAGTACTGCTTGTAAATCTGAAGGATGACTTTGTTGGGTAAAAACTCTGGTCCGCGACTGTGCAACAGAAAGACATCCACACAAACCAATTAGCAGTGCCTCCTTTTTAAGAGTATGACTCAGACAGCCTTAGTTTAGAGGTAACTAAAAGTTGCCAAGTTTGCAGGTCAGGACCCTAGAAAAAAATGTAGGGCGGGGCAGTTAATTATTAGCGTTCTCCTGGGACTGTAGTGCCCTTGGGCAAGGTGCCCTTCCCTAATAATTGGTCCCTGGGTGGTGGAACTACATAAGCGCAGAATGCTGGGCGTGTTAATTTTCTTTGGTATCTGTGCTTAATTACTTCATCTTCCTAATTAGTCCTCGGTCATCACAGCGTCTAGACACCTAACATCTGCTCATCACCGGGTCCTTCATTCTTAAATTGTGCATCGGAGATCAAAGCTGCAAATGTATCAGGATAAGTATCACGAATAAATCAAAAAACATACATTTCCCATGACTTGTCAATGGTGCCAATATGTGTGGCACCAATCATTTTGTACAAATCAAATATTTCTTAAGGAGACGGTACTGGTAGGGGCGAGGGTAGGAGATGCTCTCTGAAGAGCTGGACCTACCAGAGTTTCTGGAAAAAACACTGGGACGTCCCAGTTCTGGTAGCGCTTGGTAGGTCACATTAAAAGAGTGGATTATCTTGAGCGGTGTGTAGGCCCTGCTAGGCGACAATCCTTTAATGACCGAGTCGTGACATAAGCCTTTGTGAGAGCATTCAAGTAGGTGAGACCCGTTCCATTGAGACTTTGTAGGTTAAGTTCAGTGACTAAAAACTGATACTGGTGGCCAGTGGTGCTCAATGAACAGAAGGGTGGCATTCAATGAAGGTATTCAGCAGTGTGCAAAAAGGATGTTTCACTGCTTCTGTCGCATCTGGACAGAAATCGTTTCCATTTCGAGATCTACAACATTTAGAGGAATGGAAACTGGACTGTCCTACACTAAACATGTTCTTTAAAACAGTCAGTGACCAGTCATAGTATTATTCATACTGCGAAGATGATTTCTCAGTACTCCTTCGAAAATGGCTGAGAGGGTCAAATCAAGTCTTTGAAGTGCAGCTTGCAATCACTAAAACCTTTATTTGATTTATGAACTTTCAAAAAAATCTGTTTCTATTTAGCATCATAACCACCTCTGATCAGACCCAGGACCACAGTTTAAAATTATAATCTAATGTGGTCTGTATTCTTTGGGTTGTAACTATGTGACTAAGTATTTATCTGGAGGTTCTTACTAAATAACTCAGAATCCCAAATACTGATTGCTAAAATGTTTCAGTAAAGATGATGACGCAAATCAGTGACATTTAGTTTTTAAAATGAAGATTTTAAAATTGTTAGAAAATCTAATGAGTATGAAAGTATGAAACTAAAAGTTTTTTAAAAATACTTTTAATTTTGCCCAACGTATCTAAAACAGGACAATAACAAAATTCCCAAATGTTTTAACACTACTTATGAACCAGGTACTCCATGTCAAATATAAATTGTGCTTCTTAAGACTATTTCATTATTTTTATTATTATAGACACCTTAGGGAATGTTGGCTTTTTTTTTTTACAAATTAAAATAATTGTGAATTTTCCTAATTTTGACTATAAGCTGTTGCCGCAGTGACATTTAACATGCCGTTCACAACAGAAAAAAACCCTCCAATCTTTATTTGACAGCTGATATGTAAAACGCCAGTTATCATGACTAGCATCTGAAGCTTTCTTTGTTTTGATGATCTGTAAGCGAATGAGTAACTGAAAGGCTTATTTTGGCTGCAGCATTATGTGCCTAATAGATGTTGCCACTTTCCTTTTTTTCCCCATGAGGTCCGCTTCGCTGTGGGTGTGTGCACAAGCTGCCAGTTAGGGCTTACATAACTGCAAGGTCTCAGCCTGAAGTAAAAGTGTGGGTGTGTGCGCTCAGCTCTGACAAACATATGGAATGGCTCAACTCCTGCAAATGATTTACTCCTTTAAATCCAGTTTAAGTTTTAGCCTAATGAGTTTCCACCTAATGGGTTTGCGATGCATCTGTGTGAGTGTCAACAAAAAGGTGGCCAGGACAAAGTGAGACTTGTCCTCTTACAGTGTGTTGGTTTAGCAAGAATCAGCAGGCTGATAAGCTGAGTTTGAGCTCCAACGTGTACAGACAGTAACTGTGTATATACACGGTTGATGTGCAGAGCTTGGTGAGCATGTACCCGCTCGTCTGGTAAAATACTAACAACTGTGCCCTGAAGTAGCACAACCTGATGCTGCAGCTTCATGTTTGCAATACATTTCTGCACAGAGGCATGCAGCTGCACATTCAGCATGGGGGTTTAAAAGTGCCAAAATTCAATAAATCAATAAAATAATAAAGTATTACTTAAATGTGTCAATATTTGTTTAGAGGTGGAAACAAATGCATGCAGAATTTATTAAAATATGTAATTACAGAAACAGGAGAAATATATATATTTATCACAAATTAATATATATGTTTATTCTAAAACATTTTTTCCAAAGCATAAATATATAATTACGTTTTAATATTTAGGGACAAATCTGATCTATTTATTTGCAGTTTTATTTTAAATATGACACGAATAATTACATCGCAATTTATTTGCTAAACATGTTTAGGCACTTTGAGAACTCCATACCATACAGATCCAAAAGGGACAGAAATCAATTTTTATGGATGCACGCTGTCAAGGAAAACGGGTCCAAAACTTAAATTAGTCACATTTTATTAGTTAACTATAAGAAAAGGACCAACCAAACCAAATCTTATTTAAAATCTAACACTGAGCAAAAACCAAACAAACCCAAAACTAAAGAAAAAACAAACCTAAACACGGAGTTTAACGTAAGCGTGTTTTTTTATTTCTAGGCAAACTCTGCTTAGAAAAAAGATTTTAACATTCAAATCTACACGTAGGTTTTCAAAGGTCGGCTTGCCATGTTATGTGGTAAAAAGCTATGGGAAATAGGCTAGTATACAACTTATAAAAATGTAAACTAACATGCATATTCTACCGCCGAATTCACCTAAATGAAGAACTGAATCAAGGAACATTTTTATTTTGACGACAGGGCTCACATTTTCCCTAGGTAACCCTAAGATTCTTAAAACCACGGTTTTTAAACGAAGTTTTGGCGTGCGTCCGTCTCCCTTCATGAAAACCCGCCTCAAATCGCCGCTAAACGCCACACAGAATTAAGAAGTACGTAGCATCATGTAAAAAGTGAACGAGAAGCGAACCCACCACTCCGTTATAACAAAGAATCTGGTAAAAGTGAGTTCCAGCTACCTTGTGGTGGTGGTCCCTGCAGGGCTTGCTGCGGCGCACTGAGGCGTCTCTGTCTCTCCTCCTCCTCCTCCTCCAACTCTGAGCTCCAGCTCTGCTGCGTCACTTGTTGACATCCTATTTTAACCGGTCCAGTAAGACCTCGGCATTCAGGCTGGGAGTGCACAGCATCTTAAAAATGTTCAGAGAAATTCGCTGGGAACCTATTGCGAACATGCATAGTACCAAGACGTAACGTCGGGTTGATGTTTAACACCTCAGGTGAGCGGACAGGTGAGCAGAGCGGAAACACTTCCGACCACTGTGTGGACAGAGGGCCGCGTCCCTTTCCTGGAGACGTCGCTTCCTTGGTCATCTCCTTCCCAGACCACTTTTTCTCCGTATCTCCCAGTATTCTTCTTGCTTACCACCACACCATCACGTTGTTATGGTAATAAGAACATACTTTAAATAAAGATTACTGTCCTACATACAAGCGGAGGAAAATTATTTTCTTTTTCATAATAAATCATTTCTATTATGAATATTTTTAGGCAAATGTTAACCTGTCAACATTGCAGAAATTTTGGGTATTTTGGCTCAGAATCCCTGTTTGTGTTTGTTAATAAAACTTTGTCAATATTTTATTGTACAAAAGTTGCAAAACTCCACCAATCGGCGACAGGTAAGGGAGCTTTCCAACTAAGAAAATGAAATCTTTCAGGACTTGCTAACAAATACACAAGTTGTGAACCATTTATTTAGTATTTATACTTAGCATTTTCTGTATTTTCTTCAGTAACAATTATGTATGTCAGATTTGTCATTTACATTGAGATGTTTTCTGCTTTGTGAGCTTGGAAAGCATTCTATGCACACTGTATCTGTTTGTAATAATAGTCTTTTTTCTGTAGTGGTGGCTTAAACTTTGCTTTTCAACGTTTGGTTAACAGCTTGAGAAAATGTTAAAATGTAATTACATTTTTTTAACACATAATGAGAGTTAAATAACTTGTTGCTTATTAGGCTCTTAGTTTTGGAAACTAAACAGCTAAAATTCCCCCCTATTCATTATGTATGAATTAGAAGAAATGTGATCAGAGACGATCCTGTATTTGATCAGTTTCCCCATGTTGCGTCTTCTGGGCTTGTGAAAGCTTTATACTACTAAAATACTAAATACTACATTTCTATTAAATGTGGAGAAAAAAAAGCTTCAATGAGAGATCCATTTGAATTGGTATTTATTGAATAAATAAGTTAAAGTAACTGTGATTGACCAGCAAGACACATTCTGCCATACATGTAATTTCATTTCTTGTTTATTCACTGTAAAACCACTTAGGTTGAATGCCAAATGCAAAACTGCAATAATAATAATAATAATAATAATAAAAATATTTAATTAAATAAATAAATAAACTTTTTGGACAAAATAAGCAGGATGTCGGTGTTGTTGTGATTGGTTTAGCTGGAAATTGGGCCAAAAACTTAAATCTGCTTTAGATATCACTCAACCCTTATAAGGCTCTGCATACATTTGAAACAAAACTATGCTGGAGAAACATTCTCTGCCATAAATGGAAATAATCACGACTCTTTACATAAGCTTTTTTTCTTCTCTGGTGTGTTTTTATTTATATGTTCCACACCCTCCGTCACCACCTGCTCGGAAGCTTGACATCTCTGAGCTTTAGCAGGGAAAACAGCACCCTCTTCCTGTTCTGACGTACTGTTCTTTTCCACTGGAATTCAGGAAACGCTTGTGAGGGAGAAAGTAATCAACAGCCCCGGCCCAACTAACAAAGCAAAAGCTGTAAAATATAATGACTGGAGGGGGACTGATGTTGATTCACATCAGCTTAACTAAAATGATAAGGCAAATCTGGTAGAAAAAACGTTTTAGAGCTGTTCAGATTACCACAACTAAACCGATCTTTAAACATGATTTCATAATAAACTTATTCAAAGAACTTGTTTAATGAAAGACACAATGGCACTAAAGGGACTAAAAGAAGATATTTACTAAACTTCAAATTTAGATTAGTAAACAAAAAAGTAAAAAAAAAGACATTGTTTTTACAGAGGCACAGATGCCATATTTAATAGCATCCTGTCAAATCAAATAAAGCACGTTACTGAAGCATTTTTTCATTTAGACTTTAACTTTTTAACTTGAAAAGGGTTTTAAAGAACTTTGATATAGTTGTTCACGGTTTTCTGTTGCCCTGAAGTATACGTATGACATGATCCAGAGGCCAGTTCTCCTAGTCACTCTTCAAAATGGGAAAGACAAAAGAAAATGTTACTCACATAAAGCAGATGGGTGATGATCTCTGTAATGTAATACATGGAAGTAGCTACCTACCTTACTGGCTCATTTCTACAGTCAGAACAGCAATTAAAATGTTAAAACAACTGGAACCAAAATGAAAAAAAATGCTGGATGATGAGCCAGGTTTATCTTGCCACTACACACAGTCAGGGGTATAGTATGGTAGAGGACCTGTGATGCTGTGGTCTCTCTTCCAAAAGGCCCTTAATATACACGGCAAAACTAACCACAGCAAGAGTCCAGTAATCTGTTATATCTTGTTAAAGGCAGCAGTTGGTGAGTGATGCACTGCTGCTCTCCCTATGTGATCTCCCCTTAAGAGTACATTGCACGCTGAACTCTTTGAAATTCCAAGACATTTCTATAAAACTTTGGTGGACTCTACCAGAATCTTCAAATTGGCTGTCGCTGAGTCTTTAAGCAGGACGAAAATCCAAAACACAACGCCAAATCAACAGAAGTGGTTCATTGTGGACAAAATCAACCTTTCCCTATAGTCAATACAGTTTCCAGATCTAAATCCAACAGTGAGCCTGTGGGGTGAGCCAATGAGAAGCATGTATATCTGGAGAGATTATGCAAACAGGAGTGGTTAGTAACAGCCAGACAGACAGTCTCTGTCGGATTTTTCTATACAATATAAACATTTATATTTAAGCACAAATTCTTAGTAAACATACCTTTTTAAACATTGTTTTAAGAACATGACAGCATGGGGCGATGGTGACAAAATAGGTAGTCTTGCAGTCTGAGAGTTATGGGTTTGATTCCAGCTTCCTCCTGGCCAATGCTGATGTGCCCCTGGGCAAGGCACTTAACCCCAAGATGCCTATCGATATGTCTATTTGTGTATGAATGCGTGTGTCAGTGAGTGTGAATGGGTGAATGGGGTTCTAGTGTAAAGCGCTTAGAGTGGCCAGCATGGTTAGAAAAGAGACGTATAAAATCAGTCTTTTTACTTATCTAAGAAAATTCATTAACAGGATATTTTTTTTTATATTTTTGGTCATCCTAAAAGTGTAGCATGATACGTTTAAACCACTATTTTTCATTTGCAAATTAACATTTCACACATGTATTTTAAAAATATTAATAATAGAAAGATTATAAAATGGTGCCTAGAGGCCTTTTAAAATCATCTTTTGCTTTTAATTTTGAATCATTACAGCAAAGCTTGAAAAACTGTGAGTTGGAATATTCCTCATGACAGGGTTCACCCGAAGTCCTGTCAGCATTTACATAACTTCATGAAAAGATATTTCCAAATTTCTAAAATAAGGTTATGTTAAAATCAGAATCAGAATCAGAATCAGAAAAGCTTTATTGCCAAGTACGTTTTTGGACATACAAGGAATTTGTTTTGGCGTAGTCGGTGCAATACAGTACAAATTAAACAGTATAAACATATCTACAATATAATATAAATATATGTGCACAGTTTTAAGTGAGTGAGAGTAAATATAGAGCAGTATAAGATGCAAGAGCAATACAACAGTGCAGGTGATCATTGTGCAAGTATGGCAGGAGTCCATGCTGAGCGTTAATGTAACGCATAGAGTTGCAGGTTACAGGTGTCCTGTCAGTAAAAAAGGGGGGGGGTGTGGGGGAAAGGGAGAGTGTCAGGGTGGTTTCCGGGCTTTGTTAACCAGGCTGGTGGCAGATGGGAAAAAACTGTTCTTGTGGCGTGAGGTTTTGGTCCGGATGGACCGCAGCCTCCTGCCAGAGAGGAGAGTCTCAAAGAGTCTGTGACCAGGGTGGGAGGGATCAGCCAGAATCTTCCCTGCCCGCTTCAGGGTCCTGGAGGTGTACAGTTCCTGGAGCGACAGTAGACTGCAGCCAATCACCTTCTCAGCAGACCGAATGACACGCTGCAGCCTGCCCTTATCCTTGGCTGTAGCAGCGGCGTACCAGATGGTGATGGAGGAGGTGAGGATGGACTCAATGATGGCTGTGTAGAAGTGCACCATCATAGTCTTTGGCAGGTTGAATTTCTTCAGCTGCCGCAGGAAGAACATCCTCTGCTGGGCTTTCTTGATGAGGGAGCTGATGTTTGGCTCCCACTTGAGATCCTGGGAGATGATGGTTCCCAGGAAGCGGAAAGATTCCACAGTGTCAATTGTGGAGTCACAGAGGGTGATGGGGGCAGGTGGGGCTGGGTTCTGCCTGAAGTCCACAACCATCTCCACTGTCTTTAGAGCGTTGAGCTCAAGGTTGTTCTGACTGCACCAGTCCAACAGATGGTCCACCTCCCATCTGTACGCAGACTCATCACCATCAGAGATGAGTCCGATCAGGGTGGTGTCGTCCGCAAACTTCAGAAGCTTGACAGACTGGTGACTGGAGGTGCAGCTGTTGGTTATAAGCAGTTAACATCTTACTTGTAGTAGATAAATCCCTTATTGTCTTCATTTAGTATGAATCCAGATTAGTTGGTCCCTGAGGCTAAAGCTAATAGCTAGAGAAGGCCAAAGTGTACTTCTGCCATCTGAAAATAACTGTGCAAACACTGTTTTTATGAAACTTTAAAATCTATGATGCTTGCATTGGTTGGTTGTTTTCATGAAAGTCAATGATCCTTTACACTGAATATGAAGGTTGAAGGCAGTGCGTCACCAATTATCTTCCTGTCTGAAACAAATACTGAAAACAGAACATGTGTTAGGATTATGATTATTGATTAATTAATATTTATCAAGAATTCTAATTAAAAATCATAATTTGAGAAAATTAATTACTTAACCAAAAATCCTCATTTATGA